>NC_064759.1:21440427-21769170 GCF_011397635.1 Epinephelus fuscoguttatus
TCGCAATTACATGTGTTGTGCACAAATTACAGGCTCATGATTACGTGGGTTATATGCGAATTGTGGTACATTACTTTCGTAGGGATATGTACGAACAGTGTGTGAGAACAGCCTGACCTGTTACCACAATTACGGATGACTTTATCAGCTTTGAAAAATATAATCTGTGCAACCACACACACACACACACACACACACACACGTCTGAATGTTTTGAAGAATTGAAAGTTGACTGTTCTTTTCAAGGGTGTGCATGAATCATTATTATGCTGTGAAATTATCTTTGTCAGTGGCACACACTGATAGTAATAATAAAGATAATATTCTTTATCATAGTTATTTGTAGGATGATATATCGTCCACCAAGAAAAGTTATCATGACAGGCCTAGTGGTTTTGGCAAGTTGGGAGGAAATGATTTCCAAAGCTACGGGCTGTGTTCACAAAAACTCCTCTATTTCCTCAAGTGAAAATAAAACTATGCAAATTATGAGCTGCCGTTTTTGTAACTATAAAGATGTGTTGTATAAACATACTGAATAAAAGTAAATTGGGACAGCTTTGACTAGCCCTTGTTTCTCATCTGACATGTCTGTCTAAATTACATATGCACTGTAAATATAGATCCAAACATGAATGAATGCTTGGTTCACTTTAATAATGTCGGATCAATTTTCTCTGTGGACAGAGAGGCCAAAAGGCAGTCCGATGTGCTCTGTGCAGTCAGTGAATAACGTCAACCTGCAGTACCACTGTCGGTGGCTGGGGGGAACCCCACAGGCCCAGTTGTCTTTCCCAGCACTGAGTAACACGAGCAGCGGAGCAGGAAACTTCAACCTGACCGTCACCCCCTTTGATAATCTTGACGGGAAAACTGTCACATGCATTGCATACCACCTATCTGAACAGAATAAACAATACTGCAATATTACTGCAAGTAAGTGTTAGACTTTTAATGGATTATCAAGACAACAATCTGTTGTTCCAAAAATAACACTTTGTGTGTGTGACTTAAGAAGCCAACCCTAAACCAGAACCTTATCTTCCTCAGGTAGTCCAGTGAGGTTCCTGCCATCCATGAGAACCACGGTTGACTCCAGTGGCAAAATAGTGGTCACTATCCAGTGTGTCAGCGAGGCCTCGCCTAAGGCCGTGGTGTCATGGCTTAAAGGAAACGAGACTGTCACCGAAGGGACAACGTACCAGATCAGCAGAGACACCACACAGCTCCAGATTCAGGATAAAAACGTCAACAACTTTGTCCCCCAGAACTACACTTGTACCTGCCACAACCCGCTGGGCAGCCAGAGGAGGGTGACTCAGTTAATAGGTAAAGTGTTGCTGTTCTTGGTTTGTTGGTCGACTGTCAACATTAAGCAGGGGTGTAAAGTAAGTAAGCGAAGCACCCCAGACGTCCCTCTCCTCAGCAACACTTTCCAGCTCCTGGGGGACCCCAAGGCATTCCCAGGCCAGATGAGATATGTAATCCCTCCTCTCCAGCATGTTCTGGGTCTGCCCTGGGGCCCAGGAGACATCCTGATCAGATACCCGAACAATGCAAAGGAGCAGCGGCTCTACTCTGAGCTCCCTCTGGATGTCGGAGCTCCTTACCCTATCTCTAAGTCTGAGTCCAGCCACCCCACGGAGGAAACTCATTTTGGCCACTTGTAGTTAGTAGATAAGCACATTTAGCAAGTAAAATATCAACATTTCTAAAGTGACACAGTAGATAGATAGATAGATAGATAGATAGATAGATAGATAGATAGATAGATTTTCAAACCCTGAACATGGGTGTTTTTTAGTGACCTGCACCAACATTGAGGTATTTTAAGCCACAGCATGATCTTTTCCTAACCTCGGACCATGGTTTTTGTGCCTCAACCTTACCACGTAAACCACAGGATTACTGACACATTAAGTTACAACATATCTGCCACATAATAATGTGCAAATGTAACATATCCGTGGTTTGCAAAAACATACAATGCCAACATTTTTCCGGCACTTGGGTTTTGTCCTTTGCCTCCAATTTCAAGCACTAGCATTACCGGAGGCAAAGGGAACAATGAGCCCTCAGACAGAGAGCTAAGTAATACCTGAGATTGCTCTTTCCCTTGAAACAAAGCTCTCCAGTCTTGGTATCCCCTCACCCCCTCCTCTCCTGCCCTCTCTTGATCTCCCCCTCACTCACAATCCCTCTCTTTCCAGGACCGTCGATCTCAGATTCCAGTTTGTTCCCTAATCCCAATGGAACCATCATCACATTGACCTGGGAGGTCCCGCCCACCTCTGTTGTTACAGGTAAAGCAGTGATTAACTCTAGAAAGGCAGCTCTGCAAAAGCCCCAGCTTAATTTATTTCTCACAAGGCTATCTTTAAACACCACACGCACAAACACGACCGTCTTGTTGGGAATTTGTACATCTCAGCAGAACTCCACGGTGTTGAAAACAGAAACTCAACACAGAAGATAGGGGTGTAAATATTGTGAAATATGTGAGGCTCTAACTGAGCAGTGCTGTGTTTTTGGATATAACATTTTAAAGACAAAAGTATTGAAAAAGCAAATGTCAGTTTTTGTTGTGTCTTCTCTGTTGGTTTGTGTGTACATAGTGACAGCCAGATTTTCCTACTGAAACAGGCCTGTGACAAGGATCTGTGAAATCTTGACATGTGATACCGCTATGTAAGTCATGGCTTAATGGTAACCCTAGATTTGCGAAACTTGTACGACAATGCTGTGGTTACGGACTGGTTAGGTTTGGGTACAGAAAGTTTAGGGAAAGATAGCGGTTTGGGATTATATGATCACTTGAGATGAATCGCGAATCTGAAGTTACCATCTAGACACGATCCACTATGTGCTTTGATTGATTGACACTAGTATATATGTGCTTTTGTAAAGGGTTTGACGTCCAAAAGAAAGGACCAGACCTCCTGAGCAAACATGGTAATGGCATCAACACTAAAGGCAGCTCAAACAAATTTAAAACCATCCAGCAGAAGCCTGGCTCTGCTAGGAGCGCAGACATCTTTGTCCTCGATCCCGACTTGACATACTGGTTTCGGATCATCCCCAGAGCTCTGATGACTGAAGGAGCGCCATCTGAGGTCCACAGAATTGGCCCAGGTACGGCAAATTGTCAGATGGTGTGTGTGTGTGTGTGTGTGTATGTGTATGTGTATGTGTATGTGTATGTGTGTGTGTGTGTGTGTGTGTGTGTGTGTGTGTGTGTGTGTGTGTTAAAGGAGTGTATTTCTTATCACAGGGTCAGTGATGGTGCTGCAGTGGTAATATTGTTGCTTACTGTTTGTCCTGGTGATAATAGGTGTCGGGCTGAGTGGACCTGCCATTGCTGGCATTGCAGCTGGAATCCCCTGCAGTCTTCTCGTTCTAATCCTGCTAATCGTCTTCATCTGCTTCTGTGTCTACTGGAACAAGAACAAAAGTAGGTGTTTGATAAGCAAAGAGTCTGAATCAAGTCCTTTAACACGATGAGTCTTTTTTTAACACTCTGTGGTGAATGTTTTTGACTTTTCTGTGTTTCATAGATCAGCAGGCAAGATATCCAATGTCCAGAGCAGTTGAGAAGGTAAGAAACACTTCACTGGCCATCAGATTAGTTGATATTTACAGTTGATGAGGAGCTTGTAAGTATACAATACATACCATACTCCCCATATCACACATCAGATTCATTCATTAATGTGTTTCACAATGAATTCTGCATCTGTAGTTTTGGCTGGTTGTTATAACGTCTTTCTTTTGACTCACAGGCAATATCAACCCAAACAGAAATAGTGCCTCATAACCTGCTGAAGGCAGGGCGGAAGGCTCCCCCTGATTACAACAAATTTAAGGTGGTAGTCTGTTTGTTAAACACATCTAAGGTTGCTTCTTTTGTTGGTTTAGATATTAACTGTCTTGTTTTCTTTCAGACTCCCTCTGAAAAGTCGGTGCCTCTCCCCACATTTGTCCCTCCACCACCTGTCAGAGTTGCTACAACTGTCTAAACTCCTGTATTTGCTTTATATATTAATTTTGTATAGCATGCCTTATTTTTATGTTTTGTCTTAATGTATGAGATTTTTTCTGTAAACTAAGAATTGGTGTTATAGATTTACTTGTACCACTTTCCTGATCTGCAATGTAAAACTCCATTTTGTAAATTTATTTATTCACAATAAATCAAAGTATAAGCAATGCCTATACATTTAATTAGTTACATATCAAGGAAAGCCTTACTGTTGCAATGGAGCCCTCAGAAATTTTTAATCTGTATGGCCAGATGGGGCAATTGAAAATCCAAAAAGCCGCAATAGAATTTCAGGAATTCTGTTATGGGCGGCACGGTTGTGCATTGGTTAGCATTGTCGCCTCAAAGCAAGAGAGTTCCCGGTTTGAACCTGGGACCCCACTGAAAATTGCCATGCCAGTTGTTTCCTTGTCAAAATTTAGCCTAAAGTTGGAGTAATAATGAACCCCCTTCAGCCATGGTTGGCACCTGTGGAGGCCTTAGGTTGTCTAGTTTCACAGGATACAACTTCCTTAGTGCTAGCTTAAAAATGAGTGCACCACTGCCTGTTAAAGACAATGTACAACTTTTTTCACTAGTGGGGTCCAGCAGTTGTACCAGGGTGGCCATGGCTCCCCTTGGGGGCGCCACTGAGTTGTTTCCTTCAAATTCATTATAACTTTCCAACCATACTGTTGTCCTAGGTCACTCAGTATTCTGTTGGAACATTAGGTTAGTTGCATGAAAGATTATGTTCTGCTTCATGACCAACACATTGATTGATTTGAAGTATCTGTTGGTATATAACAATTTAGGGCTGCAATTAACCTTCATTTTTTAATCAAGTAAAACATTTCATGGTATTTATAAAATGGAATGAACAAAGAAGTGTTTGTATTTGTGCTGCAATTACAACCACCTCCCTGGTATTTGTACTTAATAAGCTTTTACAGTGTTTATATTCTGCCAATTAAACAATTGATTGAAAAGTTGGGAGGCTGTAAAACGTAAATAAAAACAGAATGCATGTAAAGTGTTAGACTGTAAGATTGACTGTTAAGTTACTGTTTAGTTTTAGTTTAGTTGACAGGGACCATGTACAGAACAGGTTCTATACCAGAGTTAGCTGAATAGCTAATTTGCATCTGTGGTCCCTGGGCAGGAAATTAAAAGGACAGTAAAACACATTCTAAACATTACAGACAATATCAAAAACAAAACAACAGCATCAACAACATTACAGAGTAAACATCGTACAAAATACATAATACATTTGGTGTTCTATATACAAAGATCAATGATGGCATGATTGATTCTCTTTTAAATTATATATCAAGCGAGAATGAACGATTTCATTTTCAAAACTTCAACAAACAGTGTCCTCAGTTCCCAAATGCTTTCTGAGTGTTGTTAAAAAAAAAAAGGTGATATAACACAGAGGTCAACATGAATCTGTCCCAATTTATTTGGAACGTGTTGCAGGCATCAAACTCAGAATAAGTGTATATTTACAAAAAACAAAGTTTATTACTTTAACCATTAAATATCGGGTCGTTGTTTTTAATTTAAGTGAAAAAGGATTGCAGATCATTGCATCCTGTTTTTATTTACATTTTACAAAATATCCCAACTTTTTTTGAACCAGGATTTTATATATGTGTTATATTTTGCATGTTTTCAAGGTGTAGTTTTGCCATATGTCAGTTGTCACAATCTGTGTTGGATTATGTATGTATGTTACAATGGGGCATCATACTAATATATATTGTAATTGAAAGACTGCGCCGTACGTACTCAGCATGGTTTCCTAACAGTATAAAGACACTGACAGGGATGACAACTGATTGACATTTCAGTCAACGGTCACATTGATTTCGCCGAGATGTTTCGCTTCCATATATTGAGTTATTATTGTAATGTTCTGATTATTCTTTAATTCAGTCCCTGACAGTTCAGTGCCTGTTGGGAGACACATGAAAGTGTTGAGAGGAGAAACTGCCAAGGTAACCTTATTTTTTATGTTATTATTAAATTATAAATTCAACTGAAAATGTTTGCACTTCAAATACATTACAAAAGTAACCAGTAACCTGTTTATGCTTCTTTCGTAGAGCAGATAATGGCTGTGGGCTTTACACGGATGATCTCTCGTCCTTGTCACTCAAAATTTTTCACTGGTTGCAAAATACAGTGGTGGAAAAAAGTTTTCGGACACCCCATGCATTTGTGAAATATTGCATTAAGAATCACTCTTAGGTCTTCAAGTGCAATTTCTTTTAGTACAGTCACAGCCAAAATACTAAATAAATCCTAAAAAAGCCATTAAAAACTTAAAATTGATTGGTTGAGTATTGGGTCATTTTGGTACCAGTGATGAAGGTCGTTCTTTTTATTAAAAGACACAATTTTTGTTGCCAAGCTTTGTGTCTACATAAAGCCAGCACATTTCAAAGTTCTTCAGACACAAAAATGGCTAAAACAAGGAACCTTATGCAGGAAACACGCCTGAAGATAAAGATTCTCAGCCAGGAAGGGTACAGCTGCCGCCAGATAGCCAGGAAGTGCAGATGCAGTCCTTCAGCAGTTGGATACACTCTGCAGAAATACAGACGAACCAACAGCTTGGAAGACAATCCAAGATCTGGGCGTCCAAGGGTTTCTTCAGCAAGAAATGACCGCATCCTGATCCGCATGTGCAGGCAAAACCGCCGAATGACATCACAGGAGCTTCAGCAGCAGTGGTCAAACCAAACTGGTGTCCAGTGTTCCACCCGCACTTTTAGATCATGGCTTAAGGTCCTACAAGGCTATCAAGAAGCCCCTGATCAATGAGAGACAGAGGTTAGCCCGGCGTCGTTGGGCCCTGGCACACAAGAACTGGACAGCCAGGAATTGGAAGAAGATTTTGTGGTCAGATGAGTCCAGTTTCCAGCTTTATCTTCCTCCTACTAATGTGAGGGTACGCAGAAGGCCAGGTTATCTCCAGCATGTACAGTACCTACTGTCAAGCATGGTGGAGGCAGTATCATGGTTTGGGGATGCATGAGTGCTGCTGGTGTTGGTCATCTCACTGTCTGTGATGGCACATTGAACTCTACCAAGTATTGTACCATTCTCGAAACCCACATGCTCCCTTCTGCGCGTGCACTGTTCCGTCGAGGTAAAAACTGGATGTTTCAACAAGATAATGCCCCTTGCCACACATCCAAGGCTAGGAGAACTTGGCTGCAGGAGCACAGTATCCAGGTCTTAGAGTGGCCAGCTCAATCCCCGGACATGAGCCCCATTGAAAATCTGTGGTGGATTATCAAAAGGTCTGTTTCAAAGCATAAACCAAAGAATTTAGAAGAATTAAAAGCAGTAATTCAAGAAGAATGGGACAAGATTACCCCTCAACAGTGTGAAAGGCTCGTGGGGAACATGCCAGCCAGGATTAGAGCTCTACTACCTGCCAATGGCAGGACTACTAAATATTAATTTGATGATGTGATGGTTTATTTATTTTTTGTTCAGTTTTGAACACATTCTCTGTTATTTGTTGACTTTGATACCGACAATGTTGAGAACTGACATATTGAAACTGTCAAGAATTTAGTTTTGTTAGTTTTTCTTGTAAACAATAAACAAAAAAATATAATTTGTATTTGTTTGTATCTGTCTAATTCAGCCACACCTTTTGAAACACAAAAAAGATTTTTCCACAAATATTTGATGATAATATTTGAGATTGTGTAAAATTTTAAGGGTGTCCGAAAACTTTTTTCCACCACTGTAGTTTCTTAGTAACTACATTATGTTTATATTTGCTGTATTCAACATAGTTTGTGACAGTGATCTGCTGCTGTGCATGCATTCAGTCCTGGCCATTAGTGGATGCATAACAAAGTATTTGTAAGGATGTCAGATCCGTTTTGTTTTCTCCGGGGACGTAATCTGCTGCTGTGCTCATTATAAGCCCCACACTGTGTTTTCTCACCACTCCATCATTCTGTTTCATTTGCTTGCGCTTTCATCAGCTTTCTTTCAGTTTGCAGTGATGGTGTGGGAGGTGTCAAGAGGAGAGTTACTCCGCAGAGCCAGGTACCTGACTGACTTGAGACGGTCTCGGTAGATTACGCCTTGTTCCTTGGTATCTGTATTCCAAGCCACTTCACTACTACTACTCTATTTATCTGCAGCAGCACACAAAATTAGTTGGTTGTACTGAACTGCTCTTTTCAGTTTGAACACCAGTAAGTGCTTGAAATCCTTTTGTTAGTCCTTTACTCTAACGCAGGCTGCATGCATTATAATGATCCTTAAGTATTTTATACAGGAACAACAGCTAAACCAGTGATGCCAGTCAGTCGGGAGCCCACAGAGGGAGGTGCTGTCAGGTTTACCCATTAGATCAAATACTCCTGCTCCTTATCTCCTTCCTCCCGCAGAGTTAAATTCCCACAGAGTGAAAGCAGTGGTGAACAGCACAGCGCAGGTAGATGATAAGTGACACCTCCTCTCAACATCATGTTTGTTGCTGAGGATCATGGAAAGGTGGCAGACTTTAAGGTCAGGTCTCACGCTGAGGAGAGCAGTGCGCCACCCAGGAAACTGTGAGTCAGTGTTGCAGTATGTGTATCACCCTGATGTGTTGTCTGTTTTGAGGAAACACACATTCATATAGCTGTCAGGTGTTTCCATCATGGTAATCTGATGTGTGTCATATTTATATTTGTGCAGCAGATGGTGCTATTGTGCGGTGCTGAAGACATCCCATCACTAGAAGATGTTAAGCTGTTGGCACAATGGAATGTGAAAATACTTTTATATAAATGGTAATAATCACAATTAGAGCTGACGATGTTGC
Source organism: Epinephelus fuscoguttatus (assembly GCF_011397635.1). Classification (NCBI taxonomy): domain Eukaryota; kingdom Metazoa; phylum Chordata; class Actinopteri; order Perciformes; family Serranidae; genus Epinephelus; species Epinephelus fuscoguttatus. The sequence goes on from NC_064759.1 coordinate 21,449,292, forward strand.
TGCTACTGCCTTTGCCTGCATTTCTATTTTTTGCTTCATTTGTTTTTAATCTAATTGACTTTTATTCATGCTAATATTAGTTCACCACCATAACTGAATGAAAACAAGCTAATAGCCACGTCACTGTAAAGACTAAAACCATGATCCAGATGAAAACACACGACTGGATAGACCTGCTATAACTTCCAAACTGATATGTGTTTTTTTTTTTTTTTTAAGTTTTTCTTTTTTGGGGGCACCTCTGCCCTTAAATGACAGTATAGCGAAAGACGGACAGGAAAGGAGGGAGGATGACATGCAGCAAAGAGCCACAGGTTGGAACCCCAGCCGCTGCAAAGGCCTGAGGCGCACACTCTACCAGTTGGCTAGAGGTCGCCCCAGTTGGTGTCTTTTAATACACAAATTATACAGGAATGAAACCTATTACCAAGAACTAACTGTAAAAAGTTTCAATAGGTTTTGTCTAAAGATGCAGTTAAAAAAGGGTTGTCAGATTTCCATCTTTAGCTGCAAGTGTTAACCTCGATTTGAGGAAGACGAAGCTCTCATCATGATGAAATGAAGAAGGGCTTGTACTAACTGGTCAAAGTGTGACATTTCAGAGGAAGTGTCAGGCCAGCCAGAACGGTTAACCTTGGGTACAAGATCATTTACCTCAGTTGCACTTACGTCCCCCCAATTACATCACCCATGTCTCTTTTTCTCTTTAATTTCAGATTCCCCTTTTCTGCCTTCTTTACGTCTCTCTGGACCAGACAGCGGTTCAGTTTAGTGCAAATGTATTCTTACTCAAGCCTGTAACACTGATGGTAAACCACCTGTCAGCTGCTTCCTGTGGAGCAATTCGAATGGTGGACTTCTCACAGCTCCTACCAGAGTGTACACATCATCATATGGATGATCTGAGATCTCAGTGAAAACATTTTACACTGCATATAAGTCCACGCCCTGGGCAGGGCCAGCAGTGCAGAGTGTGAGTACTCCCTAAATGAAGGTTTTATGTGGTGCTGATTGCCTGTTTCCACATTTAAATACACACCCAAGTGAGTGTAATTCACATGACAAATTAGCTTGTGTTAGTGTTGTAACATAACGGCCATTTTGTGTAGCTCTTTCTATCATGCTGGTCACACAGTTTGAAAGTGCTGTCATCTTTTGGCAGCATGATATGTGAGAGTAGATCAAAATTCCATCATATGTCTCTCATACTATAATAATTTAATTTTTAATTTAATTTTAATTTTATATACTTTATTAATCCCCGAGGGGAAATTCAATTTTTTCACTCTGTTGTCAATTACACACAGGTCCAAACACACACATGCACAAACAGGACCTATACATGCACTAAATGGAGAGATGTCAGAGTGGGGCTGCCCATGACAGGCGCTCCGAGCGGTTGGGGGGTTCGGTGCCTTGCTCAAGGGCACCTCGGCAGTGCCCCAGGAGGTGAACTGGCAATACACCCATGAGGAAGAGCAGCTGATTATGGTGCTAAATCATAGTCAGTTATGAATGCTTTAAACTGAGTGATGCTGTTTCCAAACCCATGACTCCCCTTTATTTGACATGGTACGACGCCAACAACAACATGTTTACACCTAAGAGACACCCCCATCTTCAGTGCCTTCGAGGTTGTTGCACTTCCCAGTTCAGTAAAGGTCATAATATCCTTTTAAAGTAAAGGAATTTCTGGTTTACACACTATAGTGTCCATCTCTTTCTCTCTGTCTTAGATGCCCAGTTATCGTACCATAAACATCATGTCTGTGGCGAGTGAGGTCATCAGGTGAGAGGCCAATGTCATCTGAACATCACTGCACACTCAAGGTAACTGTTAAATTAACCTGGGAGATCATGCCGTTGGTATAAGCATGTATTTGCATCACAGACGGGCAAGTATTGATGATAGTTGTGCCTGAACAGATGATGTACCGATGACACATCAACCACATTTGAGCGTAGCTGTGAGGTAAAAATGCATCATTACTTCAGAACTGTTGTAAATGGCATGTTGATTACATGAATGGGGAAGTCAAGGGGTTCACAGGAGGTGGCTTGTGCCAATACCACATAAGAATGTATGATACTGCTACAGTGTGACTGCAAAATAAACACCCCAACAGCTGTGTGCAGTTTAAATACACAAAATACTGATTTTGTCTAAGTTAAAAAATAACATTTTAGGGTGTGTTTTCATCCCGGCGAGTTGTATATATGTTTATTGTATTGTCAAATGAATCAAATTACTTAGAGAAATCCCATATGTAGAATAATTAGGCAATTAATTACAAAAAGATGATGTTACTACTGCTAGTTTCTATCTAGTTTCAGAGTTATTTGTTCAAAATACAACACACTTTGCATGTTTTCCCTTTATGATATGTATTTATGTAAACCCAGACAATCTCCTTACACTCACACAACAAACAATGATCCTGTTTTATTCACTCTGTTCCAATAAAATTGCAAAGAGGGAGGAGCCGCAGGATAGGGAACTGTGAGTGATGTGGGTTGTGCTGGACCGTTTGAGCCCTGGAACTTGAGGAGTGTATCAGTGACTATGGATAGTGGTCAAAGTGTCCGCAGTCCCTGAATAACTGATTGATTAAAATCAGAGTTTGGTCTCATCTGCCTTTAATGAACAAGAAACGACCGCACCACAAAAGTAGTATATACATCGCAAAATCATTGCACAGTAGTCTGTAATACTAATACTATGATATAAATACTAATAAAAAAATAAAATAAATAAATACTGATAAATAAATATAAATTAGTAAACTAACTGAATAAGATAAAATAAAAATAATTAAATATATTCTAATATAATAAAATATGAATATAGTACTAATGCATTAAATGCTTGATCTTTCTGGATCTACATGATAAAATTAATTAATTTTTTTTTTAGGTACAATAAGTTGTGTCGTTTTCACACCAACTATTCAATTTCAGTATTTTTTTTCAATTTATTTATTTATTTTTCACATTAAATCATATGAATACAATTTAATTTTGTGAGTAGATCAAGCAGGACATTTATCAGTGTTCCCTGGATATTACCACAGACCATTAGCTGCTCATTTCACTTGAATAAGCTTAAATAACCCAGTCACTGTAGCAGATGTGACTGTTTTGAAACACTATGCAGGCCATGTGAATCATGTTGATGCATGCCAATAGCTTTCACTGCTAACACTAATATTGTTAATACTTACAATTTTTCAGTATATGTGTATTAGCAGAATCGGACAGTCTTTTACTGTCAGTGTTTCCACAGTGTCATTACATATTCAGAGTGATCATGTAAAGCGAACTCTGTGTGCGGTGTGTCACTTTTTTTTTTTTTTAAGCAGCTCTTTGGTCATGTGTCTGTTCTAAGCGTGTATGTGTCCCCATAACCACACCCCAGCCACACTGAAAGAAAGTGTGCGCTTCAGCATGTTCCATTGACCACAGCAGTACTGCAAGCCTTTGCACATCCACAGTTCCAGAATGCCTCATAGAACAACAGACAAGGACTGTAGTGTAGCGGCCTCGTATCCCAGACCCTCCCCCATCACCATCCAACGCCATCACCCCTCCCCTGTCCCCTGACCCCCCAAAATACTCCCATGTAGTTCAGTGTAAAGAGTCACGTGGCTTTTGGCCCACCAGCTCAAGTGCATTTGTTCTGTGCTGATTGTTTTAAAGGATTTTGCCTCCATCGACAGAAAAGTGGAGGGGATAACTTTTTGGAATTCAGCCTAGGGCTTCCTCTTTGACGTTTCGCTCACTCCTGGCTTGCACTCTCTCTCACTCTTTCCCTGAGGAAAGACTGATACTTAAGAGGGTTGATTTATCCTGAGGAATTCAGGTAAGATGATGTTGCGTCTTTTGTTAATTGCTGGTGACACTTAGGTAATGACAATTTGGAGTAAAAAAAATCATAAAGACTGCATATAATGCCGTGGCGACCAATGGGTGTATGACTCACAGGTGGGCTTGGAGGGCCTATACATGTGTAGTGACACACTTTCAGGATTTTATCTCATGTCGTTTACATGCAAAATGCCTATTTTGTATAAATATGTGTTACATGTGTTGTTTTGTTCAACATCTATATTATCACAGGACTACCCATGAATTCTTTTTAATTAATACATGATACCTTTCGCAAGGTTTTATGCCAAACTTGGATTCAAGATTTATCTGGTTCCTTTCATATATACAGATACGTCTATGGTGTTTGGACTGTCCACCAAGAGTGTGTATGATGTATGTTGTAACTGATGGCTGAGAGCAAAATGGACCCGGTTGACACAGATGTTTGATATCTGCTGTGAAATACTGACTCCTTTGGCTAATTTGCTGTTTTCATAATTTTAAAAAAGGCAACAAAACACACATCGTGGTTAATTACAGTCTGTGCAGCTGAATAGGGGAACAGGGTTTAACCCATGGGCTGATTATGAGACAATGGGCCCCTGGGCACAGATATGCAAAGGCCCCCACCACCTGTCCGTCACAGAAACAAGGCACACAGGACTTTGTGGTGGTTTGTGTTTATTTATTGTTGTTTTGCATCTTTTTGTGGGTCTGTGTCTCACTGTGGTCACTTTGTGTTTTCTTGTGGTTGTTTTGTGTCTTTGAGATCATTTTTGTGTCTTGTTTTGTCGTTTTGATTCTGTTCCTGGTAGATTTATGTTAATTTGACATTTTAAATTGTGCTAGTGAAGGCCAAGGGGCCCCCTGACACTCTGGGCCCCTGGGCCTGCGCCCAGTAGGTACATGTAGTAATCCATCCATAGTTTACCTGTTTATGTGTCTTTGTGGAGTTGGACTAGTTGGACGTATTTTTGTAAGCTACCGTCATTGTTTTCATTTTAAAACCTTGTTTAACATTTAATTCAAGGCTCTATTTGTATCATCGTCTTTCACAGCATTGTAAGTTATGTGTGACTTGACTGCGGTGCTCTTAGGCTATTTCCTGATTTGGGTTTAATGGGGTCAGTATAGGAGATAAATGTACATATTTGTGGCTAGTTTGACTAAAGTGAGGACTACTAAAAACATGTTCACATGTTGCTATGAGCTATAGTGTGGTTGGTATGATTCCTCTGTCCAGGCCAGCAGCTTTATGACCAGTTCTGTGCTGTGTTGTCACAGCTAACTGTGTGGTCAAGACAAAGAGACATGCATACATAGATAGACTAGCTCTAACATCCTCTGGTTGCCTCAGACAGAATCTTCCTTGAATGAGAAACCGCAAATGTTGCTGCTTGCAGACGGCCCCACATTCATATTACCAAAAAAAAAAAAAAATCAACTTTGTTTGCCCTCTTACCAATAGTCTACAAGAAGGAGTCATTTCTGTCTCTGAGGAAATGCAGTGGGTGTTTTAAGCCCTCAGAGCTGCAGGGTAAATCTAAACAGGAAATGAAAATGAATGTTTTCCCTTTGTTAGAGACTTAAATCATGTCACCCAAACTGTAGCTCAAAGATAAGCCCCCATTTTACCTGTGGCAATGCTGACTTATATCACAGCAGACTGACTGCATTTGGCAGCCTCTAGATGTGTACAGTCTGCATCCATTCCTTCAGGCCATCCCTGTCTCCTGAAACCATTTCCTATTAACATTAATGCTAAAGCTACAAACCCTGTTATATAAAATGACTAACATCATTACTGACTCCCATCTTCTCTCTCTTTTTGCACAGTGCATAAAGCCTTTACCACTGTCATAGTGTCACTCATGATGCACAGCTTCATGGGAGGGGGCCTATTTTGTGCCATCGTGGGGAACATCCTGCTGGTGGTCTCCACAGCCACAGACTATTGGATGCAGTACCGTCTGTCTGGCAGCTTTGCCCATCAGGGCCTGTGGAGGTACTGCATGTCTGGCAAGTGTTACATGCAGACTGACAGCATTGGTAAGTTGGAAAATATCTTCTTGGACCCTTAAATATTCCCTTGGGCCTCCCTGAGGCACAGCAGCTCTCACAAGAGTCAATGTCTACCTATCTGAGCACACTGGTGTCTTAAATCTGTCCTTGCTTTTGAGGTACAGTATGAATTTCTGGAGGTGATGACAGCAACAATAACAATATTATTAAACCTCAATTTGTTTAGCACTTTGTATACAACAAATGCAGCACAGGGCGCTTTACAGTGAGGAAATTACATGCATTGAGAGCTTCACATGAGAAGGACAGAATGAGCATTCAAAAAAGGTAATGAATGCAATAATTTATGCAAAATACAACACCTAATAAACAGGACAATTACACATAAAAGGACTGAGGCTTCTTGTGGTTTCACTTTTAAATTTGAATTCTGAAACCAGAAACTGTGGCGAACTGTGTGCTCTCACTGCCCACATATTATCTCTTTTGTTCTGTCTCTGTCAGTCTGCACTTCTGCATTACTCATAGATAACATACCAGTAACAGAGCTCCAAAATTAATGACCTTAACATTTGCCTAAACAGCAGCCTGTGAGTTCCTCTGTCTGAGCACTTGGTAAACTGTGAACTATGCCACTATTTCCCACATACTGGACTGTCAAACTGTTAAACACTATGAGATTTTGTCTCTCTTAGAGTTTTAAATAAACATTGTGTCGACCTGTAAGTAGTATTTACATTCATAACTTTATCTTCTCTTCTTCTTCTTCCTCCTCGACTATTTCATTCTTCGCAGGAATAAATGTCATGGAATATTGGAGCAAAGAAATACAGAAAACACAGTTTATACAATGCTGTCCCACCGTCTGAAAAGAACATTTCTAAAGAAACTAAAGTTGGCTGCTTGTTGAAATAAGCATATGTATAGTGGTGGGAAGTTCCAGCACTGCATGTACAATCTCACTGGTACAGTAACTGCTGCTGCCAGATAAACATAAGTGATATAAATGGTCAAGAAGTTCAAATGACATGGAAAAATGCATTAAAATAGTCAAAGGAGCTCAAACTGTACTTAAATAAATACACTTCCCTGTGCAATGTGACCAGTTGATGGCAGTTGCTAGACATGATATGACATCAATATGATAGGCATACCATCACTGTTTTATGGTTGCCTGCCCTGGCAGTGTTAATGATTGCTGCTGTGTGAGTCCTGCAGTAAACTGGAACAAGGGCAAAAGTTGTGTGGAATAAAAAGTTTGAGTTCATGTTTAATGGGTGGGTAGAAATGTTAGAAAGTAGATTCATTCCCATTTTCAGTTGATATTGACTGCATTTTAGTATGAAACTGACATTTTTTATGTATCTTTCTGCACATATCTTTCTACTCCTCAGCTTACTGGAATGCCACTCGTGCTTTCATGATCCTCTCTGCCATGTCATGCTTTGCTGGCATCATCGCAGGAATCCTCTCCTTTGCCCACTTCTCCGCTTTCGAGAGGTTCAACCGCTCATTTGCTGCTGGGATCATGTTCTTTGTTTCAAGTGAGTCATGCAGTAACCAAATTATGTCCTACTAATTCTGTTTTTTGACATCACATCGCCATGAATGAGGTTTTTATTTAATAACTTTGCATGTTATGAAAATCTTAGATAAAGTTCACCAGGCCTGCCATGGAAACTAGCCATACCATCATGACTTCCAACAAAGATGACCTTTACTATTACAGATATTAATGTTAATTTGCATCATTCTCTGCCTTCCATGCCAGCTCTCTTTGTTCTGCTTGCAATGGCCATTTACACTGGAGTGACTGTGAACTTCTTGGGCAAGCGCTTTGGTGACTGGCGCTTCTCTTGGTCCTACATACTAGGCTGGGTGGCACTGCTCATGACCTTCTTTGCAGGTTTGTTCAAATAAAAGAGTGCAGCAGAGTTTGGTGTGATAATGTTTTTGCTGATAGTAAACAGAATCAGTTTGAGTCCTTGTATGGATGTTACACAGTTATCACAAACTGAGGAAAACAGCTTACAACAGCTCTGTCAAATCTTGTAAAACATGGACATGAACATTGTAATTTTATTGAAATTTTATTTACAGAAAATCCTTGCAGTCCCATCAGCTTTGCACTCATTAAGATGCCCACTATATATTTTCAGTCTCACACATCAGTAACATTTACACTAGAAAATTTAAAAATATCTCTTACCATCCAAATGCTTTTTTTACTGTATAGGTACAGTAGTTTGTCATTGTGCCATTATCTTGTACTTTACATGTCTGTGTACTACAGAAACAGCCTTTGTGATAATTCAACACCAAAGGACCTGTGTTTTGTTCTGCAGGTATATTCTACATGTGTGCCTACAGGATGCATGAGTGCAGAAGAGTGGCCGGCCCACGTTAAAGTAAGCAGGAAGTAACGTGTCAAGGCTGCACAGGATATCAATTCCCGCTCAAAAATAGAGAATAGAGAACTTACTGTAAAATAATAAAAATTTGGAATTTTGCATATGCATCATACATGTCCTGTGGTTTGTCATATAATGATCTATGGTTGTTTGGTATGAAAAGCAGTTCATAGTCTTTGAGCACGATAAGATCAACAAAAATGTTGTTACTCAGTGACCAGCAAAACCCAGATGTGTGACATTATTTTACAAATGAACTAAACTATTAGATCAGTCTGTACAGCATTACAAATATATCTGATATAATAAGATAAGATAAGGTAAGATACACCTTTACTGATCCCACAACTGAGAAATTTCAGTGTTACAGCAGTAAAGGAGAGAGAGTCAGATTAAAAATTTAAAAATTTAAACTCAAAAAACTTAAAACTAAAAACTAGGCATGCAAAATAAAGTACCAAAATACAATTAATGGCAATAAATAATAATAATAATAATGATGAGAAGTGGATAATAATGAGCAGTGAATAAAAATGAGCACTGGATTAAAGTGAGCACATCTAGTGCAAGTGGCTGTATGTGCAAAAAAAATAATAATAAAAAAAGAAAAAAGAAAAGTTATAGTAATACCTATAATATACATTACAATAATAACATTGATGCTATATATGTACATTTTGTATAGAAAGTGCATTTTACACTTAGCTAGAGCTCGTGGGCTGCTTTTGTAATCCTGGAACAGTGACTACATGCTTCCTGAAAATTGACTTTTTACTATTGCAGTGGAAAGCGGAGGAGGAATAGTAGAAGATAATGGGATCAATACAGGTGTTGAAGGTGCTGAGTAGCAAAGTGTAGTACCTCCATTTTGGGCTCTCATTCATGAAGTAACCCAGTAAATGGGAGAAATTGTATGGCAGCACACAAATGAGAAACACAGCTAGAGTCCCCATGGCCATACCAATGGCCTTCTGTTTCTGCATCCGGGATATCCTGGGGCGACTGTACAAGATCAAGATGCAGTGCATGTAGCAGTAAACACAGATCAGAAGAGGTATGAGGCACAGCACGAAGAAAAACTCTAAACGAACAGGGAGGAGGACCTTCAGCTGTTTCTCAGTGAAGTTCTCATAGCACACACTGGAGTTTTTGCTGGACAGGGATGGGTGGTGCTGAGTAATGAAAGTGATGCTGCAGTGTGCTGCTGAGATCAACCAAATAACAGCACTGGTAACTATTGCATACACAGGTTTGAGCAGCCGGTGATAGGTGATTGGGAAAGCTACCCCGATGTAGCGGACCACACTGACCGCCATCAGCAGCAAGGAGCTGGTGTAGATTGTGGAGAAGAAGGTGAAGGAGGTGATGGAGCACAGGAAGCTGGGCAAGTGCCATTCCATGCCTGATGCTGCCTCGTACATCTTGAGAGGAAGGATGATCAGAAAGAGCAGGTCAGAGACAGTCAGGTTGAGAAGCAGGATGTCTGTTGGCAGGGGCTTGGAGTTGATCTTAATGCTGAAGGCGTACAGAGACAGGAGGTTGGATGGCAGGCCGATGAGGAAGGAAATGATGTAAACCGAGAGAATGACCTCACTCCTCACTGGCTCCATTATTAACCTAAACCAAATGAAGTAAACAAACACCAGTCAGACTTTCCAAAGTCACAGAAACAGGTGGTTGATTTGGTCCAAATAAACACCCAGCTTGTTTCTGATATATAACAGAGAATATGGGAAAATATAGAACATGTTTGAGCAACCACATTATCTTAAAGGGAAATACACCCACTTTAAAATTCATACATGTTATTCCTAAAGTCTGAGACAGCCCCACACTATTGGTAAACACAAACAACTCTTCCCCAAATCCAAAAGCTAGTGTACTAAGTTTTAATGTCATTGGGTACAAAGTCCTGAGCTGCTCCTTCAACAACAAATTGGGAGAGATGTTATAGATGACACTGACTACATTTACATGCATACTAGTATCACAATATTATGACAATATTCTGAATTTGAAAAGGGTCATGTAAACAGCATATTCAGAATGTAGCATTTTCCAACTATGATATGTGAGACACGTCGGTATTACTCAGGTTTTAGGAGCATTCTGTGGACACAGCACATTCAGAATATGCGTCACAAATGATGTGTTTATTGCAGTTTGCAAAACACATCCTGTTGCCTGTTGACAGTCAGCTCTGTGCATTGTCATGGATGCTTTGTACACAAACCAACCAACTCACTAACAGTTTGGAAGATGGTGTAGAAGTGAGTGCCCTAAAGAAACTCCCCCATTTTTGGTCAGAAGAAGAAACGCACCCATATTAAACATTATCAAAGACTTGGATATCAGTAGGGCACATTCATTTGAGAATGCATGGTTGTATGTACACAGTAATATTAGTGGAATAGTCACTTTCATTAACCACGTGAACACCTTAGTAGGAATACTGTCTTTTTCGGAGTAAGGGCAGAAACTGTCATATATTGTGTGTGCAACGGTGGTCACTGAGAGGAACAGGGAGATCTGCCTATATTGGTACATTTCCTGTTTCAGGACTGAGAACACTACAGTAGAATTTTGTGTATGAATGCGTACTCATTTGGATATGAAAAAGAAAACAAACACTCTGTGAGTCCACAGAATCAGGCTCCCATTCATTGACTGTGGAGCAGCTCCAGACTTTGTACCCTATGACATCACAAGTTTGAAACTTAATTCTCTGGTTTCGAGCTTTGAGAGAGAGTAGCAAATGTTCACAAATATTGATAGGCCATGGAAATAACATATTGGAATTCTGAAATTTGGTGGTGTTCCCCTTTAAAGTCCCAGTCACCTAAATGTAAACAGCCCCATCAGCAAAAACACAACAGGGACCTGCTGTCAATCCCAACTGAATGAGAGGTATGAACTGGCAGTGAGTTCTGTAGGTAAAAGTCACTGGTTTAAGGTATCTGGTCAAACACATGACAGATTCTGAAGACGTCAAATCAGCATCTTTACCTTTCTCTTAGTAATCTGTAGATACTGTTAATTTCTCATTTGTTTGCAGCTATCTTTCATATTATGTGCAAATAAATAAAGTTAGTTTGAGAAATGTCTTTTTATGACACAGGATTTCAAAACAAACGAGCCAGACTCCAAACACCAGGTGTGGAATTTCAACAGCAAAAAGGATCTGTAATGTTTGATTAGACAAATAAAAATATTCACTTACCTAAGAGCTGATGTTTTCAGAAAAACAACAACAACAAAAAAAAATATTAGAGCTTCGTGTTGTTTGCCTTCCTGTGCCTTTCAGCAAAGTTCATCACCAGTTTATTACTTGTGAGTTCAAAGATGAGCTGATATAAAATGTCATAAGCCGGAAGTAGAGAGTAAAAAGTGTGACACCCACTCTGTGTGGAGCAATGAGCAGTCAGCAATTGCTTAATATGAACTAAAATGCAAAACTGGAGCTCGTGTTGGCTTTCATATTGGGCATCTAACTGAAGGACCTCCTCCCACTACATCTCTTCAGGAATAAAGTCACATGATAATTAGGTTTGGATTTCATCAACCAATGAGCCTGCATTTATTTGAAGTTACGCCCACGCCACAAGCTCAGAGAACAGGTCATCATTTCGGATAAACAAATTATTGCTCCACATAGACATTCAAGTAAGTACGTGCGCTTTGAGCTCAAGTCCAGTGTGGCGTCAATACTAGAGAGCAGTATCAGGCATCAGCGGTTTCATCAACAGAATAGCTGCACATGTAGTCGAACTCTACAGTAGATCTGTTATCTGTTGCTTGGGAGCAGTTTGAATTTTGAGTTCCTTCCTGTCAGTCTATTCATATTAGCATCAGTTATCACTGCAACAGGAAATAAACATGGACAGCTCAATGTTTGTCGATGTAACAGGCACCACTGTGTTCAAGTTCTTTTGCAAAACTCAAGTCAATACATTAAAGTCTAAATACATGGACATAAGTAGTCATGCTTAAGTCTGACAAACTGTTTAAAAGGAAACACTGCAGTACATAAATGTGGCGGTTGTTTGTTTGCTTTATGCATTGCACATAAGTGGGGAAACTACTGCAAGGAGCCTACTTTGTGAGAGCAGCAGCAGGCGTCCTCTTATCAGCAATTTAGATAGGTATCCTCGCTGCAGTCCAGACTCTGTGGAAAAGATTTGTCAGGGCTTACGCAATAAAAGCAACTGCAGAAAATGGCTTGAAAATGATGCTCAATGTGTAGAGAGAAAACAAACAATGGCACAAAAAGCTATAAATTTAATTTGGAAGTTGGTTCCTTCTGTTAAGGTCTATGCCAGCTCAGTCTGTTATACACATAGTATATCGGTGGGTTTTATACTCAATACAAGTGACGGTCTGTTGTGAAGAACTACTTAATTTTTTCATTAGTTGCATTTACTGCACCTTTGCCTGCAGCTGCATTTCGCCTTGTCTTCGGGGGGCTGTTGCATTGTTCTGGTACTGCTGAGCTCTGGCTGGTCTGATCATATCTTGCACAAAATCATTGTCATAAACACAAGAAAGTCTGTCCACCTCAGGGTTTGTGCCTGATTGTGTGTCTTCATCTTGTGATCTAATAGCAAGAGGAAAAGGAGGAGAAATCAGCAGAGAGACTAATAAACACTTTGTGTATTTCCTGTGACTTAGGCACGCTGACTCTTATTCTATCTTCTGCGGATCGATACAGGTTGACAAAAACGTTTCTTTGACTTTGTATGTTTGAGGGAAGAAAAGACAAAAATAAAACAGGCTACTCACGTGTCATAAATAACAGACGTTTTTCAGTTTCCTCACTAGATACTCAAAATCATGAAGATACAAAAGACAAATATTTGTGCTGATATTGAGAATGAAATAGTTGCATTTACCTCTGAACACTGCTGTATCTTTGTTCTTGTTGTACATTGTCTGATTCATTTTGTGGCCTTAAAAAATAGATGCAAAACTGTGATTTTGAATTCAGCAAATTTGAAATAAAGTATTGTCAGCTATAAACACAAAATTCAGGTTCCACACCTGAAATGGATACCAGTGTTGCACACAAAGCCAGAAGGCGGTCTATGGGTAATATAATAACAATAAAAGGATTAATCATGGCAGCGCAGTCATTATACAGTATATGACAAGTAGTGAGGTCTACCAACCTGTCTGTAAAATATTGTCTGTAAATGAACATCACACATCCAACCAGCAGTGCAACTAAGCCTGGGAGCAGTACAGCTAACCACCACAAAGACAAAGAGGCTGTAATAAGGAGAATAGCATAATTAATAAATATGATACACACAAAAAAATGCTTTTGGGAGTAGATTGGACCAAAAAAAAAAAGAATTCCAGAGTGTAACGTAACTTACATGTCTGTAAGTCTACAGACAGCTGTTTGGTGTCGCTGCCCACTAAGTTTGTGGCGGTGCAAGATATATTAGTCTTGCTTTGAGCTTGGACACGTATTTCCCCAGAGACAACATTTTTCTTATTTGTGGAAACAATGCTGAAAGGGGACAGAAGAGTGTAATTTCCATCAATGGTCAAGTATATTGATGCATTGGGGGACGCCTCAGCCTGGCAGACACACTCTAGAGCTTCCTCTCTCTGGCGGCAGGAGGACTCAGGCAGGATTACTGGGGCATCTAGAAAGACGGAACAAAAATGTTATTTAACAAGTATCAACATCTTGGGTTTACTGTGATTTTCAAAAGTCAAAGATACATTTTCATCAAGCAAGTTCAGAGTGTTCCGCATTGCTCTTTTGCATGTCTAGGTTCATAGTCTCATCTCCGCTTGTAGGCAAAGGTCATCTGCTCTCATTTATTTGGGCGGTGGTGTGGTGGTTAGCACTGTCGCCTCACAGCAAGAGGGTTCCTGGTTCGATCCCAGGAGGGAGCCATTCTGTGCAGAGTTTGCATGTTCTCCCCATGTCAGCATGGGTTTTCTCCGGGTACTCCGGCTTCCTCCCACAGTCCAAAAACATGGAGGTTAATGGGTGAATCTCAATTGTCCGTAGATGTGAGTGTGAATAGTTGTCTGTCTCTATGTGTCAGCCCTGCGATAGTCTGGCGACCTGTCCAGGGTGTACCCCCGCCTCTCACCCGGCCCCTCCACGACCCTCAAGAGTATAAGTGATTGGAAGATGGATGGATGGTTTGTTAGTGGCAGCAGGTGAGGACAACGTGATCAAATTTCTTGTATTATTTCCTTGAAATGTGTCTTTACTGATATTTACCCTCTTAGTTTTGAACATTTGTGATGTGTGTTACTGATTTTTAATTAAAGACAGACTTTAAAAAGAAACTTAAATTTGTATTCCATTCAGTTTTAACTCCTCTTTTTATCTTCTCATATATATATATATTTAAAGGTCCAGCGTGTAGGATTTAGTGGCATCTAGCAGTGAGGTTGCAGAACTGAAACTTCTTCCATGTGCCAAGTGAATAGGCTACTGTAGAACAACATGGCAATATTTGTGGAAGAGAACCTGCTCAAGCCCCCAGGAAGTGCACTGGGCTTGGTCAAAAAGTGAAATTACAACTGCCAGGTTCATCACATGACACCCTGTGGCCCTAAAAGACTTTTCCCCATTGACTTACATGGCAAAAGAGACGTCTGTAAATTCACAACCCCCGGGAAATGACTCATTTCACTATCAGGATTTGATACATTCATTCCAATTACATTTGGAAAGTCTAGAAGAGCTGCATGATTTAATTATTTTATCCCCATTCAGGTTAAAGTTAAAGAGTGCTAAACCGGAAGTAGCCAGCTTGGCCAGCGGAAGTTAACCACTCAGATGCACTTGGCTGCCCTAAGTCTGTAGTGTGCATGTTCGTTGGGCCGCAAAATGCCTTAGTGGTGCCGACTGTCCCCAGATCATCCAGATAATTTTATATAGTATATATTATTTTATATTTTATACAGCAGATGAACCATTTTGACTTCATGCACCACTGAGCAACTCTCATAGGAATAAACATGGCTCTGCGTTTAATGCTGTATGCAGTTCTCTTACATCCATGGACCAGCTCTGTATGCGGATAAAAATGGCTCATTCTAAGATAGCGAAAACATAACAATTCTTAATTTCAGTTATAAACGAATGAAAATATAGTTATGAATGTAGCCTACCATTTCTGCTGATAGATGCCCAACACTGCACCTCCAAATGCAATTCAATTGAACACAAAGAAAACAGTACATAAATCGCCAGAAGCATGTTTCTCATTTAGAGATTATTTTAAAAACCCTGCCCTGAAAAATACAAAAATTCCATTCATATTCGTGATTAAAAATGTGATACTAAAGGGTGAATTTAAAATCTCATGTTTGTGCGGAGAGATCTACGAGCAGTTTAGGGGGAAGGTTCCATTTCTATGAGATATAAAACTGAAATATGTCCATTCTTCGGATGACCGTCCGCCCCTAAACGCAGTCAGCGAAATTCGCTCCTTTAAACACAAATTTTGTGTCCGCGGTAGAGAGGCTCGGTTTATAGCACTTCAGGAAACAGGTAGGGCTGAGGCGTTTGCAACAAAAAAATGCTAACGTCAGTCAACTGTCAACCGAGTTCGGATATCAGTAACGTTAGCTAACACCTTAGCGGCTAGCTCAGGGACCGTTGGCCCGGACCAGAGTTTACCTCTCCTCCGCCCTTCCTACTTGGTAACAGAAACTCTAACTCTCCACTCCAGGCCTCAGCTAATTTTGGGACTTAGAAAACCAAACAAAGTTTACAGTTTCACCTTGTCTGTTTCTTCAAAAGAAGACCCAGCACTGGTTACGGTACCGTTTAAGCTAGGCTAGCTGTGCCCGGGCGTCACCATAGCAACCCCACATCCTTCTAAAGACCCTACGCAGGTGCTCTAACGACGTGAGAGGTAACGGTTTCCTGGGACGATGCAACACCGACATTTCGCACTCAAAATTACTTTAATGGTAAGTTCAGTTTATTCTTTTTAACCATTGTCATTGTTTAGTTTCACACTGTGTCTTTCGGTTGTTTTGCCAACATTAAATATGTACGTGTTTGGATACACACAGTCAGGGGGTCCGTGGCTGTCCGGTGTGTGTTGGTGGTTGATTTGGTTGTATTTCAATGTCAGTGTGCTTTATTGCCAAGTTACCCAGTAACTCCTGTTCCTAAACTTTGTTGCTCATGCTTAACAGCCTCTCTATCATGTTAATCTAGTGGCTGTCCTGAAGATTTCAATTGAATTACACGGTCTTCCTCAGCATGAGTTGCAGAATTGTCATGCAAATATAGGTGTTCATTTATAGTTTGTTAGAACTCTCCTCCATGTTGGTATAAAATTTAAAGTCAATTCTTAAATTTTGAAACAATAACTAGTTAGCCAGGGTAATATTTTCACCACAAGACCCATTTAGGCTTAAGATCCTCCACAGTAGCTGGATATTTGCATGACAGCTTGGCAACTCCATCAGTTAAAATTTATTGTGTGCTGCAAATCAGAGCTCCAGAACAGCTGCTAAATTGGCTTTGTGTTGAGATTGTTTGGTACAGTTTCCAAGAGCTCAACAGGCATTGTAAGTAAGTAAGTAAATAAGTAAAATTTAAGTATAGACCCACTAAGTGTGTGGTGGTGTATTTCTCTGTATAGACTCTGTCCTCTGCCCACATTTTTGTATGTTTTTATTTTCTGTGTTTGGGGCATCGATGGACGTATATAGGGCTGGGCGGTATACCGGTTTGTACTGAAAACCGGTATTTATTTTCGTTATGATATGAATTTTTCATATACCGCAATACCAGTGAATAGCCCAAACAATGTCCGGAACATGCGCGGCAGGAAAGTGTTTCAGCGGGAACCCATTTCACTGCTGCACACTACAGGCACGCTTGAGCGGGTGAGAGTGAGAGCATAGAGAAGTTTAGAGGCGAGAATGGCTGCCGGAGAGAGTCCTGAAAGCAAAGCAACTGTACACGATGACCCAGAAGAACTCATACCAAAAAGAGCAGTGTTTCCCCTATATGCAACTAGCAGCAGTGCACCGCCGTTTACAATTCTCTTCTGCTCTCTGTATCGCGCACGGACAAAGCGCACACACACAGACAAAGCGCATACACACAGGTAAGCACACTAGAGCACGGCTCGGGCCGCATTTTCCTGACGACCCGTCCCAAGTCCGAGACAGTTATGGCCGGGCTCCACCGGGCACGTCACGTCTGCAGCACGAGTCCCGAAGCAGCTCGCCCCCCTGTCAATCAGCGGCTCCACCGGCAACGGGAGCGGTGCGACAACCCCCATCTGTCGCGCGACAACTCTGTATTTTACGCGGCGCTTCTATTATTGTCGCGCTACGCTCCCCTACGCGACCCTCCAGCAGATAAAAACTACATGAAATAGTATGCTAAACGAGCAAAATGTGTTTTTAAATGAATAAACCATTATCACAGGTGATATGTGATGATTTTTTTTCATGCATTTACCCATGTTTATCCGTGACATTGTGTAAATGTCCGTGGCGGAAATTTGAAAGCGAGCAGTTGACAAACTGTACAGTAAACTTATAGATAACTCAAATATATGTAATAACTTAGGTGGAAAATGCTTTAACATTTCATGCAGCCTACATGCAGCCTCCCGGCTCAGCAAACGGTAAACAACCCCACTGGCTTCTCTACGTGTCGCTTCCATACGCAGTCAGTGGAGCCCAAATGAATGGAGTGGAGCGTGTGTTGCGTTCAGGCGTTGTCAGGTAAATAACAAATTCCGGCACTTGAATAGGCCATAGCACAACACCACAGCATGTCAAGTTGGCTGAACCTGAGCAAAATACCATGAAATACCGTGAAACCGATATGATTTTTTCTTAAAACCGTGATATGAAAATTTTGTCATGCCGCCCAGCTCTAGGTGTATACCTCGACAATACGCATGTGAGCTCAGGGCTTTATAATAATGCAGAGATCAGGTGCCAGACTGTAAGCAGCCACCATCCAAGTGACCCAGTGCTATGAGAAACGTAAATATAGTGAGGCGAAATGCCTAACAAGAATGAATCAGGGGTTGGCTTTTACTTTAACTTTCGCTGGCGAGTGTGCTTACAAACAGTAACCAACAATCAAGCGTAGTATACCTTTAAAATGCCCATTCGTATTATGTGTGTAACATCTTTGGAAACCTGCCCCCAAGAATTCTAAATAAAGGTTTGTGAGTTTGAACGATGTTAAGCTGCAGAGCGTGTATTGATTCATCCACATGCAGTTTGCTGCTTGTTAAGTGTTAAATTTCTCTGGTGGTGTTCTTCTGTGGCCAGCAGAGCAACTCCCTGGTGTGAATATCTAGCATTGTATTCCCAAATAAATTAAGATTAAATCAGTAAATTCTGACTCAGTAGAGGAAATCGAATGCATGCTTTTTCTTACATTTAACATCCAGATACAACCAGTCGGACTTCCCCATGCCTATCTCATTGGAAGCGATACAGGAGAAAGAAGTGTCTCGGGTGATGTCGTTGAAGGTCATTTTTCTCTCAGTTGAGTTTATTTCCTTGTTCTGACCCGTCTCCCTTTTGAGCCATATGTAAGCGTGTGGTTGTGGGTTACAGTTAGCAGTACACTCCACGGTAATGCTGCCACTTTCCATTACCATTTTCTTTTCCAGTATCAGGGTCACAGTTACAGGTTCATCTGGGAATAAAGGAAATCATAACACACAATTACAATAGCAACATATCTGGCAAGTAAATGTACTTCAGCCATTTACTGTATTTGAACAGGCACTGTTTCACTTACATAAAATGTTGAGTGGTATTTGTTGACTTTCTGCGTTGAATGCTCTGAACTTCGCAGAACACCACATTTTGCTGTTATGTATTTCATATGTTGCCAGTCCATGAAGTGTCTCTGTGTATGACCATTGTCCCTTTACTTCCTCGTTGAAAGCCATTACAGTGTAGTTTTTTAAAAATGGACTTATGGTCCATTGAAGGGATGGAGGTGAGAAAGGGCAGGAATAACTTACACTGCAGTTAACCCAGAAAATTTCCCCATCCACTATTTTCTTCTGAATGGAGATTATGGGGGGTTTTCTCTCTGGAAGTCAAAATAAAGAAACAATGGAAAAAACATAGAGAAAAATTAATTTTTCTTTTATTTCTAGATTAACAGTTGTATAAATATGATGTGCTACATAACAGAAATGCTGTATGTTAAATTGATAAGGGTGGTAAGATTTCTCCTTTACTTAGACCATAGGTTTTGTAAGGTGTAAAGACTGCTGTGTTTAGGAGGAATTGCTATTTTCTTTTATGGTATGGTAGAGTGTATTTCTGTTAATGAATGTAACCTGTCAGTTGCTAAATTGTGAAATTTTGCATTAAGGCTTGGATTTCCTGAATTTAATTCAGGTTTACAAATGCTTACTTACCAACAATGATCGTTACAGTTTGGTCATAGAATTTCTGATTTGATTTAGAGTCTAGGTCGATCCAAACATAAACCTGCAGGTTGTTGTCTGCGCTCTTCACTTTGTCAATCACCAGGGTGCAGTTGCCCTCTGCAGCTTCACCCGTTACTGAGGTGCGTCCTCTGAACTGGTCTTCCACTGAAGCTGGGTGACGCCCGTCATACACCACAGGATATTTTATGCTATGGTACCGATACCATGTGACCTGAGAATGAGGTTGTGTCTTACATGGCACCACAACACAGCTCCCCTCAACTGCAGTAATTGTTGTGGGTACGTTGATGGTCCAGCTTCTCGTCTGCTGGAGCACAGAGATGCCTTTGTGGGGCAGGAGGAGTTTCATGGTAGACAACATTAGTAGCAGTTCTGTTTTTTGATGTTATTTTTGTGGATAAATGAGAAAATATAATATGTGACAGTCAACTGGAAATTCATTTGCACAGAGAGATATTACTGTGAGAGCTGAATAACCACAAAGCTGAGTTTACTGCAGTATTTATAGCTGTTCACCATACCAGAGTGACCTAAAAAAAAAAACAAAAAAAACCCTGACTTCTCAGAAACAAAGTTAAAATATTGCTGTAAACATACCATATTGAACTCCAAAAATATATAATTATCAGTTTCCTTAAAGAAGAATATATTATTTTACAACATATTTTAGCCTTTTTCCTAAATGCTGATATTGCAAATAGTTCATAAAAATATGTGGTGATACTGCAACATGCATTTCAATGGTTATGACTTTGTTTTAGATTCTGAAAATAAGAAGTACTACAAGCTTCACATAATAATTTAAATAATAATGAAGGGCATCAGTAATCGCTATATTCATTTTTTGTACTTGAGAATTATGCAGTTTGGAAACTGCCTTTTACTTTTTCCCCAATGTAGGCCAAACTCGTAGAAGATCTCTTAGCTATAGTCCTTTTTAAAATGACACAAATATTTGAAATATTAGCTTATTGTGTTATATTTTTATGTTTAACATGTTACCTAGGAAAAAGACAGAGATAAAAACAGATAAATCTCATTATTACCGGTAAACAAGCTTAGCAGTCTAAGCAGATGAGCAGTCGCCATGAAGAAAGTAGTCGCTGTACACCTTTCAGTTTGTCCCCTTTTGACCTCTTAATGTCTGAAACACAGCAGCTGTAACAATATTACAACAATTAGACTATGTTGGCTTTGTGTTGTTTAATCTCTGCACATTACTATGCTCTTTTACACTGTTACACAGGAAACTTAAAAATACTGTGCAGATGTTTCATGGTGAGTCAAATATCAGTCATATATTATTAAGTCACAATGCCACTGCAAATCATCTAGAGGAGTCATTTATTCACGCTTAAAGGCCCCCAAGTGCCTCTAGCTTCGCCAAAGTACAAAAAAGGTTTGCTTAATTTCCAGTTAATACCAGCCACAGACTATTATTCTCTAACATCAAACAAAAAAGTCATACTATTAAGGAAGCTTTAACAATCTGTAAAATAGTCTATGGATTAATCTTTTCTTTGACTGATATGGCTTACCTTGCCTGACGAGCCGCTGCATGAATCTGTCTGCAATGGCCCAGTGATGTGTAACTGTGCGTGCTCAAGTCCACCTTTTTACCACAACCTAATCCCCTCGACAACCCCTCCGTTCTATTCAGTCTTAAACAGGAAACTTGCTGAGGTCATTTAAAGCAGTCAGCCTGAACGGTGAGAAAGCCTGAAGAGAGGCTCTCTTGCTTGTTTCTGAAATCTGATGTACTAAACACCCGACCACTTGTTGTGCAGTAAATGTTTGAAACGGTGTAGCAAAGGTGAGGTGCATTAAAATATAAACTGAATTAAAAAATAGAGATTAAATGAAATGTTCTGGCTTGACCGAATAAGCACATGCATCTCTAGACATAAAGAAGAATAAAGAGACCGTTTTGCAAAAAAAAAATCTTTATTGGTTTCTATTCATGTTTTTATTACAACAGCTGGCTTAGTTTGAACAAAAAGCAAGTGTTAAAATAATAAACATAATATGTCACGCTGCAGAAAATACTAAACAGCACAGCCTCCCTCACTTTTTTATTATTATTTTTCAGTATTTTTAATTGTTATGTATTAGGAACCCGGTCTCATTCCCAGGGCATTAGATGCATCAACATGGTGAGCAGCCCTTGGCTTCTGTTACCAATGCACAAGTTACCCTACAGCATCTGTATTGGACAGCACAGGCTGTCAACTAACTCCAGTGTAATCTAGGGCTGCAACGATTAGTCGACTAATCGATGACTAAATGACTATTAAAATAATCTGTGACTATTTTGGTAGTCGACTAAGTAGTCGGTTGGAGTCATTTTTCATAGAAAAGTACTATAAAAGTACCCCAAAATACTCTTATTGCAGCTTCTTAAGTTCAAATATTGGCAGCTTTACACACTCCCATGACGGTGAACTAAAACCTTTTGGCGTGAGTACGAAACAACACATTAGATGACATAATTTTGGGGTTTGGGAGAGACAGACCGACAATTTACATTTTAACACATTTTTCGATGAAATGATTAGTCGACTAATCGAAGAAATAATCGACAGAGAAGTCGACAATGAAAATAATTGTTAGTTGCAGCCCTAGTGTAATCCCGTCTGCAGCAATAACATACTGTAGTAGAAAGAGCGAAAGAGTCCAAGGGGGGAAAGAAGGAATGGTGGTGGATGGGTCAAACACACACTGGACTTTCACCCAGGGGACTGATGTTTGTTTCCTGTGTGAAACCAAAAATCAACTTTACTTGGGTTTTACTTTACTAAAGTTAGTTGACCAGAAAGGTCATTAGTCAACAAGATTTCATTGGTTGCTTAGTTGCACACACACACACACGCACGCACACACACACACACACACACACACACACACACACACACACACACACACACACACACACACACACAAAGTTAAACTCTGTTAGTAGCTGCACATCATCAAAATAAAACCTTTGTGACTGGACTCTGTGGGAATTTAATTTGAAAGGACAGACATTGTATTTATCTATTTGTATTTATTTTGTTTAATATGCACTGTCGCTCTTCACAGACGAAGTTCCTAACAGAAAAATAAAGTTTATTGAATTGAACTGACAAGGCCACGTTCAGCAGTCAGACAGGAGTCACGTTACAAACCAATCACAGCCGACAGATATCTTTCCCTTCTTCTGTAAATGTCAGGCTGTGATGAACATGAAGATCAGCTCTGCACTCGGGATTTCAGGTAAATAGGCTATGAGACACAACCTGCCACCATGCTCTTGAAAGGTGGCACAAAAAAGGCACAAAAGTGTGCCCAGCGGGTAACTCGGGTATTCCAGGCAGTTGAGGATACCCCTGATTTACAGGGCTGGTACCTGTGGTTATTACACAGGATAGTTAATAACATGTCGGGCAGGAAAATTCTTAGTTGGGGGTGCAGCCCTATTTTGTCCAACCATGTAATGTGACATATCTGTCAAATGACACACTTGTTTAGTGACATTGTTATTTTAAAGGAAATGACCACTTTAGAATGAAAATACAGACAGTACTTACTCACCCTCATGCCGACAAGAAAGTGTAGTTTTTTTAATCCACAAAACTCATTCGGGGTATCGGAGGATAACAGCTTGCCGGATTTTTCCATACACTTGAATGCATGGAACCCACGCCCAAAATCATTTTGAAAATGTAATAAAACTCCACTAATGCATTTCAAAAATGTCAGAACGGCTCGTCCGTCGTAATCCAAGTGCCCTGAAGCCGTGGCATGCAGAATTGACTTGAAAAGACATAATTTACTCCACTTTTATAGCAAAATTTCTCACCCTGGTCAGTTAGCCTGCAGGCGTGCTGTGTTTACATGGCAACTCGCAAGACTCGAGAACATGAATGTCTCTGAACGTTCTCGAGTCTCGCGCGTTCATTTTCAAAATGACTTTGGACGTGGGTTCCATGCACTTCAAGTGTATGGAAAAATCCGGCTAGCTGTTAAAAAACTACGCTGGACTTCTTGTCTGCATGAGGGTGAGTAAGTACTGTCTGTATATTGATTCTAAAGTGGTCATTTCCTTTAACCCAAACAACGATAGTTTTTCTAAACCTAACCAAGTAGGTTTTGTGGGGAAAACATCTTGTTGCCTAAACCCAAAGACGTTTTGGCAGCGATACCTGTGTTTCCGATGAAGACAGAAGTTTATTTTGAAAGACACTGTAGCATGTAATGAGAGGAAATTGACATGGAAACGGAAACGTCTAGAAACGATGCCGGAGGGGTACCTAGAGCGTCATAGTTTGAAGTTGAGGGCCACTGACCAGGTTGCTGAATTTAACAATTCAGGTGGATGTGTTGGCATGAACATTGTAGAAATTGAGAAAAATGTTCATTATTATTATTTTTAATATTATTATGCACTTAAAATGTGATTAAATAATCTGTCAAGCACTTAAAAACTCCCTGAACTTAAAGAAAAGAAACATACTTCCACCAATATAAAGAAAACATATGTACAAGAAAGCAAATAATTTTTCAAAACTTGGCACAGCAATATTGAACTGTGATCTATTCGTGCATAAGACACTTGTCTTTAAATTTAACTTGGGCATATTCACCTTCCACTTCCTTCTCCACATTTCTAGGCTTCACTTTGTCATATAGGCATTCCATCTCCAGTGCATTGCTCACAAAATCTCTGCCCATGCTTCCCACTGTGCACCTCTCCTCCTCCAGATAGGAGCTACCAGGCTGATTCATGTTCAAAGAGTCATCTCCTTTCTTCTTCTTGCTCTTGGTCTTCCAATTCACAGCAGAGTAAATCACATCATTGCCCTCCTCATTTTTCTTCTCTGAACTTTCAGTGGCTCCTTCTGCATTGTTTTGTCCAGAGCTTGGCAAGTTGGTGCTGTTTGGCTCAGAGATAGTTTCCGGCTGGGCCACATCTGCCTGTCTCAGCTCACTGGTGTTAACATAGATGTCCCCCTCTGTTGTGTTGGGTACCTATACAGTTAAAGAGAAAACATCAGTGGTCATATACTGTGCTAATCCAGTTTAATTACATGAAGTAGAAACCTGCTTGGCTCTAAGTCAAAGTACCTGATTGTCCTCTCCACTTGATAGAAGTTGGCTCGTAGTAACTGTGCTGGTGTCACCTCTGCGCTGACTCTTAAGAAGGTTGTAGTGAGTCTTCTGATTCCTGAAAAATACAGTAGAACTTTTAATTTATACGTGTATATTTGATTCATCTTGATTTGTCATTTATTCAGTGTTTTTTTTTTTTTTTTAGTTGTTCCAAATGAGTAGAGGCTAATGGGACTGCATGCAGCTGTCTCTAGTTTGAGTTTGTTCTGATAAGTTTGGTATAAAAAAGTTTGATGTCATGATTGACAGCTGTGTCTGCCAATCAGTGTGCTCATGATCAAAGGTGTTGCTAGCCATTGGTCAGATGGCGGGAACTCAGTATTGCGTAAATCTCTACAGCACAGACTCTGGCTCCAAATGACATCACCAGTGCAGATGGCAGCTGCTGTTTTCAGAATATTTTGGCTCAATATTTTTTACAGTGGAAGAAGTGGAGATGCATTGTCGATCCTTATAAACTGTCCTTGATGGGCATATTCATGTATTTCATGAAGGCTAAACTAACACTCCATCTCTTAAACACTTCCTTGATATTCACACATATATTTTGTTTATTGCCAGACTTTATTTTAGACTCTCTTTTTGATAAGTCCATATTCTTTTTTGGGTAGCTTTGCAGTGTAGACAGCTGTTGTCAGAGCTTCTCCACCATTGAATTAGAGACATTTAATTGAAACGCCCTCTCTCTTTCTCTTCTAAAGCCTGACAACAGAGCTAAGTGGGGGTGCAAAAGTCTAGTTTTCTCCCACTTCCCACTTGAATTACAATATACTGGGCGTTTATTATGGAATTTCTGCCTACTGGTGCCAAAAAAACTGTCTACCCCAGCTTTAAACTCTTCTGTAACTTTCATAACACTGCCAACCATTGAAACTATGTTATCAGAGAATAGTCTTGAAAGTACTTGAATACTTTTCACTAGGGATGGGCAGCACAAGCAAAAACACTATTCGAAAATCATGGAAACTATTCGGCAATTTCTCGAATAATCCCCCCCCCCCCCGGAGCCACGCACACAGGAATCCATTCATCATTAAAGACCCGAACACACTCGGGCGGAACGTATGCGGAACGGACTCCGCGGAGGTCCGCACGGACTCAAAGCGGATGTCCGCAAGCCCTGTGCGCAAAGCTCAGATTTTACATCCGCGCAGACTCCGCTCCGCGCACCAGTGACTGCTCAGCATGTACTTTTCACATCGTGGGGATTTTTCATGGACATTTTTACAGGAAATTACAACGCGGAAGTGTGCTCGACTATGAAAGCCCAAATGACTGCGGACATTCCTTGCGGAGTAGTAGTCTCTGCATGTTTCTCCTGTTTGAAGAAGAGCATCAAACTAGCTGGTAGCCCATCTCACACCGCTGTAGCAATCCTATACTGCCCTCGTGCGGTTAGGAGCTGAATTGCATGTCAATCAAAGACTGCATATAGTGTCAGTATTTGTGCTCACTTACAGAGTTAAAAAAAAAAGTCCAAATAACAATAACTGTTATGTGTTGCATTTTTGTGTCTTGTGCTATTACTCTACCTGATGACAAACAGAAGAGCACATACTATGACTAGTAGTGCGCCAACTATGGTGATGAAGACTGGCAACGTCACTGGGTCTGGAAGTACAAGGGACAATAGAAGATTAGGAATAAGAAGTAATTCAGACAAGAAACAATTCTCTAAAACTTTGGTCATAGTGTAATAAGAATTCTTCTTGCTGAGTCTATACTTCAGGTGCTTTAAACACACAAAAAAGTACTTACTCATTTCAACATGATTATGGTCAAAAAGATAATCACGGAGAAAATAGGGACAAAATATTTCTTAATGCGCTTTAATGTGAAAGTAATCTGAGCACTGCTGTCACCTTCATGTTGTGCTACATTCATACTAATTAACAAATCTGAAAATAAGACAAACTAAGGTTCCTTTCACCTGAATTGAGTGCGTCAGGGATGGGCTACGTGTCTGCCCCTGTATTTTTTCAGAGGATTCAGTAAGGTAACGTCAGCTGCATTATCATAGCAATAGAATGACACTCATTCTATTTCTATGCACAGTGATTTCTGTTTTGCCTGTCTGCAATGGCAACATTTAGGAAAGTTTTTCAAAGGCTGCCACTGCAGGGTGGACATGTAGCGAACAGAGCTTACTCTGATCGCAGCTGATCGTGTTCATTTGATTGTGGCAAGCCAATATCGAGATCATGATTAATATTTGATCAATTGTGCAGCCCTAATTTCTACCTCTTTCTTTTTTTCAAGAAAGGTGTATCTATGAGTAAGAAGTGTGTTAAAGTAAAAAAAAATAAAAGTACAATAAAAATAAAAATCCACGTTTTTTTTTAAACACGTTAGTCATCTCTAATGATTAAATTTGTTTTGAGTCATTTCAAAAGCAACATCATTACATAACAGGAAGTGGGGTGTTTTAATACCTTACAGAGTCACACCAAATATTTCCAGTCTCTCTCTCTCTCGCTCTCTCTCGCTCTCTCTCTCTCTCTCTCTCTCTCTCTCTCTCTCTCACACACACACACACACACACACACACAAAACATCAACACTGCTTTTATAAACCAGTCTTTCCTATTAAGGCCCTCTTATTCTCTCTCTCAAATTTAATCATCTCTAATGATTAAATTTGTTTTGAGTCATTTCAAAAGCAACATCATTACATAACAGGAAGTGGGGTGTTTTAATACCTTACAGAGTCACACCAAATATTTCCAGTCTCTCTCTCGCTCTCTCTCGCTCTCTCTCTCTCTCTCCCTCTCTCACTCTCTCTCTCTCACACACACACACACACACACACACACACACACACACACACACACACACAAAACATCAACACTGCTTTTATAAACCAGTCTTTCCTATTAAGGCCCTCTTATTCTCTCTTTTTTTGCACATCTAGCTCATTTACAGTGCCATTGTTGAGTGAGTGTCATTCTTTTACTAGCTAGCTGCTCTCACCAGTCACATACCCATTTCAAGCTATATACTTTCTAAAAAAAAGAAGAAGAAGAAATGGGTGGCACCACAAACGTTGTTACTAACAAAAGAAGACATTGATGAGAAAGCTGCAGACACAAGCAGTCAATAAGAACATTGAACACTAGTATGGTCAGTTATGCCAAATGACCCTGGCCCTTACCTCTTTACTGAAGCCATTGACTGTTTTATGTATTGTTTTTAATTTTTACAAGAACATGCACCTGTATAGCATTGCTCCAATTAGATGGATGATACCAATACTGGCAGCAATTAGCAACTAGAATTTTTAGAAAGCTTAGCAGCTTTTAGCGAACCAATAACATTTTTTAATCAGTAAAACAGACCTTGACTTTGTGCAGATGTTTGAGGCTCAATGCCGTTGAAGCAAAAGCGTTGACTGGCCGATCCAAGAGAGTTGGAGCTGCGGCAGAGCAGGGTGGAAAGATTTTTCTCCTGTGGTTGATCCACAGTAAGGTTGCTCGTCAGACCTGTGTCACTTAGGTTGCTTATTGCAAAAGAGTGATTGACAGCTGACCCTTCCAAATACCACTGTAAAGTGGGAGAAGGATTTCCCACAGTCCTGCAGGAACATCTGAGCTGGGCTTCAGCTATGGTGCAGTGAGATGAGGGCAGGATCTGTGGGGAAACTGAAACACATGTAGAGAAAACAGACTTTAGAAGGTTAGAGTCAAATAAAGTTAAATTTATTCAAGTTTGCAAAAATTAAATACAAAATGTACTGATGGAAAAATAATTGTTGAAAAGTGATGCAAAGTGAAATGTTCCATTACTACAGGAATAATGAATTCTCTGAGTTAACGAGTAACATATGTATTTATCTGTTCAAGTATTTATAATTTTGTCCCATATTGTCTTCTATACAGATAAGGGACTGTGGAAACATGGACTAAATTTGGCAAATTTATATCAATAAATAGTTAAAAATAAAGAATAAATTATATCACTTAGAAACCGATCACGGCATTGACTGGGAGTCAGAGCCATTGACAAGGACTCAGTTGATGGATGTAGAAAGATCAAGGAGGCCATCCACATCGGACACCAAAGACCATACATGAACAGTCATGGTTTTAATCTTCCTCCATATGCAATTGCATGTTATCACGTGACCAAAGATCCTTGCTGTTTTGTCTCCTCCTTTTGAGGGAAGATCAAATATTAGAAACACCTCTCAGTGTGAAGTTTAACCTCTCTATAAGTGTTTATTTAAAGACGTATGTATAATACAGTGTCACATTAAGTCTTCATAGAGATTGAGTAATAAAATGTCTAAATTAATGCAGTAAATAATAGGGTTGGGAACGATTAACCGATACGACCGGATATCCGGTTTGACAAGCAAGAGATACGGCCATAGACATATATACATAGACGCCGCATCGACTGCCTGAGCGCGTCCTCGCCGGCCGCCATCTTGGATGGGTCTCACTTCGCCTCCACAGTGCATTCACTTCTATTGAGGAAGGAGCTGTATGCACAAGTAAAATAGAATAACTCACTGAATTTTCAACTGATTTTCACGCGGTTTGGTTTGTTACAAAAGGCACACATGTAGTTATGATACAGGATGCTTTTGTACATTAAAAATGCGGGATTTCATGCTTTAATACTTTATGCAGATAGCAACAGCATGTTATTTAGGTCACAACACAGTTATTTTATTCACCTCAACCCCAGAGTGGGATGGATATATATACATATACATATATATAGATATAGATATAGATATAGATATGTACACACACATATATACTGTATAAACACAATATACACAATACAAAACATAGGAGAGCATATTAATAAATTTATTAATATATATAGAAATATATAGAAAAAGCTCTATTGTTGATTGAGTTTATTTCTCACACACACCCACTCTCTTTTATACCCACAGCCATCAGACTTAATAATTCTTTGTTAAATAGATGATCTTACAGACTTCTTTGAAATTTTCTTTTCGGGGATTAGTAAAGTTATTCTTATTACACTGACTGCTGTGATCCCTCAAAAGTAGTAAAAAACATTTTCAGTATTTACATAAACACTGAAATTAATTTTGGTATTGGTATTATAACTATGAAAATGGGACTGTGGTCAAGATAATTTGAAAAAAGATACAGAAGGATGAGCAGCAGGGGATATTTGCAGCACAGCTGGTGGAAAAGTGAATATGTGCACAAAGGTGTGCTAGGCAAGGCAAGGCAAGGCAAGTTTATTTGTATAGCACAATTCAACACAAGATAATTCAAAGTGCTTTACAGAGACATTAAAAGCAACAAGACACAATTTAAAACAATAAAAACAGTCGATTGAAAAGGGAAATAGAAATTGAGAATGATAGTGATAATAATAAAATACAGTAACATAAAATAAAAACAGGCTCAATACATTGAACCGTCAGGATAAGAAAAGAAGTAAAATAATAAAAGGCATAAATCAGCAGTGTGTAGTTAAAAAGTACGGGCAGTAGAATACAGCAGCTAAGTATTTAAGTATTTAAGAGTACGCTTCAGTAAACAATAGTGTTTTTAGCCCTGAATTAAAGGAGCTGACAGTTTGAGCAAACCTCAGATCTACATATTATGCTATACATAATATGCTATACTTTGTTTTGTATTGTGTATATGGTGTTTATACAGTATGTTTATACAGTATATAAATACTGTATATATATATATATATATATATATATATCCCACTCTGGGGTTGAGGTGAATAAAAGCACTGTGTTGTGACCTAAATAACATGCTGTTGCTATCTGCAGAAAGTATTAAAGCATGAAATCCTACATTTTTAATGTATGAAAGCATCCTGTATCATAACTACATGTGTGCCGTTTGTAACAAACCAAATTGCGTGAAAATCAGTTGAAAATTCAGTGAGTTATTCTATTTTACTTGTGCATACAGCTCCTTCCTCAATAGAAGTGAATGCACTGTGGAGGCGAAGTGAGACCCATCCAAGATGGCGGCCGGCGAGGACGTCAGCTCCAATAGGCAGCGGCAGTCAATGCGGCGTCTATGTATATATGTCTATGGATACGGCTACGTCGGTAGCAGCCTCCTCAATCGATATGAATCAGCCATGAATCCTTAGATGAATCGATTGTAGAGTCATGGATTCGGGTATCGCGAGACTAGCAATCGGTTGACTGACTTTAACAGTTTGCATCTCAAAAACAATGCAAGAGCCGGCGGCATGCTCTGAAGCAGGCATTACTGACAACGATAATGGATGTAAACATCAGCACCAGCTTGACCGGTGGGGATGAGGAACAGAAGCTAATGCTGGTTGGATAAACCAGGGAGCAGTCAAGCCGCAGCAGAAACTAATGACGAATCCTGCCGGTTGTGGGTTGAACGCGGGGTCACAGACACAGACAGAAATACGTATTCCTGTCAAATACGGCGGCGCATGATAACGGCTTACCGTTATCATGCGCCGTTTCCACAATTCCACAAACCTCACCGCACTTTAGGGACTCAGTGTTTCCCACAGGATTTTTGGAGACTATGGCGTGGGGTCTGGGGGCGTGCTTTGTTTTTGTATTTTGTATATATTTGATTTAAAGGCATCAGTCTGGTGAATTCTGAGAGCCAAGTTATGATGGCAGAATATGCCAACCGTGTTTACAAAGTTTGAATGAACAAGACGGACGCAAAGTAAACGGAGGCTGCACATTGACCCTTTTGCCCGTGTCTGCAGGGACGCATGATGGAGTCAAACGGATCATGTGCATAATTAACCACAAAACAAGCAAATACTTCATCTTAATGACATATAACACTCATTATGCTTCAGCTGAATCCTCTGAGCAAATGACCATGTTCAATTGAAATTAGTTGATCACGTTAAATGTCCAAAATTGTATGAAATTGCCAATGCCTTAAACCAATCTCTGTGCATAATCACACAGCCTGGTATGCCCTGGCAAACACAGTGGGACTGCTGTACAGACCGTTGGTCTTTCTTCCCCTAACCCTGGTTATTTTCTGAAAGCACAGAGCAAGGAAATGTCTTTTTTTTTTCTCTCCCGGTCTGCTGTCAGCAGGAGCAGCGGCTGCAGCGGGGATTTCAGCACCAGACAGCGCACATATAAAAGACTTGAGTCTTGACAAGCGTCTCCTTTAAATGTGTTTGCTGCTAGAGAAATTATACATAATAAATGAAGACAGTGACATATTTTCAATAAAAAACAATGAGTTGAACGTTCATTTCAAGCTTTTGTAGTAGCCTACAACGAATTTCAGAATTGTGCGAGTGCAGCCGGAGAGCGGGCGGCAGTGTTTGATGCAGGAAACTCAATATGGACTTGAAAACAATTTCGAAGTGGGGGTCGTTCGAAACGGCGGGGTTTCGGAATGGAGGGCTGTCCCCTGTTGGGACATTGTGCACGCACAGCCCTTCACCACCTGGATCCTAAAATAAACACCTGTTTTATTACATAATCATGCTTCCGTGTTGCGCCATTCATTAAGATCTGATATTTCTGTCATTCAAATAACAAGAATTGTGGTTTACTGTGGTACACTGACGGATAAACCACTGATGGATATATGAGAAGTGAATGAGCACATTGATTTTCTAGCCTTGGTACTCTCTTCCAGGGCACGTAGGGTACAACTGAGATTTATTTTAATTTTGGTAACAGCGTAGTGTGTACGTATGGCATATCACCAATCATAGTGGGCCGCCATGGCCAAAAATGCCAGTCCAGCCCTGATTTTTACTGATAAAAACACTAGTGGTATGTTATGGTGAAGGGCTACGCTTAAAATATGGCTAAGGATTAGTGGTTTAACATTTCAGTAATCAAAAGAAAAATGACTAATGTACTGAGCTGCCTCTGCAGGGCTATTTTATGATTTTAAATCATGTGCAGACAAAATATTCTTTTAAAACTCTCTCTCTCACTAACAAACACAGTTACAGATACGCAAAACAATACAAAATACTCAATACGAAAAGAAAACAGAAGGTAAGACTCAAATTAATTACACACAAACAGACACAAATTACTGCTTCCCTCCCTCATGATTTGCACGTACGGCAACCTGAATCAGAGCATTTTACACAGCTTCAAAAAGAAGAATTCAAAAGACCTCTGGTAGTTGAATGCCTCTGGAACAGGCCCATTTATGGCAACCCACTGGATCCGTCGCATGCGCGAGCTGGCCGAGGCGCGGGTGCTGGAGCTAATTCAAGTCAATATAAGCTGCTCCACCAGAAGCGCCGCAGCGCTCCTAACCACAGCCTAGAAGTGGCTTGGTGCTCCACTCCGCTAAAAATACTGACTGGGTCTATTTTTGACAGTGCTCCAGCCGGTGCACTACAGAGTGTTGTTCATTTACCAGAGACATTTTATATCTGGCCGATTTTTGGAGACAATGGCGGGGGAAATTAAACTATAGCGGGCCACCATAGTCTCGTCAATGTATGGGAAGCACTGGGACTGTTCTTTACTTGTCAGAGGAGGAGGGTGGCTGGTTGATTTTTGATTTTATTTTATTTATTTATTTTATTTTGATCCCCCCCTTATGTTAATCACTTATTGATGCTGTTTTTGAAGTATGAATAAGTCAATAAGTATTTTATTCCATTGAAATATCATTGATGTATTATAGAAAAGTGATTTATCTTTTTATAAATGACAAACACAGAGTGTAGAAAACACAGAGAAATAGTCTGACATGCTGTCAGTGATAAGCTGCTAGTCATCACAGTCCATGATATCAGCTAATAACAGGAGATGTCAGATTCTGCCCCTACATTGCATGTTATTATTTTATTCTGCTTTATGTTTATATTGTACAGCGTTATAATAAACTTTATTCCAGACTCAAGTCCATATAAGATACATACAAAAACACAGACAATACCATAAAAACAACACAACAAGTAGGTTTAAAACACTTAAATTTTACTTAAAGTTCACTTCACTTAAAGTTTAAAACTTCTTCTCATTTTTATATTAATCCCATCCAACAAAATGATGTTCATTCAGCAAGACTATTTTTGGTCCATGTCTAAAAATAAATACATTTGACATGTGATTTTGTTGTTGTTTGTCTTTTTATTTTATTTTTGCCAGTGCCATACAGCAACAATGCTTAGGGATGTGGTCTTTTACAAATTTGAAAATACTGTAAGAATGTCACTTTTATAGAATTGGCTTCTTTATTTTATAATGTATGACTAATGTCTACATCAACAAATGTTAACCATAGAATCGTATCGAATTGTATCATTCCTATCGAATCGTATTGAATCGTTGTGTATTAAAAATATATCGTTTTTGAATCGTATCGTAACCCGTGTATCTAGATACGTATCGAATCGTCTATCACAGAGAGATTCCCAACCCTAGTAAATAAGCAGATCAAATTAAGAGCTGTGCGAAAAACTAAATAAAACAGATAGATAAATTAATAACTAAACAGTCAAACTTTTCTGTCAGTTTACTGAAATATTGCTTTACCTAACATAAAACTTATGAAATGTGATACTTACATTGAACATCTATTTGACTGATGTTTGATTGTCCAGCTCCAAGAACATTTTGAGCCTCGCAGAAAAACAGACTATTGTCTTTAGATGCTTTAATGTTTAAAACAGCTCCGCTCCCAATTAAAGTCTCCTGGCCTCCATCAGCTCTGTACCAGGTGTAGGTCTTTACTGGCGGGTTGGCACTGCTGCTGCATGTCAGAGTCACATGTTTGTTCTCTTGTACTGGACCCAGGGGATGGACTGACACCATGGTGTTTTGGGGTGAATCTGAACAATGAGTAATAAAATATAAATATTATTATTATCTTCTAATTGGTGTTGTCAAATATAGAAAACCAATTTCAGAATGACTTTGTGTTAGGTTTAGCTTCAACTGGTAATCAATTTCATTATTGATTAATCTACTAATTTTTCTATTAATTAAGTAAGTGCACTTGATAAAACTAGTCATATATTGGGTATGTAAAACGTTTGATACATACACTGAACATCTATTTGTCTGTTGTCGGATCGTGCAGTTCCAAGATTATTTTGAGCCTTGCAGAAAAACAGACTGTTGTCTTTAGATGCTTTAATGTTTAAAACAGCTCCGCTCTCAATTAAAGTCTCCTGATCTCCATTGGCTCTATACCAGGTGTAGGTCTTTACTGGCGGGTTGGCGCTGCTCCTGCATGTCAGAGTTACATCTCTGCCCTCTGATACTGGACCCGGGGGATGGACTAACAATGTGGTCTTTTGGGGTGAATCTGAAAAATGATGAATAAATAACTTGTATTATTTATAGGTTTAAAAGTAATGTGTTTTTTTTAAGTGAAAGTAGAATATGTTAAATGTGAGTGCTGACACCTTTTGGGTTGTTGTGTTGTTTTTTTTTTGTGAGGGGGATGTTACCAAATCCACTTTGCTGACTCAGCTCAAGTTAAAGCTTGGTGCAGCATCAATGGACAGTGAGTGAGAGCACAGCTCTGCCAAACAAAAAAAATTACAATTTGCCAGAGGCCAATCTCGGAACCCACTAGCTCTCGATCTAATGACAATAACGCCTCTAAAGCCTCTAGGGGCAACATCTAATATTTTGGGGGTTCTGGTTTAGCCAATGGATATTCTGGAGGAGACATAATCTTGCTTGCGCAGGTCATTTCAGTATGTGGATGTGGATACATTTTTAAAAGCCTAAATCGTCATCAATGTTGGTAATGGGTTCCAGTATTGCATTTCAGCCAACGTGTTGTGCCTCTCTTGCTCTCCACATGGACTGTAAAGCTGCCTCTTAAATGTGATTGTGTGTGAACGCAAAAACAGTGGAAGGCAACAGAACAGTTCAGCTATATTGTTAATAATTCTAATGAATTTAAGGACAAATGAACTCACATGAAATGGCAGCTGTTAAACTTGTGCTGACAGCTGACCCAGTGCTCCCATCTTGTTTGTTGTAGGTGGCAGTACAGGAGATTGTCTTTCCATGATGGAGGTGAGAAGCAGTGAAGTTGACAACAGAGGTCTGGACTTTAGTTTTGTCCTGATTCTCCTGCAGTGTCTCCTGACTGTCACCCAGGCCGGGGGTCCATGTCAGAGTTGGAGGATGAGACAGACAGGGAGCTGGAGCAGAGCACGTCAAACTCACTGGGGTTCCCTCCTTCACCTCCAGTGTGGACGGAGTCAGAGTGGGTCTGGGTGGATCAGCTGGTGGGAAGGTACATTTTGACCAGTCACTGAATAAACAATCATTTCTCTCTATTTGTTATGCTATTTGGAATAAACAATAAATGCAAAATAAGATGAAAGCAGTTCTACAAGGGAAGAGAATGAAGTGTAAGTAAATGGATTTTAAAACATACCTCTGACTGAAAAAGAGATTTGTTCGGAAAAATCAAATTTCACGCCGTCGCAGTCCAGTCTGAAGGTATACTTCTTGTTGTTGTCAACAGGTCGTATGTTGTTCAGGGTTGTGGTGCAGTCTTTTTTGGTCAAGTCTCCTGTCAGTTGTCCGTTGTTTCTAGTTGTTTGTGTCTGGCTGCTATCAAACACAGTAACTCTATCTTTTTTCCATAGTGCTTTACATGTGTTATCTAGATTTGATACAAACTGGTCTGTCACGTCAAAGGAGCAGGGGATGGTCACACAGGATCCACTAACAACCTCTATAGTCTGTGGTATTATGACCTTAAACACTCCACACAGGGCACCTGAAACACAAGATAGAAATCTTTGAAGAAGAGCAAGTGAATACTTCAAATGAGGATTTTTTTTTTTTACTGTTTACTGGTTGCCTTAGTGCTATATATTATTATTAGAATAGGTCAGAATTTTAATGTTAATTATAATACATTACAGCAGAGGACAAATGCACTCACATGAAATGTCAGCTGTTAAACTTGTGCTAACAGCTGACTCAGTGCTGCCATCTTGTTTGTTGTAGGTGGCAGTACAGGAGATTGTCTTTCCATGATGGAGGTGAGAAGCAGTGAAGTTGACAACAGAGGTCTGGACTTTAGTTTTGTCCTGATTCTCCTGCAGTGTCTCCTGACTGTCACCCAGGCCGGGGGTCCATGTCAGAGTTGGAGGATGAGACAGACAGGGAGCTGGAGCAGAGCACGTCAAACTCACTGGGGTTCCCTCCTTCACCTCCAGTGTGGACGGAGTCAGAGTGGGTCTGGGTGGATCAGCTGGTGGGAAGGTACATTTTGACCAGTCACTGAATAAACAATCATTTCTCTCCATTTTTGATACTATTTGGAAAAAAACAATAAATGCAAAATATGATCAAAGCAAGTCTACAAGAGAAAGGAGTGAAGTGTAAGTAAATGGATTTTAAAACATACCTTTGACTGAAATAGAGGTTTCATTAAGAAAAGTATATCTCACTCCTCTGCATTCCAGTCTGAAGGAATACTTTTTGTTGTTGTCAACAGGCTGTATGTTGTTCAGGGTTGTGGTGCAGTCTTTTTTGGTCAAGTTTCCTGTCAGTTGTCCGTTTTCTGTAGTTGTTTGTGTCTGGCTGCTATCAAACACAGTAACTCGTTCATTTTTTTTCCATAGTGCTTTACATGTGTTATCTAGCTTTGATACAAACTGGTCTGGCACGTCAAAGGAGCAGGGGATGGTCACACAGGATCCACTAACAACCTCTATAGTCTGTGGTATTATGACCTTAAACTCTCCACACAGGGCACCTGAAACACAAGATACAAATCTTTGAATAAGAACAAGTGAATAATTTTAATGAGGAATTTTTTTTACTGTTTACTGGTTGCCTTAGTGCTATACCTTATTCTTAAAATAAACCAAAATGATGACTGTAATGATTGTGCTTTGTTCCCACAGTAGTTTTTCCCCAGATGTTCAGATTAAAACCTGTCAAATTAAAGTTCCAGGAAAAACCAGCTAGATGCTTTTGTTGCTCACTGTTTTAATTTTCTGCAGTATATATTACAGGTACTGTTGCATTGTGGTGTGAATGCTTGACTTGAATACTTGATTCAAACATGACTAAACCACTCACCTTGCAGCAGACAGCCAATGAGAAGGAGAGTCAGGGCTGCAGCCATCTTTGTGTGTCAGGAGAGGCAGAAACTCTGGAGATTTTACATAGAACAATTCACATTACTGTGTTTAATGTCTAATTATTTCAGGTTTGTAGAGTAGGTTGCTGATGGAGAAATGTTTTGCTGTCTCTTCTTCCTCTTTTACATCAATGTGGAAAAGGCTTAAGGGAAGCCTGTGAGGGATTCTGAGACACTAATACTCAGATGAATAATATCACTGCTTGTGACTTCATTCCTTTATTGATCAATGAAATAACTTGCAAATACCCAATCTGTTATGAAACTTTGCTGATGGACATTTCCAACAAAAGTGTAATGTTGGTTCCATTTTTCTGCTGACTCTGAGAGATTTGCAAAAACAAATTGTATGTCAGACACTTTTTAACGTTCGGCCACAACAACCTGATTTTTAAAGATGCAGAAGACATCATGATAAAAAGGAAAAAGAGGAAGCTAAATGTAAAAGCCAAACGTGACAAACATACTGTGTCTGTTATTTGTCTTTTTGTTTATTTACAAAACTACAATTTGTTTCAGGCAACAAAGATATTCAACAGTAATAATGTCAAAATAGCAGCTCAGAATTTTCAGTTTTGGATAAAAAGTCACCAAGAGTCTTTTTCTGTCTACCTTGAAATTATTTATCAACTTGAAGACAAATGACTAAATGTTTACACTTTTAGAGTTTTGCATCATATTTAAAAGCAATTTTGATGATTTAATATATTTCGTATAAGAAGTTATGACTTACGTTTTCTTCAGGTCTTTCGAGCAGACCGATGAAAGACGTGTGGAGAAATGAAGTTCCTTAAAAGTTGTGCTGCTTTTTAAACAGTATACAATGTTTGAAATGAGGAAGTCACTGAGGTGCATGTGTGAAAAAATGAAATGTACTTTTTTTTTTAAGATATGTGTTATTTTGGGGTGGGGTGGGGGGTGGGGGGGGGTTTGCCTTTAATGGATAGGACAGCCAAGTGTGAAGGGGGGAGAGAGAGAGAGAAGGGGTGACATGCAGCAAAGGGCCACAGGCTGGACTCGAACTCAGGCCGCTGTGGCAACAGCTTTGTACATGGGGCACCTGCTCTATCCACGAAGCCACCGACGCCCCAAATGTACTTTTTTTTAATCAGAAATGGTTTTAAACAGTCCGACATCTGTCCTGATCTTTGCTTTTACTTTATTGAACACAGATATTATTCTTTGATTCAAATATTCAGTCTTTAGATGTACAAATGAAATATAATGTTTATAATAACAACCTGTTCGCAGGAATGTCTGCAATTGATTAAGACAGTACAAAAAAAACTCAATAATTAGCCTTTATTGTTGAAGCAATTTACACAGTTACTATGACAACAATATCCTTGTTAAACAATACTTAAATCCCGCCAGTTTAACTGGAATGTTGTTTCAAATCTACAGACTGACAAATAAATCTGGATTGAAAAGGTGATGACATGCACAGTTAACTCTCCTGTGATCATTTACAGTCTTTTTTTTTTGTTTGTTTATTTTTGGCAACATTTTATTAAAATGTACGAGACAAGTATGGCAACACTGAAATTCTGTAAGCACAGGGAAGTCCAAAGAAATTGCCAAAGGGAAGCAAAAACAGAATCGTTGAACAACAGAAATAGCCGTGACTTAAGTACATTTTTAAATTGCTGCAAAATATTTGTTGTAGTTAAATGAATAATACTTTAATTCAATCGAATTCAAATTCAAATTTAGCACTTTAGTTTCATATGATTTAATGTGACACTAAATGAATACATGCAAACTTAGTTTAAGGAATACTTAACCCACAAAATGACTTTGTAAATGAATCAGTCATGTTGTGTTTTTTCTTGCATGTCTCCATGGAAAATGGCAACATACTGATTTACTGATTAATTGGGGACCACCTTTAATGACTTAAAGACTATATCAAAATCAGTTTACAAACACACACAACTTGTACAGAATAATCCAAGTCTCATTCATACCATCTTTTGCTCAGTACTTCACAAGCACATGCATTTGCAATAGCTGCTTTTTATTTTGCCCACCTACTGCATCAAACAGAGGTTTGGACATGCTGATAATTCTAGTTGGATATTTAAAATAATATTACAACAACTTTTTCAAATCACACAACAAAATCGATTGTTTGTAATAAATGCCCTCTGGAATAACACGTAGTAGCGTCTTAGGATCTGACGCCACTATCACCAGGAAGACATCATCTGTTTGTGCTTTTCAAAACTGTTATTAATAACTGCTGGAAAAATATATTTGTTTTATGACGTGACAAAGCTTTGGTGAAGATTTGGTTAGGATTGGACACAGAAGCGACCAGGTTAGATTCAGTGACAGATTGTGGTTTGGGTTCAAATATGTGCTTCGTTAAGGGTGAAAGGCTTTGTTGTCATGGTTACAATTACATACATGTGGTTGAAGCTGTTGAACGATTGCGGTCATGCTTGAAAACAGTGGTTCCCAACTAGTGGTGGGTCACGGTCCAAAAGTGGATCGTTGGCCCATTCTGACTTGACTGCAAGTGAGTCACAAACATCTCAAGTTTGTAGAAAATACAGTTTATTTTAAATTACAGTGAATTTCCAGAACAGAGCTTTTATTTTGAAGTGCTGATTCCTGCTGTAGAGTTGAGTGACTAACGGACAGCTACTTAACAGAGACAGCAAACTAGCTGGACCACATGGCCAAACGCCAAGTATGACATTGAATGTAAAACTGTGTGGACCTTGAACTAATGACTAAGGAGAAATCTGGACCCCGTGACTGGACCAGCTGGGAACCACTGCTTTAAAAAACATCCACTATTTGGAACAAGAATTGAGCAGTGGTCTTTCATGTCAAATTCAGATGTTTTGTGAACCCATGCATCCACCCCAACCTCATCTCTGACAACAAATACCCTTTTTCAACAGTCATGGGCTGGCTTGGCTTGGCTTGGCTTGGCTTGGTTTAGTTTAGTTCTTGCTGTCAGCCCAGCAGATATATGCATTTCCATTACAACAGGGCTACCTGCTTGAATGTGTGGGCTCTAGTTTCCCGGCGCAGCGCAGGGTGGCGCAGGGTGGCGAACCCCGCGCAGAGCTAGTTTCGAGCAGTGCAACCCGAGGCACGCTCAGTTTGGTAGTTTGGCA
The DNA here is from genome assembly GCF_011397635.1 of Epinephelus fuscoguttatus. NCBI lineage: Eukaryota > Metazoa > Chordata > Actinopteri > Perciformes > Serranidae > Epinephelus > Epinephelus fuscoguttatus. Next base: position 21,490,394 of record NC_064759.1, read on the forward strand.
GACCGAGGTGTGCTGAGATGGGTGTGGCGGCACAGCAGGGGGAGGTGCAAACAGATCCAGCTTGGCACAGTGACAGTTTTGTGCCAAAAGGCTTCGCCGAAGGTGCGCTAAAAGCTCGCCAGCTGAAACCAGGTCTACTGTCAGCGCAGGCAGAGCACAGCCTGTGTAAGCCTAAGTTTGGCTGACTGGCAGACAGTGCGCACACGTCACCAAAACCTCACAGGCAAGTTTCCAGAATATCAGGCACATTAACGATGCAATAAATACCCCCCCAAAAAAACACTATTCAATGCAACTATCTACAATCAGCACATAAATGTATCTCTATATCGACTGTCCCGTCACATCTGATGTCAGATCAAAGGCGATTGGCACCGTTTGGCACGCATAATGGAAACCCAACCTGATTTGATTAACACAGCTGCTCTCAGCCAACCACAAACAGCCACAGCATCAGATAGGGAGTATATATTCAGCATCTGTCATCTTAGAAAAGTCAAAAGAAAAGAAACAGAGTGAGACTGCGAGAGAGAAAGAGAGACAGCGCACGCACGAGAGAAACGCAACATTGATTTTCAATTGTGGTGACCTCCTCCCAGGCTACCTTTGCATCATCAGCCCGTGGAGGTCTGCTCGCAGTTCCGTATATTCGGACACTGCGAGCAGACCTCCTGGACCAAAACATCAGTTTCCTCCTGGGAGAAGTTTGGCCGTCTAACGCTGCTGCTCTCTTCTGCCATGGCGAATTGAGTAAACTCTCATTACACCTTCGCGCGGTGCATTTAAAGGCGAGGAGAGGGGCTCATTTGATTGGTTTGATGTGTGTAAAACCCACTCCACGCCTTCTCTCCTCCCTCTTTCTGACTTGCACAGGTAGGAGGGACGGAGGTGGGAAAGAGGAGTAGCTGTGCCAGGCGCACGGTGTGCCAAACTTGCAAAATCCGCCTGGCCACACCCAGTTGGCGAAGCGCAGGTGCGCTGCGCCTTCACCTCGCCTGGTCTGCGAAACTAGATCCCTCTGTCTTTAATTGATAACGGCTCTTGAGTGATGATGTTTAAAAGCAGCGGGCTGATCCACAGTTAAAGTCCCCTGTAATTTTTGCTGCATGTGTTTTTCCACAGCAGAGCAGGTAAAAGAAGTTCACCTGTTGGAGGTGAGCTGTTTGCAGAGGTGCAGTAAGAGCCTGGGGCCGTATTCACAGAGCGTCCTAGTACAAAGAGTTGCTCCAAGTGATCTTAGTATTGTGACATTTTCTAAGAATTTCCCCTTAAAGTTAAGACTAGGTCCTTGTAAATATAGAAACAAAACTGGCAGGAGTATGGAGGAGGACTTTTAAGAGTGTCTTCAGCAGGTGGAAGTGGTGGAAAGACAAAGTGGTAGGAGAGAAATATTCTCCAAACGCTGGATGACAGTGAGTAAATGAAATGCAACAGATTAGATTGTGCAGGGATAATGTTTGTGGTCGATCTCATTAGGGATACACACACATTTCCCACCTAACGCTATAACACCAGAAATAAAGTAATCAACACTGAAATATTTGGAAATCTGGAAAAATAAGTGATGACTTGGCTCTATCTAAACCTTCCATCAGCAGAGAGATCACACTAACAATGACATCACTTTGACAGTGTCATATTGTGATGCAGTTCATTTAATTTCCACTGGGTGTCGACACCTTGCAGGTTCACAAAGGGGCATGTCTGTGACAACCAATCACATCTGTTAAAAGAAGGCATCCCACCTAGTCTGGGGCCGTTAGTGGCCGTTTTGGTAAGGAACCGGAACCAGGGCGAGTGAGACAGGATACGGAATTCGATGGATGGGCCTTTCCGTCAAAATAAAAGCACTTTTAATTTAAAGAATATAATATACAAGAAAAGCCCCAATCCATTAAGTTAATCGATTTTACACCCCTCATCATCCCAAATCGATGGTGCTCCAGAATTTAAAGTTTTACTTTGGTGAATTTGGTGAATTCCGCATCCGCTCTCTGGACCGGAACCAGAATCCAGACGTGACGTGAGGCTACATCCCACCTAGCAACGGGGCTAACCACGTCTCCTCACTAAGGTAAAGGTTTGTGTCCCTTCCTTGCTCAGAGTTGCTCTTAGAACTTTCCTAAGTCACTCCTAAGCTAAGACTCCTTACTAAAGGGTTTTAGGCTGAGTTAGGAGCTCTCTGACAGTGTTCTCAGAATGTTTGTGAATACAGCCTCTGTTGTTTGCAGCTCTTAACTAACACCTCACTGTGGCTGTTTCTGCTTTTACTCTTCCTCCCTGTGGTATTATTAGACTTGGCTTTATTATAGAGAGGCTGCTAACAAAGTTCTGTGAATTCAGTTTTTTACACATTTCATCTTACAGAGATTCCTCACAATAAAAGTATTTTGTTATGTAAAAATTTTAATCATGAAGCCGCATAATAAGGAAATGTCGAGTTTTCGAGCAGCAACTTCACACAACTTCTAATTCAGCTGAAAGAGAACATGAAACAGTAAAATAAAGCAGATATCTAAAGTAAAAACAGGAAGCAGGAAACCTAACACCTAGAACCAAACTCCAAAACAGAGACTCAGTCAGAAGCTACAACAGTACTGAGAGCTGAACACACAGAGACTTTTAAAGACACCTTTCTCTCTGGTCTCCTGGAGACAGAGGTGAGTAGAGTCTCGCAACACACACAACTGGTAATGAAAACACAAACTGGTGCAGCATGGCTTCACTCGCCACGGCTAAAAGTGACAGTAGAAGAGGCCCAAAAGTCAGCTTGTCCTTTTCTCCTGTGGTGGCAGTTTCTGCTAGACAAAACACACAGAGTCAGAAACTTGTCTTTCTGTAAGTTTAATTCAGCATCTGCAGATGGACTCACAACAGTTAAGAAGGAGCAGAGTGCAAAGAGTGAGCCCTGAACACAGGAGATGTCAGATACTTATATACAACAGCTGAGGTCAGGGGTCTTTAACAAGCATTGTCAGAGAGGCGACAAAGCAGTTTGGGTCATCTTATCTAGTCATGTCCTCGGACATCAAGTAAAGCACTCACAGCTTGTTACACACTGAGTAAATGTCATGTAAGGCACTTGTGCTTGTGATATCCTGACAAGACATAAAATGTAAAGTTACTTCACATTCTTTCTGCTTAGTGGCACATAGTACAGAAGCCTGAAAGTTTCCATTACATAGGTTAAATAGATTTTACATATTTACATAATTTATATTGTATTGTTGATTACCTTTTTGATTATATGAATAATTTCCATTTCACTCCCATCATAATTACCACAGCCTCTACGAGTGCTGTCATTCTTCTTGGTGGGATGGTCTGAAGTTTGTCCTTTGTCCTCTTAATTTGGCTTCACACTCTTCTGTCAATTCCCATGAAGCCAGTCATGAGAAAGACTCGGACATCTCCTCATTCAAAAAAATTGCTTTTTGTTTCAAATAAAATGTACTGCTCTCGATCAGGAGAGCTTTAATACCAACAGTAGAAAAAAAATCGCCTCAAAAATGACTACGTGACAGTGGTATCAATACCTCTGATTCATTTTAAACCAAAAGGAGCATTACACACTTCATAGAGGAAGTATTTCTGTTACATTGAAAAGTGGTTTTGTGCCCACCCCCTGTAGAAAATGTATTTACAAACACTCACATCACTATTCTTGTTTGCCTCAATATAATAATGACAAGAAATACTTAAGTAAAGTTATCTGATACTTATCAAGATCATCATCAGTGGAAGTGTACATCGTCATTTTGGAGTTGTTTGGGCAATGACATCATATTCTGGAGATATGTCTCTACGATTCATTGACATGTACGTTCTGTCCTCTTCGTTCGGCTTCGCATGCTGTCTGGCTCTCCTTTGAGAAACAAAAGAAAAAGTCAGGATATACATATGCATGTGAATATATTTTATATTGAAGTGCTGCTGTTCATGAGCAGAGCTTTTCAACCAACAAATATCATCCAGTGCAAAAACATACCAAAGCAGCGCTATGCAGACTGTGAAGAAGACGTTCACACAGAGAGATACACCAGCAACAGCCAAGAGAAGAACTGTCATAAGACATAACCAAATAATAATATCAGTCTCATATATATAATAATCTACATCTCAGAGCTCTGTTTGAATGTTGCATTTATGAAACAGTAAAAACATTGTCCACTAAATAAACTAGACCTGTCAGGGTATATACATTATGAAGGTTTGACATTTGATACATAGACTGCACTGTCACTTAATCAGTAAAACAGACCTTGACTTTGTGCAGATGTTTGAGGCTCAATGCCGTTGAAGCAAAAGCGTTGACTGGCAGATCCAAGAGAGTTGGAGCTGCGGCAGAGCAGGGTGGAAAGATTTTTCTCCTGTGGTTGATCCACAGTAAGGTTGCTCGTCAGACCTGTGTCACTTAGGTTGCTTATTGCAAAGAGTGATTGACCGCTGCCCCGTCCAAACACCACTGTAAAGTGCGAGAAGGATTTCCCACAGTCCTGCAGGAACATCTGAGCTGGGCTTCAGCTATGGTGCAATGAGATGAGGGCAGGATCTGTGGGGAAACTGAAACACATGAGAAAACAGACTTCAGAAGGTTAGAGTCAAATAAAGTCACATTTAATCAAGTTTGCAAAAATTAAATACAAAATGTACTGATAGAAAAATAATTGTTGAAAAGTGATGCAAAGCAAAATGTTCAGTTACCACAAGAATAAATGAATTGCTTGTAGCCATTTTAAACCAGGGTTAGGCTAGTGTTACCAGAGTTAACGAGCAACATATGTATTTATTTGTTCAAGTATTTATAATTAAACTTTTATGTAGATATGGACCTGTAGTAATATGAACTAAATTTGGCAAATTTATGTCAATTAGTAGTTATAAAGAATAAATTATATCACTTAGAAACCGATCACGGCATTGACTGGGAGTCAGAGCCATTGACAAGGACTCAGTTGACGGATGTGGAAAGATCAAAGAGGCCACCACATGGGACACCAAAGACCATACATGAACAGTCATGGTTTTAATCTTCCTCCATATGCAATTGCATGTTATCACGTGACCAAAGATCCTTGCTGTTTTGTCTCCTCCTTTTGAGGGAAGATCAAATATTAGAAACACCTCTCAGTGTGAAGTTTAACCTCTCTATAAGTGTTTATTTAAATAAATATGCATAATACAGTGTCACATTAAGTCTTCATAGAGATTGAGTAATAAAATGTCTAAATTAATGCAGTAAATAAGCATATCAAATTAAGAGCTGTACGAAAAACTAAATAAAACAGATAGATAAATTAATAACTAAACAGTCAAACTTTTCTATCAATTTACTGAAATATTGCTTTACCTAACATAAAACTTATGAAATGTGATACTTACATTGAACATCTATTTGGCTGTTGTTTGATCGTCCAGCTCCAAGATCATTTTGAGCCTCGCAGGAAAACAGATTGTCGTCTTTAGATGCTGTAATGTTTAAAACAGCTCCAGCCTCAATTAAAGTCTCCTGATCTCCATCAGCTCTGTACCAGGTGTAGGTCTTTACTGGCGGGTTGGCACTGCTGCTGCATGTCAGAGTCACATTTCTGCCCTCGGGGACTGGACCAGAAGGATGGACTGACACCACTGTGTGTTTGGGGGAGTCTGAAAAATGAGTAATGAAACAAAAATATAATTATCCTCTAATTGGTGTTATCTGATATAGAAAACCAATAATTTACAAAGATTTCAGAATGACTTTGTTTTTGGTTGAGTGTCAACTGAAAACGAATTTCATTATTGCTTAATCTGCTTATTAATTTTTCTATTTATAAATGCATTGACGTTAAATATTTAAATAACAACTGAATGACAAATGATTTCAGTGTACTGCAAAAAGTTGTAGCTATTAGGGTATGCAGAATGTTTAACATTTGATACATTCACTGAACATCTATTTGTCTGTTGTCGGATCGTCCAGTTCCAAGATTATTTTGAGCCTCGCAGAAAAACAGACTGTTGTCTTTAGATGCTTTAATGTTTAAAACAGCTCCGCTCCCAATAAAAGTCTCCTGATCTCCATTGGCTCTATACCAGGTGTAGGTCTTTACTGGCGGGTTGGCGCTGCTCCTGCATGTAAGAGTTACATCTCTGCCCTCTGATACTGGACCCGGGATGGACTAACAATGTGGTCTTTGGGGTGAATCTGAAAATGATGAATAAATAACTTGTATTATTTATAGGTTTAAAAGTAATGTGTTTTTAAGTGAAAGTAGAATATGTTAAATGTGAGTGCTGACACCTTTTGGGTTGTTGTTTTTTTTTTTGTGAGGGGGATGTTACCAAATCCACTTTGCTGACTCAGCTCAAGTTAAAGCTTGGTGCAGCATCAATGGACAGTGAGTGAGAGCACAGCTCTGCCAAACAAAAAAAATTACAATTTGCCAGAGGCCAATCTCGGAACCCACTAGCTCTCGATCTAATGACAATAACGCCTCTAAAGCCTCTAGGGGCAACATCTAATATTTTGGGGGTTCTGGTTTAGCCAATGGATATTCTGGAGGAGACATAATCTTGCTTGCGCAGGTCATTTCAGTATGTGGATGTGGATACATTTTTAAAAGGCTAAATCGTCATCAATGTTGGTGATGGGTTCCAGTATTGCATTTCAGCCAACGTGTTGTGCCTCTCTTGCTCTCCACATGGACTGTAAAGCTGCCTCTTAAATGTGATTGTGTGTGAACGCAAAACAGTAGAAGGCAACAGAACAGTTCAGCTATATTGTTAATAATTCTAATGAATTTAAGGACAAATGAACTCACATGAAATGGCAGCTGTTAAACTTGTGCTAACAGCTGACCCAGTGCTGCCATCTTGTTTGTTGTAGGTGGCAGTACAGGAGATTGTCTTTCCATGATGGAGGTGAGAAGCAGTGGATTCTCCTGCAGTGTCTCCTGACTGTCACCCAGGCCGGGGGTCCATGTCAGAGTTGGAGGATGAGACAGACAGGGAGCTGGAGCAGAGCATGTCAAACTCACTGAGGTTCCCTCCTTCACCTCCAGTGTGGACGGAGTCAGAGTCGGTCTGAGTGGATCAGCTGGTGGGAAGGTACATTTTGACCAGTCACTGAATAAACAATCATTTCTCTCTATTTGTTATGCTATTTGGAATAAACAATAAATGCAAAATATGATGAAAGCAGTTCTACAAGGGAAGAGAATGAAGTGTAAGTAAATGGATTTTAAAACATACCTCTGACTGAAAAAGAGATTTGTTCGGAAAAATCAAATCTCATGCCTCTGCAGTCCAGTCTGAAGGTGTACTTTTTGTTGTTGTCAACAGGTTGTATGTTGTTCAGGGTTGTGGTGCAGTCTTTTTTGGTCAAGTCTCCTGTCAGTTGTCCGTTGTTTGTAGTTGTTTGTGGCTGGCTGCTATCAAACACAGTAACTCCATCTTTTTTCCATAGTGCTTTACATGTGTTATCTAGCTGCGATTCATATTTGTTCTCCATGTCAAAGGAGCAGGGGATGGTCACACAGGATCCACTAACAACCTCTATAGTCTGTGGTATTATGACCTTAAACACTCCACACAGGGCACCTGAAACACAAGATAGAAATCTTTGAAGAAGAGCAAGTGAATACTTCAAATGAGGATTTTTTTTTTTTACTGTTTACTGGTTGCCTTAGTGCTATATATTATTATTAGAATAGGTCAGAATTTTAATGTTAATTATAATACATTACAGCAGAGGACAAATGCACTCACATGAAATGTCAGCTGTTAAACTTGTGCTAACAGCTGACTCAGTGCTGCCATCTTGTTTGTTGTAGGTGGCAGTACAGGAGATTGTCTTTCCATGATGGAGGTGAGAAGCAGTGAAGTTGACAACAGAGGTCTGGACTTTAGTTTTGTCCTGATTCTCCTGCAGTGTCTCCTGACTGTCACCCAGGCCGGGGGTCCATGTCAGAGTTGGAGGATGAGACAGACAGGGAGCTGGAGCAGAGCACGTCAAACTCACTGGGGTTCCCTCCTTCACCTCCAGTGTGGACGGAGTCAGAGTCGGTCTGGGTGGATCAGCTGGTGGGAAGGTACATTTTGACCAGTCACTGAATAAACAATCATTTCTCTCCATTTTTGATACTATTTGGAAAAAACAATAAATGCAAAATATGATTAAAGCAGTTCTACAAGAGAAAGGAGTGAAGTGTAAGTAATTTCAAAACATACCTCTGGCCAAAAAAGAAATTCGTTCAAAAAATTCATATCGTAAGCCGTCGCAGTCCAGTCTGAAGGTATACTTCTTGTTGTTGTCAACAGGTCGTATGTTGTTCAGGGTTGTGGTGCAGTCTTTTTTGGTCAAGTCTCCTGTCAGTTGTCCGTTGTTTGTAGTTGTTTGTGTCTGGCTGCTATCAAACACAGTAACTCCATCTTTTTTCCATAGTGCTTTACATGTGTTATCTAGATTTGATACAAACTGGTCTGTCACGTCAAAGGAGCAGGGGATGGTCACACAGGATCCACTAACAACCTCTATAGTCTGTGGTATTATGACCTTAAACACTCCACACAGGGCACCTGAAATACAAGATACAAATCTTTGAATCAGAACAAGTGAATAATTTTAATAAGGATTTTTTTACTGTTTACTGGTTGCCTTAGCACTATACCTTTTTCTTAAAATAAACCAAAATGGTAACTGTAAAGATTGTGCCTTGTCCCCACAGTAGTTTTTTCCCCAGATGTTCAGATTAAAACCTGTCAAATTAAAGTTCCAGGAAAAACCAGCTGGATGCTGTTGTTGCTCACTGTTTTAATTTTCTGCAGTATATATTACAGGTACTGTTGCATTGTGGTGTGAATGCTTGACTTGAATACTTGATTCAAACATGACTAAACCACTCACCTTGCAGCAGACAGCCAATGAGAAGGAGAGTCAGAGCTGCAGCCATCTTTGTGTGTCAGGAGAGGCAGAAACTCTGGAGATTTTACATAGAACAATTCACATTACTGTGTTTAATGTCTAATTATTTCAGGTTTGCAGAGGTGATGGAGAAATGTTTTGCTGTCTCTTCTTCCTCTTTTACATCAATGTGGAAAAGGCTTAAGGGAAGCCTGTGAGGGATTCTGAGACACTAATACTCAGATGAATAATATCACTGCTTGTAACTTAATTCCTTTATTGATCAATGAAATAACTTGCAAATACCCAATCTGCTATGAAACTTTGCTGATGGACATTTCCAACAAAAGTGTAATGTTGGTTCCATTTTTCTGCTGACTCTGAGAGATTTGCAAAAACAAATTGTATGTCAGACACTTTTTAACGTTCGGCCACAACAACCTGCTTTTTAAAGATGCAGAAGACATCATGATAAAAAGGAAAAAGAGGAAGCTAAATGTAAAAGCCAAACGTGACAAACATACTGTGTCTGTTATTTGTCTTTTTGTTTATTTACAAAACTACAATTTGTTTCAGGCAACAAAGGTATTCAACAGTAATAATGTCAAAATAGCAGCTCAGAATTTTCAGTTTTGGATAAAAAGTTCTCCACCTTTCACCAAGTGTAAATGACCGCTAACTCCTACAGTTATAAGGCCGAAGTTGCCTTCTATTTCTATTTGATTTACATTTGCTGTTTATATACATATATATATTCTTTATTTTTTGGTTGAGAGTTAAATGTTTACGTTTTGAATTGGACAGCTCATCCTGTGTAGGTACCCGCATTTCCCTCAAGGTGGCAAATTTCCCCTTTGCTGCGTAGATTATCCGCCCATGCTAAGTTAACTAGGTGAGCCCGTGTATATTAAATCTACTCACCTGTTGATGTAGTTTGATTTGCCCGGTGTGTTCGGCGGAGACACACACACAGAAGAGTAGAGCAACATTGACGCTATTCATACGGCAAGGAGATTAATCCACAGTCGAGACGACGAGAAACGGTCTGAAATCTTGGGTAACACCCTTGGTGAGCGGAATGAGGTATGTTAAGCGGTCTTAATTGCCTTTACTGCAGGTACCACGGGTTTGAGTTGTCCACTCACATTGTTTGAAACGTTTTTGTTTGTTTGTTTGTTTAGTTAAGGGAAATGTCATTTAGAGTTTGACTGAAGGAGGGGTAATGTATTCATGTATTTCAATGTTTAGGATTGCTTGTTTATTCACTGTGTGTGGTATGAGATTTATATAATGTTTACTCTCGGTATACCTTTGTTAACTGGACATTAGCTCCAAAAGAGAGGCTATTGTCAGTCTAATTTAGTGACTGCCTTTTAATAGTTGTTTAATTCAATTTATTACTTGTGTATTGTATTTTGATATGACTGTAAACTGTGGATCAATGTACATTCTAACTTTGTATTTGTATATTTCTCTATAGTTTTCACGGTGCTTTCATGGTGTAACGAGACGGTGACCCATAAGTACAAATAAACAAACCGTGAAGCATCAGTTTGGGACTCTGCAATTTTGTTCATCCAAGCCAAGGGCTGTTACAGTGAAAACTCAACGCTACGTCGGAGACGTCCAGCCAGCCTGTATCGTCATCAGAGTCAACCCAGTCTACATTCAACTGTCAGGCAAGAACGGAAAATCACGTGTCAAAGGCACACACATCACAGTTGCAGTGAGAGACTTTAACAAGGGACAATAAAGAGATTATATGCATACACATGCAAATTGATGATTCCACTGCACCACTCTCATTAGTTCAAAGGTTGAGATTCATTTGTTTTAAGTGTGCTGTCCTAACAAAAAAAAAAAGGATTCATTTGCTAAAGAGTTTAAAGCAGTATATGTGTGGTTATATGTGTTAATGTTTCATACAGAAATTCTTGGTACCTGTCTTTAACTAAAGGTTATAAAGGGTGAAATAGTTGAGTTGTTGAGCTTTTGTAACACTTCTGCTCATGACGTTTTATTGTGCCTGTTTGTACTAAAAGCTTCTGAGTGTCTAAATGTGTTTTGTAAATGTCTGGTCAGAGTATTATCCCTTATTAGGCTAAAATCAATACTCACAAAGGTTTATTCCAGGCATATTACATATAACACTCAAAGTTCACAGTTAATAGTCAAACTAGCCACACAAACCAAACAAAATGTCACTCTATGCAGAGGGATCAAGCAAATCTCTCGACATGCAACAGGACAGACCAAGCTCTCGTCAAAAAACATTAACTGAGAAGGCTCGAGAGTTACGTGATCAGAATGCCAAAAACACAAAAAGGCTTTTAATAAGGCTTATGACTCTTGGAAACAAACAGCAAGAGAGAGTAGGACAGCTCTGAAATCCTCCTGCTCTCGATGATCTCAACAAAATAGAACAAGAAATCTGCACAAAACGTGATGTAGTACAACGTCAGTATGAGCCCATTTTACGCAATCAGATCACCACTCCAGAGATTGTCGGCAGAATGGACACCTGTGCCACTCTGACTGAAGAGACGCTTGCTCTTGTGAGTCATCGAAAAGAAACTATGGATGAGAACTATAATGAGCGACTTGAGAAAGAGAGAGTGAGAATCGCACTAAACAAGGAACAACATGGGTCCGTTTTTGGTCTCACAAAAACTGAAACTGCAATCTCAGAGACACCACAAGAATCAAGCTACTCAGGTTCACTCTCCAGTAGCTCTGAAACGACTGGATGCAGAAGCGGAACTTGCAGCCAAACAGGAGCAAGTAAAGGTGATGAAAGCCATCCAGACTCAGAAATCACGACTCAATGAACTGGAAAGTGAATTTAAACTGGAAGAGACAAGAATGCTGGCAGACATGGAGCAAAAAAGGGCAGTGAGACGATTAAAACTGGAAGAGGAACGGATAAAGCTGGAGCAGTTACAAGCAGAGAAGGAAGTCCAGGTAGCAGCTGCTCGAGTGAGAGTATATGACAGTGCTGGAAGTGACTATGAGGAAGGGATAAACCCTGAAACCAACACTGCTCACCAGGAGACCAAACCCACAGCTCAGCTGGACCCAAGCGCTCCATCATTCCAACCTCAACCAGCCTTTTCTTGCAGTAACAGCCCCTGAGGAGACTGTCAATCTAGCCCAAGCAATAGCAAGTTCACTAAGCATAAACCGCCTGCCTGTGCCTGAACCTACAACATTTAACGGAGATCCCATGGAATTTGTTGACTGGAAAATGTCCTTTATGACTCTTATCGATCGCAAGCCCTCCCAGCAAGTGAGAAGATGTTTTATTTGAAAACTTACCTCACTGGAGAAGCACGCAAAGCTGTGGAAGGATTCTTTTACAGGAACTCAGAGGATGCATATGTAGGTGCCTGGAAAGTCCTACAAGAGAGGTTTGGGGATCCATTCATTGTGCAGAAAGCTTTCAGAGACAAGCTCACTAGATGGCCCAAGATCGGTGCAACTGACCCTCTAGCACTCAGAGAGTTTGCAGACTTCCTGCAAGGATGTGCAGAAGCAATCCCACACATCAAAGGGTTGGGCATCTTGAATGATTGTGAAGAGAACCACAAATTGCTCAAAAAATTACCAGAGTGGATTGTGCGAAAGTGGAGCCGAATCGTTGTTGATGAATTGGATAAGTCTGGAAATTATCCAGATCTCAAGCAATTCACAGTGTTCCTGAACAAAGAAGCCCGGATAGCCTGCAACCCTATTGCCTCCCCACTCCTGATGACCTCTAAGACTGCAGATGAAAGATTACTCAAGAGAGCCAGAGCCCTCAATACAAGCGCCCAAACAAAGGAACCTAACCGAGACATACAAGAAACATCCAATTATAAGGTAAGACCACCATGCCCAGTTTGCAAGGATGAAACGCATGGCATTGCTACATGCCCCACCTTCTTCCAGGACCATGGAAGATAAAAAGGCATTCATCCATGAAAATCGCCTCTGTTTTGGATGCTTAAGGAAGGGACATACCACCAAAGACTGTAAAAGGCGACATACCTGTAGCACCTGCAGTCGCCGCCATCCAACCTGCTTGCATGAAGAGTGGAGACAAAGGCCAGTGGAAACAAAGAATGACTCAGCTTCTGCAGACACCAGCACAAGTGAAGAAGTTCACAATGTCGTGTCCTATGCTTCGACACAACATGCCCCGGCTACTTCAAGCATAGTTCCAGTCTTGGTGTCCTCAGTACAGGAGCCACAGAAATAAGTTCTTACCTATGCATTACTCGATACGCAGAGCGATTCAACATTCATCCTTGAAGATTTGCTCAAAGATTTGAATGTTGAGTCTCAATCAGTGAAGCTGAAACTCAGTACAATGACAGCTGTCAATACAGTTTTGTCAAGTAAGAGCATTCGTGGTCTACAAGTCCGAGGACTCCATTCTGAAAAACATCTCAAAGTACAGCAAGCTTACACCCGTGGCTTTATCCCAGTGGATAAGTCTTACATCCCAACAGGGAAAACAGCATTACTGTGGCCTCACCTCAAACACCTAGCAGACCAACTACCATCACTTCAAGACTGTGAAGTGGGGCTATTAATTGGATATGACTGCCCATCAGCACTGGCCCCGCTTGAAGTTGTCATAGGCGGTGAAAATGAACCCTTCGCACAGCGAACTGAGCTAGGCTGGAGTATAATAGGCTCATCTAACCCTCATCTGGACAGGCAGGGAAGTCAAAGCTTCGTGCATCGTATCACAGTGAAGGAAATGCCAGCCCCACCCGTCACTGATGTTTTGAAAGCCCTGGAGTCAGACTTCAATGAAAAGACTTGTGAAGGAAGGTATGTATCTCAAGATGATGTTCATTTCATACAGTTCCTCAGTAATAACATCAGACAGGGGGATGGACACTTGGAGATGCCCTTCCTTTCAAGAATAGCAGCCCACCTTTGCTGCCTAATAACAAGAGACTAGCCATCGTTCGCCTTCAGGGTCTGAAAAGGAAGTTGAAGGCCAATAAACAGTATCATGACCACTATAAAACATTCATGGAGGAAATAATCAGCAAAGGTAATGCAGAATTGGCACCTACACCAATTGCTGGAGACTGTCTGGTACCTACCTCATCATGGCGTTTACCACCCCAACAAACCTGATAAACTAAGAGTTGTCTTCGACTGCTCTGCAAAGTTCTGTGGTGTTTCTTTGAACGACACTCTGCTGACTGGACCTGACTTAATCAATCCTTTGGTAGGAGTCCTTTGTCGCTTCAGGAAGGAGGCTGTGGCCATAATTTGTGACATTGAGAGAATGTTCCACCAATTCCTTGTCACTCCTGAATCCCGAAACTATTTAAGGTTCTTATGGTGGGAGCATGGAGAATTAGAAAGGGAACCACAGGACTATCGGATGGCAGTCCACCTCTTCGGAGCTGCCTCGTCTCCTGGATGTGCCAACTTCGGACTGAAGTACTTGGCACGGCAGCATGCAGTTAACCACCCAGCTGCGTCAGCCTTTATCGAGAAAAACTTCTATGTCGATGACGGTTTAGTCAGTGTCGCATCAGTTAAAGAAGCCAAGACATTGATCACTGATGCACAGGAGTTGTGCAAGAGAGGAGGGCTACGCCTCCATAAGTTCAACTCCAATTGGAAAGAAGTCCTTGTTTGCGTGGATCCTTCAGAAAGAGCAGCGACCATTGAACTTCTTGACCTGAAGATGGATGCAGCTCCAACAGAGCATACTCTTGGCATTCAATGGTCAATAGATTATGATACCTTTAGCTTTAATGTTAGACCAAAGGACTTGCCTTCAACCCGCCGAGGTATCTTGTCAGCGGTCGCCTCTCTGTACGATCCACTTGGGTTCATTGCACCGTTTGCTCTAACTGGAAAATCTATACTACAAGAGCTATGCTGCAGAGGCGTTGGATGGGATGATCCGTTGTCAGAGGATTTAAGATTACGTTGGGAGGAGTGGAAAATAGGTCTTCAGGAGTTGAAGGATGTTAAAATTCCAAGATGCTACCACCCACCAGACTTCGGTAACGTGATCAGAATAGAACTGCATCACTTCTCCGATGCCAGCAGCAAGGGGTATGGCACGTGTTCGTACCTTAGGTACAAAAATGACGACAACACAGTTCACTGCAGTCTTGTGATGGCCAAAGCAAGAGTGGCACCACAAAGGTAACAAGCATTCCAAGGCTGGAGCTCTCAGCTGCTGTGATTGCAACTAAAATAAGTGTCATGCTGAAACGTGAACTCGACATGGAAATTGATGAAGAGTTCTTTTGGACAGATTCCCAAGTGGTGCTGGGATACATTAACAATGACGCACGGAGGTTCCATGTGTTTGTTGCAAACCGGGTTCAGCTGATAAGGGAAAACACGGATCCCAGTCAGTGGCATTACATTGATACAGCGCGACCCGGCCGATTATGCTTCCAGAGGCCTTCATGCAGCCCATATCTCTGCTTCCAGTTGGATTTCAGGACCTAAGTTTCTCTGGGAGCAAGAAGTACATCCAAACCCTAACTTCTCAAGGGAGCTGCATGTTGGTGACCCAGAAGTTAAAACAGTTATGGCATCGGCAACTAAAGTCAGTGATTGTGGCAACATCCTCGACCGCCTAAGTCGGTTCTCTTCTTGGACAAAGCTCCTTAAAGTGGTCGCAAGAATTAAGAGATTGAAATCGAAACAGGGACATCACAGTGACCTTGTGACCATTGAAGAGCGGGAAAGAGCTGCTAAAGTGGTAATCAAGCTTGGCCAACAGCAAGCCTTTGCCCAAGAGTTGAAGACTCTTAAAGAAGGAAAGAGGCTTCCGAGCTCAAACCACCTTTTTTGTCTTGACCCTATCTTGCGTGATGGGGTCCTATGTATTGGTGGGAGACTAAAGCAGTCATCTCTCAGTGAGGAACTAAAACATCCAGTAATCCTTCCAAAGGACAGCCACATCACTGTACTGATTCTGGCGCACTATCATAACAAGATTTTTCATCAAGGCCGAACTCAAACCCAAATGGAGCTCAGGGCAAATGGATTCTGGGTCATCGGTGGGAGTAAGCTAGTGGCAAAGCTGATACATGACTGCGTGCAATGTCGGAAACTTCGACGACCTACAGAAGAGCAACAGATGGCTGAACTCCCTAAAGAGCGCGTTGAAGTATCAGCCCCCTTTACATACGGAATTGACTGCTTCGCCCCTTTCTAATCAAGAAAGCGCGCAAGGAATATAAAAGATATGGCTTGATCTTCACCTGCCTCTCTTCTCGAGCAATCCACATTGAAATGCTGGAAGATCTATCGACAGATGCATTCATCAATGCTTTGAGGTGCTTCATCAGCATTAGAGGAGCTGTTCGTCAACTTTACTGTGATCGAGGTACCAACTTCACAGGAGCAAGAAATGAGTTGAGAACAGCACTCAAACAATGTGACACCAAGTTATTGGAAGCATTCCTAACTGACCAACACTGTGAGTTTGTCTTCGCCCCTCTGCTAGCCATACAGGTGGGGTTTGGGAGCGCCAAATACGGACTGTCAAGAATGTGTTAAATGCCACTCTCACACAGTGCTTTGGCAGACTTGACGATGCCTCACTTAGAACATTGTTCTACGGGCCATGTCCATTGTTAACAGTCGCCCACTGACAGTAGATGGAATTAATGATCCTAAGGCACTCGAGCCATTAACACCTAACCATCTCATCATGATGAAGTCCAGAGTTGCTCTACCGCCTCCTGGGAGTTTTGTGAAGGAGGACCTGTATGCCACAAAGAGGTGGCGCAGGGTCCAGTATTTGATCGAGCAATTCTGGAGTCGATGGAAGAAGGAGTATTTGTTGAACATCTCCACTCGACAGAAATGGCATGTACCACGACGCAATCTGAAGGTGAACGATATTGTCATTGTCAGAGATGATAATCTCCCAAGGAACCAGTGGTTACTGGCACGAGTGGTTGAAGTCATTCCAGGCAGTGACGGTCTAGTTCGTCGAGTCAAGATTCAAACAGGGGAGCGGAGAGCAATAAAAGGGCAAGGTTATTCATCCAAACCTTCAGTGATTGAACGACCAATCCAGAAATTGGTGCTCCTCCTCGAGAGTGATTGAGATGGACATGTCACACTTACACTATAGTACATACATTATACACTCAAATGATTCAACTTTGAAGCGGTCAATTTTAGGAGTTGGAAATCCCATATGATTCATTCGTTCTGAGTTTATTTATCATAGAGGGATTTGGTGGGAGTGTAAATGACCGCTAACTCCTACAGTTATAAGGCCGAAGTTGCCTTCTATTTCTATTTGATTTACATTTGCTGTTTATATACATATATATATTCTTTATTTTTTGGTTGAGAGTTAAATGTTTACGTTTTGAATTGGACAGCTCATCCTGTGTAGGTACCCGCATTTCCCTCAAGGTGGCAGATTTCCCCTTTGCTGCGTAGATTATCCGCCCATGCTAAGTTAACTAGGTGAGCCCGTGTATATTAAATCTACTCACCTGTTGATGTAGTTTGATTTGCCCGGTGTGTTCGGCGGAGACACACACACAGAAGAGTAGAGCAACATTGACGCTATTCATACGGCAAGGAGATTAATCCACAGTCGAGACGAGAAACGGTCTGAAATCTTGGGTAACACCCTTGGTGAGCGGAATGAGGTATGTTAAGCGGTCTTAATTGCCTTTACTGCAGGTACCACGGGTTTGAGTTGTCCACTCACATTGTTTGAAACGTTTTTGTTTGTTTGTTTGTTTAGTTAAGGGAAATGTCATTTAGAGTTTGACTGAAGGAGGGGTAATGTATTCATGTATTTCAATGTTTAGGATTGCTTGTTTATTCACTGTGTGTGGTATGAGATTTATATAATGTTTACTCTCGGTATACCTTTGTTAACTGGACATTAGCTCCAAAAGAGAGGCTATTGTCAGTCTAATTTAGTGACTGCCTTTTAATAGTTGTTTAATTCAATTTATTACTTGTGTATTGTATTTTGATATGACTGTAAACTGTGGATCAATGTACATTCTAACTTTGTATTTGTATATTTCTCTATAGTTTTCACGGTGCTTTCATGGTGTAACGAGACGGTGACCCATAAGTACAAATAAACAAACCGTGAAGCATCAGTTTGGGACTCTGCAATTTTGTTCATCCAAGCCAAGGGCTGTTACACCAAGAGTCTTTTTCTGTCTACCTTGAAATTATTTATCAACTTGAAGACAAATTACTAAATGTTTACACTTTTAGAGTTTTGCATCATATTTAAAAGCAATTTTGATGATTTAATATATTTCGTATAAGAAGTTATGACTTACGTTTTCTTCAGGTCTTTCGAGCAGACCGATGAAAGACGTGTGGAGAAATGAAGTTCCTTAAAAGTTGTGCTGCTTTTTAAACAGTATGCAACGTTTGAAATGAGGAAGTCACTGAGGTGCATGTGTGAAAAAATGAAATGTACTTTTTTTTTTTTTTTTAAGATATGTGTTATTTTTGGGGGGGGGGGGGGTTTGCCTTTAATGGATAGGACAGCCAAGTGTGAAGGGGGGAGAGAGAGAGAAGGGGTGACATGCAGCAAAGGGCCACAGGCTGGACTCAAACTCAGGCCGCTGCGGCAACAGCTTTGTACATGGGGCACCAGCTCTATCCACGAAGCCACCAACGCCCCAAATGTACTTTTTTTAATCAGAAATGGTTTTAAACAGTCCGACATCTGTCCTGATCTTTGCTTTTACTTTATTGAACACAGATATTATTCTTTGATTCAAATATTCAGTCTTTAGATGTACAAATGTACAAATGAAATATAATGTTTATAATAACAACCTGTTCACAGGAATGTCTGCAATTGATCAAGACAGTACAAAAAAAACTCAATAATTAGCCTTTATTGTTGAAGCAATTTACACAGTTACTATGACAACAATAACCTTGTTAAACAATACTTAAATCCCGCCAGTTTAACTGGAATGTTGTTTCAAATCTACAGACTGACAAATAAATCTGGATTGAAAAGGTGATGACATGCTCAGTTAACTCTCCTGTGATCATTTACAGTCTTTTTTTTTTGTTTGTTTGCTTTTGGCAACATTCTATTAAAATGTACGAGACAAGTATGGCAACACTGAAATTCTGTAAGTACAGGGAAGTCCAAAGAAATTGCCAAAGGGAAGCAAAAACAGAATCGTTGAACAACAGAAATAGCCGCGACTTAAGTACATTTTTAAACTGCTGCAAAATATTTGTTGTAGTTAAATGAATAATACTTTAATTCAATCAAATTCAAAATCAAATTTAGCACTTTAGTCTCATATGATTTAATGTGACACTAAATGAATACATGCACACTTAGTTTAAGGAATACTTTATCCACAAAATGACTTTGTAGATGAATCAGTCATGCTGTGTTTTTTCTTGCATGTCTCCATGGAAAATGGCAACATACTGATTTACTGATTAATTGGGGACCACCTTTAATGACTTAAAGACTATATCAAAACATCAGTTTACAAACACACACAACTTGTGCAGAATAATCCAAGTCTCATTCATACCGTCTTTTGCTCAGTACTTCACAAGCACATGCATTTGCAATAGCTGCTTTTTATTTTGCCCACCTACTGCATCAAACAGAGGTTTGGACATGCTGATAATTCTATTTGGATATTTAAAATAATATTACAACAAGTTTTTCAAATCACACAACAAAATCGATTGTTTGTAATAAATGCCCTCTGGAATAACACGTAGTAGCGTCTTAGGATCTGACGCCACTATCAACAGGAAGACATCATCTGTTTGTGCTTTTCAAAACTGTTATTAATAACTGCTGGAAAAATATATTTGTTTTATGACGTGACAAAGCTTTGGTGAAGATTTGGTTAGGATTGGACACAGAAGCGACCAGGTTAGATTCAGTGACAGATTGTGGTTTGGGTTCAAATATGTGCTTCGTTAAGGGTGAAGGGCTTTGTTGTCATGGTTACAATTACATACATGTAGTTGAAGCTGTTGAACGATTGCGGTCATGCTTGAAAACAGTGGTTCCCAACTAGTGGTGGGTCGCGGTCCAAAAGTGGATCGTTGGCCCATTCTGACTTGACTGCAAGTGAGTCACAAACATCTCAAGTTTGTAGAAAATACAGTTTATTTTAAATTACAGTGAATTTCCAGAACAGAGCTTTTATTTTGAAGTGTTGATTCCTGCTGTAGAGTTGAGTGACTAACGGACAGCTACTTAACAGAGACAGCAAACTAGCTGGACCACATGGCCAAACACCAAGTATGACATTGAATGTAAAACTGTGTGGACCTTGAACTAATGACTAAGGAGAAATCTGGACCCCGTGGCTGGACCAGCTGGGAACCACTGCTTTAAAAAACATCCACTATTTGGAACAAGAATTGAGCAGTGGTCTTTCATGTCAAATTCAGATGTTTTGTGAACCCATGCATCCACCCCAACCTCATCTCTGACAACAAATACCCTTTTTCAACAGTCATGGGCTGGCTTGGCTTGGCTTGGCTTGGCTTGGTTTAGTTTAGTTCTTGCTATCAGCCCAGCAGATATATGCATTTTCATTACAACAGGGCTACCTGCTTGAATGTGTGGGCTCTAGTTTCCCAGCGCAGCGCAGGGTGGTGCAGGGTGGCGAACCCCGCGCAGAGCTAGTTTCGAGCTGTGCAACCCGAGGCACGCTCAGTTTGGTAGTTTGGCAGACCGAGGTGCGCTGAGATGGGTGTGGCGGCACAGCAGGGGGAGGTGCCAACAGATCCAGCTTGGCACAGTGACAGTTTTGTGCCAAAAGGCTTCGCCGAAGGTGCGCTAAAAGCTCGCCAGCTGAAACCAGGTCTACTGTCAACGCAGGCAGAGTGCAGCCTGTGTAAGCCTAAGTTTGGCTGACTGGCAGACAGTGCGCACACGTCACCAAAACCTCACAGGCAGGTTTCCAGAATATCAGGCACATTAACGATGCAATAAATACGCCCCCAAAAAAACACTATTCAATGCAACTATCTATAATCAGCACATAAATGTATCTCTGTATTGACTGTCCCGTCACATCTGATGTCAGATCAAAGGCGATTGGCACCGTTTGGCACGCATAATGGAAACCCAACCTGATTTGATTAACACAGCTGCTCTCAGCCAACCACAAACAGCCACAGCATCAGATAGGGAGTATATATTCAGCATCTGTCATCTTAGAAAAGTCAAAAGAAAAGAAACAGAGTGAGACTGCGAGAGAGAAAGAGAGACAGCGCACGCACGAGAGAAACGCAACATTGATTTTCAATTGTGGTGACCTCCTCCCAGGCTACCTTTGCATCATCAGCCCGTGGAGGTCTGCTCGCAGTTCCGTATATTCGGACACTGCAAGCAGACCTCCTGGACCAAAACATCAGTTTCCTCCTGGGAGAAGTTTGGCCGTCTGACGCTGCTGCTCTCTTCTGCCATGGTGAATTGAGTAAACTCTCATTACGCCTTCGCGCATTTAAAGGCGAGGAGAGGGGCTCATTTAATTGGTGTGATGTATGTAAAACCCACTCCACGCCTTCTCTCCTCCCTCTTTCCGACTTGCACAGGTAGGAGGGACGGAGGTGGGAAAGAGGAGTAGCTGCGCCAGGCGCACGGTGTGTCAAACTTGCAAAATCCGCCTGGCCACACCCAGTTGGCGAAGCGCAGGTGCGCTTGCGCCTCCACCTCGCCCGGTCTGCGAAACTAGAGCTCTCTGTCTTTAATTGATAACGGCTCTTGAGTGATGATGTTTAAAAGCAGCGGGCTGATCCACAGTTAAAGTCCCCTGTAATTTTTGCTGCATGTGTTTTTCCACAGCAGAGCAGGTAAAAGAAGTTCACCTGTTGGAGGTGAGCTGTTTGCAGAGGTGCAGTAAGAGCCTGGGGCCGTATTCACAGAGCGTCCTAGTACAAAGAGTTGCTCCAAGTGATCTTAGTATTGTGACATTTTCTAAGAATTTCCCCTTAAAGTTAAGACTAGGTCCTTGTAAATATAGAAACAAAACTGGCAGGAGTATGGAGGAGGACTTTTAAGAGTGTCTTCAGCAGGTGGAAGTGGTGGAAAGACAAAGTGGTAGGAGAAGAAATATTCTCCAAACGCTGGATGACAGTGAGTAAATGAAATGCTACAGATTAGATTGTGCAGGGATAATGTTTGTGGTCCATCTCATTAGGGATACACACACATTTCCCACCTAACGCTATAACACCAGAAATAAAGTAAGCTAATCAACACTGAAATATTTGGAAATCTGGAAAAATAAGTGATGACTTGGCTCTATCTAAACCTTCCATCAGCACAGAGATCACACTAACAATGACATCACTTTGACAGTGTCATATTGTGATGCAGTTCATTTAATTTCCACTGGGTGTCGACACCTTGCAGGCTCACAAAGGGGCATGTCTGTGACAACCAATCACATCTGTTAAAAGAAGGCATCCCACCTAGTCTGGTAAGGAACCGGAACCAGGGCGAGTGAGACAGGATACGGAATTCGATGGATGGGCCTTTCCGTCAAAATAAAAGCACTTTTAATTTAAAGAATATAATATACAAGAAAAGCCCCAATCCATTAAGTTAATCGATTTTACACCCCTCATCACCCCAAATCGATGGTGCTCCAGAATTTAAAGTTTTACTTTGGTGAATTTGGTGAATTCCGCATCCGCTCTCTGGACCGGAACCAGAATCCAGACGTGACGTGAGGCTGCATCCCACCTAGCAACGGGGCTAACCACGCCTCCTCACTAAGGTAAAGGTTTGTGTCCCTTCCTTGCTCAGAGTTGCTCTTAGAACTTTCCTAAGTCACTCCTAAGCTAAGACTCCTTACTGAAGGGTTTTAGGCTGAGTTAGGAGCTCTCTGACAGTGTTCTCAGAATGTTTGTGAATACAGCCTCTGTTGTTTTCAGCTCTTAACTAACACCTCACTGTGGCTGTTTCTGCTTTTACTCTTCCTCCCTGTGGTATTATTAGACTTGGCTTTATTATAGAGAGGCTGCTAACAAAGTTCTGTGAATTCAGTTTTTTACACATTTCATCTTACAGAGATTCCTCACAATAAAAGTATTTTGTTATGTAAAAATTTTAATCATGAAGCTGCATAATAAGGAAATGTCGAGTTTTCGAGCAGCAACCTCACACAACTTCTAATTCAGCTGAAAGAGAACATGAAACAGTAAAATAAAGCAGATATCTAAAGTAAAAACAAGAAGCAGGAAACCTAACACCTAGAACCAAACCCAACTCCAAAACAGAGACTCAGTCAGAAGCTACAACAGTACTGAGAGCTGAACACACAGAGACTTTTAAAGACACCTTTCTCTCTGGTCTCCTGGAGACAGAGGTGAGTAGAGTCTCGCAACACACACAACTGGTAATGAAAACACAAACTGGCGCAGCATGGCTTCACTCGCCGCGGCTAAAAGTGACAGTAGAAAAGGCCCAAAAGTCAGCTTGTCCTTTTCTCCTGTGGTGGCAGTTTCTGCTAGACAAAACACACAGAGTCAGAAACTTGCCTTTCTGTAAGTTTAATTCAGCATCTGCAGATGGACTCACAACAGTTAAGAAGGAGCAGAGTGCAAAGAGTGAGCCCTGAACACAGGAGATGTCAGATACTTATATACAACAGCTGAGGTCAGGGTCTTTAACAAGCATCGTCAGAGAGGCGACAAAGCAGTTTGGGTCATCTTATCTAGTCATGTCCTCGGACATCAAGTAAAGCACTCACAGCTTGTTACACACTGACAAAGAGTAAATGTCATGTAAGGCACTTGTGCTTGTGATATCCTGACAAGACATAAAATGTAAAGTTACTTCACATTCTTTCTGCTTAGTGGCACATAGTACAGAAGCCTGAAAGTTTCCATTACATAGGTTAAATAGATTTTACATATTTACATAATTTATATTGTATTGTTGATTACCTTTTTGATTATATGAATAATTTCCATTTCACTCCCATCATAATTACCACAGCCTCTACGAGTGCTGTCATTCTTCTTGGTGGGATGGTCTGAAGTTTGTCCTCCGTCCTCTTAATTTGGCTTCACACCCATGAAGCCAGTCATGAGAAAGACTCTGACATCTCCTCATTCAAAAAAATTGCTTTTTGTTTCAAATAAAATGTACTGCTCTCGATCAGGAGAGCTTTAATACCAACAGTAGAAAAAAAATCGCCTCAAAAATGACTACGTGACAGTGGTATCAATACCTCTGATTCATTTTAAACCAAAAGGAGCATTACACACTTCATAGAGGAAGTATTTCTGTTACATTGAAAAGTGGTTTTGTGCCCACCCTGTAGAAAATGTATTTACAAACACTCACATCACTATTCTTGTTTGCCTCAATATAATAATGACAAGAAATACTTAAGTAAAGTTATCTGATACTTATCAAGATCATCATCAGTGGAAGTGTACATCGTCATTTTGGAGTTGTTTGGGCAATGACATCATATTCTGGAGATATGTCTCTACGATTCATTGACATGTACGTTCTGTCCTCTTCTTTCGGCTTCGCATGCTGTCTGGCTCTCCTTTGGGGAACAAAAGAAAAAGTCAGGATATACATATCCATGTGAATATATTTTATATTGAAGTGCTGCTGTTCATGAGCAGAGCTTTTCAACCAACAAATATCATCCAGTGCAAAAACATACCAAAGCAGCGCTATGCAGACTGTGAAGAAGACGTTCACACAGAGAGATACACCAGCAACAGCCAAGAGAAGAACTGTCATAAGACATAACCAAATAATAATATCAGTCTCATATATATAATAATCTACATCTCAGAGCTCTGTTTGAATGTTGCATTTATGAAACAGTAAAAACATTGTCCACTAAATAAACTAGACCTGTCAGGGTATATACATTATGAAGGTTTGACATTTGATACATAGACTGCACTGTCACTTAATCAGTAAAACAGACCTTGACTTTGTGCAGATGTTTGAGGCTCAATGCCGTTGAAGCAAAGCGTTGACTGGGATCCAAGAGAGTTGGAGCTGCGGCAGAGCAGGGTGGAAAGATTTTTCTCCTGTGGTTGATCCACAGTAAGGTTGCTCGTCAGACCTGTGTCACTTAGGTTGCTTATTGCAAAAGAGTGATTGACAGCTGACCCGTCCAAATACCACTGTAAAGTGGGAGAAGGATTTCCCACAGTCCTGCAGGAACATCTGAGCTGGGCTTCAGCTATGGTGCAATGAGATGAGGGCAGGATCTGTGGGGAAACTGAAACACATGTAGAGAAAACAGACTTCAGAAGGTTAGAGTCAAATAAAGTCACATTTAATCAAGTTTGCAAAAATTAAATACAAAATGTACTGATGGAAAAATAATTGTTGAAAAGTGATGCAAAGCAAAATGTTCAGTTACCACAAGAATAAATGAATTGCTTGTAGCCATTTTAAACCAGGGTTAGGCTAGTTTTACCAGAGTTAACGAGCAACATATGTATTTATTTGTTCAAGTATTTATAATTAAACTTTTATGTAGATATGGACCTGTAGTAATATGAACTAAATTTGGCAAATTTATGTCAATTAGTAGTTATAAAGAATAAATTATATCACTTAGAAACCGATCACAGCATTGACTGGGAGTCAGAGCCATTGACAAGGACTCAGTTGACGGATGTGGAAAGATCAAAGAGGCCATCCACATGGGACACCAAAGACCATACATGAACAGTCATGGTTTTAATCTTCCTCCATATGCAATTGCATGTTATCACGTGACCAAAGATCCTTGCTGTTTTGTCTCCTCGTTTTGAGGGAAGATCAAATATTAGAAACACCTCTCAGTGTGAAGTTTAACCTCTCTATAAGTGTTTATTTAAATAAATATGCATAATACAGTGTCACATTAAGTCTTCATAGAGATTGAGTAATAAAATGTCTAAATTAATGCAGTAAATAAGCAGATCAAATTAAGAGCTACGAAAAACTAAATAAAACAGATAGATAAATTAATAACTAAACAGTCAAACTTTTCTATCAATTTACTGAAATATTGCTTTACCTAACATAAAACTTATGAAATGTGATACTTACATTGAACATCTATTTGGCTGTTGTTTGATCGTCCAGCTCCAAGATCATTTTGAGCCTCGCAGGAAAACAGATTGTCGTCTTTAGATGCTGTAATGTTTAAAACAGCTCCAGCCTCAATTAAAGTCTCCTGATCTCCATCAGCTCTGTACCAGGTGTAGGTCTTTACTGGCGGGTTGGCACTGCTGCTGCATGTCAGAGTCACATTTCTGCCCTCGGGGACTGGACCAGAAGGATGGACTGACACCACTGTGTGTTTGGGGGAGTCTGAAAAATGAGTAATGAAACAAAAATATAATTATCCTCTAATTGGTGTTATCTGATATAGAAAACCAATAATTTACAAAGATTTCAGAATGACTTTGTTTTTGGTTGAGTGTCAACTGAAAACGAATTTCATTATTGCTTAATCTGCTTATTAATTTTTCTATTTATAAATGCATTGACGTTAAATATTTAAATAACAACTGAATGACAAATGATTTCAGTGTACTGCAAAAAGTTGTAGCTATTAGGGTATGCAGAATGTTTAACATTTGATACATTCACTGAACATCTATTTGTCTGTTGTCGGATCGTCCAGTTCCAAGATTATTTTGAGCCTTGCAGAAAAACAGACTGTTGTCTTTAGATGCTTTAATGTTTAAAACAGCTCCGCTCCCAATTAAAGTCTCCTGATCTCCATTGGCTCTATACCAGGTGTAGGTCTTTACTGGCGGGTTGGCGCTGCTCCTGCATGTAAGAGTTACATCTCTGCCCTCTGATACTGGACCCGGGGGATGGACTAACAATGTGGTCTTTTGGGGTGAATCTGAAAAATGATGAATAAATAACTTGTATTATTTATAGGTTTAAAAGTAATGTGTTTTTTTAAGTGAAAGTAGAATATGTTAAATGTGAGTGCTGACACCTTTTGGGTTGTTGTGTTGTTTTTTTTTTTTTTTGTGAGGGGGATGTTACCAAATCCACTTTGCTGACTCAGCTCAAGTTAAAGCTTGGTGCAGCATCAATGGACAGTGAGTGAGAGCACAGCTCTGCCAAACAAAAAAAATTACAATTTGCCAGAGGCCAATCTCGAACCCACTAGCTCTCGATCTAATGACAATAACGCCTCTAAAGCCTCTAGGGGCAACATCTAATATTTTGGGGTTCTGGTTTAGCCAATGGATATTCTGGAGGAGACATATCTTGCTATGCAGGTCATTTCAGTATGTGGATGTGGATACATTTTTAAAAGGCTAAATCGTCATCAATGTTGGTGATGGGTTCCAGTATTGCATTTCAGCCAACGTGTTGTGCCTCTCTTGCTCTCCACATGGACTGTAAAGCTGCCTCTTAAATGTGATTGTGTGTGAACGCAAAAACAGTAGAAGGCAACAGAACAGTTCAGCTATATTGTTAATAATTCTAATGAATTTAAGGACAAATGAACTCACATGAAATGGCAGCTGTTAAACTTGTGCTAACAGCTGACCCAGTGCTGCCATCTTGTTTGTTGTAGGTGGCAGTACAGGAGATTGTCTTTCCATGATGGAGGTGAGAAGCAGTGAAGCTGACAACAGAGGTCTGGACTTTAGTTTTGACCTGATTCTCCTGCAGTGTCTCCTGACTGTCACCCAGGCCGGGGGTCCATGTCAGAGTTGGAGGATGAGACAGACAGGGAGCTGGAGCAGAGCATGTCAAACTCACTGAGGTTCCCTCCTTCACCTCCAGTGTGGACGGAGTCAGAGTCGGTCTGAGTGGATCAGCTGGTGGGAAGGTACATTTTGACCAGTCACTGAATAAACAATCATTTCTCTCTATTTGTTATGCTATTTGGAATAAACAATAAATGCAAAATATGATGAAAGCAGTTCTACAAGGGAAGAGAATGAAGTGTAAGTAAATGGATTTTAAAACATACCTCTGACTGAAAAAGAGATTTGTTCGGAAAAATCAAATCTCATGCCTCTGCAGTCCAGTCTGAAGGTGTACTTTTTGTTGTTGTCAACAGGTTGTATGTTGTTCAGGGTTGTGGTGCAGTCTTTTTTGGTCAAGTCTCCTGTCAGTTGTCCGTTGTTTGTAGTTGTTTGTGGCTGGCTGCTATCAAACACAGTAACTCCATCTTTTTTCCATAGTGCTTTACATGTGTTATCTAGCTGCGATTCATATTTGTTCTCCACGTCAAAGGAGCAGGGGATGGTCACACAGGATCCACTAACAACCTCTATAGTCTGTGGTATTATGACCTTAAACACTCCACACAGGGCACCTGAAACACAAGATAGAAATCTTTGAAGAAGAGCAAGTGAATACTTCAAATGAGGATTTTTTTTTTTTTACTGTTTACTGGTTGCCTTAGTGCTATACATTATTATTAGAATAGGTCAGAATTTTAATGTTAATTATAATACATTACAGCAGAGGACAAATGCACTCACATGAAATGTCAGCTGTTAAACTTGTGCTAACAGCTGACTCAGTGCTGCCATCTTGTTTGTTGTAGGTGGCAGTACAGGAGATTGTCTTTCCATGATGGAGGTGAGAAGCAGTGAAGTTGACAACAGAGGTCTGGACTTTAGTTTTGTCCTGATTCTCCTGCAGTGTCTCCTGACTGTCACCCAGGCCGGGGGTCCATGTCAGAGTTGGAGGATGAGACAGACAGGGAGCTGGAGCAGAGCACGTCAAACTCACTGGGGTTCCCTCCTTCACCTCCAGTGTGGACGGAGTCAGAGTGGGTCTGGGTGGATCAGCTGGTGGGAAGGTACATTTTGACCAGTCACTGAATAAACAATCATTTCTCTCCATTTTTGATACTATTTGGAAAAAACAATAAATGCAAAATATGATTAAAGCAGTTCTACAAGAGAAAGGAGTGAAGTGTAAGTAATTTCAAAACATACCTCTGGCCAAAAAAGAAATTCGTTCAAAAAATTCATATTGTAAGCCGTCGCAGTCCAGTCTGAAGGAATATTTTTTGTTGTTGTCAACAGGTTGTATGTTGTTCAGGGTTGTGGTGCAGTCTTTTTTGGTCAAGTCTCCTGTCAGTTGTCCGTTGTTTGTAGTTGTTTGTGGCTGGCTGCTATCAAACACATTAACTCCATCTTTTTTCCATAGTGCTTTACATGTGTTATCTAGCTGCGATTTATATTTATTCTCCACATCAAAGGAGCAGAGGATGGTCACACAGGATCCACTAACAACCTCTATAGTCTGTGGTATTATGACCTTAAACACTCCACACAGGGCACCTGAAACACAAGATAGAAATCTTTGAAGAAGAGCAAGTGAATACTTCAAATGAGGATTTTTTTTTTTTTACTGTTTACTGGTTGCCTTAGTGCTATACATTATTATTAGAATAGGTCAGAATTTTAATGTTAATTATAATACATTACAGCAGAGGACAAATGCACTCACATGAAATGTCAGCTGTTAAACTTGTGCTAACAGCTGACTCAGTGCTGCCATCTTGTTTGTTGTAGGTGGCAGTACAGGAGATTGTCTTTCCATGATGGAGGTGAGAAGCAGTGAAGCTGACAACAGAGGTCTGGACTTTAGTTTTGTCCTGATTCTCCTGCAGTGTCTCCTGACTGTCACCCAGGCCGGGGGTCCATGTCAGAGTTGGAGGATGAGACAGACAGGGAGCTGGAGCAGAGCACGTCAAACTCACTGGGGTTCCCTCCTTCACCTCCAGTGTGGACGGAGTCAGAGTGGGTCTGAGTGGATCAGCTGGTGGGAAGGTACATTTTGACCAGTCACTGAATAAACAATCATTTCTCTCCATTTTTGATACTATTTGGAAAAAAACAATAAATGCAAAATATGATCAAAGCAAGTCTACAAGAGAAAGGAGTGAAGTGTAAGTAAATGGATTTTAAAACATACCTTTGACTGAAATAGAGGTTTCATTAAGAAAAGTATATCTCACTCCTCTGCATTCCAGTCTGAAGGTGTACTTTTTGTTGTTGTCAACAGGCTGTATGTTGTTCAGGGTTGTGGTGCAGTCTTTTTTGGTCAAGTCTCCTGTCAGTTGTCCGTTGTTTCTAGTTGTTTGTGTCTGGCTGCTATCAAACACAGTAACTCCACCTTTTCTCCATAGTGCTTTACATGTGTTATCTAGCTTTGATACAAACTGGTCTGTCACGTCAAAGGAGCAGGGGATGGTCACACAGGATCCACTAACAACCTCTATAGTCTGTGGTATTATGACCTTAAACTCTCCACACAGGGCACCTGAAACACAAGATACAAATCTTTGAATAAGAACAAGTGAATAATTTTAATGAGGAATTTTTTTTACTGTTTACTGGTTGCCTTAGTGCTATACCTTATTCTTAAAATAAACCAAAATGATGACTGTAATGATTGTGCTTTGTTCCCACAGTAGTTTTTCCCCAGATGTTCAGATTAAAACCTGTCACAGTCCAGGAAAAACCAGCTAGATGCTTTTGTTGCTCACTGTTTTAATTTTCTGCAGTATATATTACAGGTACTGTTGCATTGTGGTGTGAATGCTTGACTTGAATACTTGATTCAAACATGACTAAACCACTCACCTTGCAGCAGACAGCCAATGAGAAGGAGAGTCAGAGCTGCAGCCATCTTTGTGTGTCAGGAGAGGCAGAAACTCTGGAGATTTTACATAGAACAATTCACATTACTGTGTTTAATGTCTAATTATTTCAGGTTTGCAGAGTAGGTTGGTGATGGAGAAATGTTTTGCTGTCTCTTCTTCCTCTTTTACATCAATGTGGAAAAGGCTTAAGGGAAGCCTGTGAGGGATTCTGAGACACTAATACTCAGATGAATAATATCACTGCTTGTAACTTAATTCCTTTATTGATCAATGAAATAACTTGCAAATACCTATTATCTATTGTGAAACTTTGGTGATGGACATTTCCAACAGAAATACTGAACCAACTAATGTTGGTTCTGTATTTCTGCTGACTCTGAGAGATTTGCAAAAAACAAATAATTGTATGTCACACACTTTTTAACATAACACATCAGCCTGCTTTTTAAAGGACATAGAAAACGAAATGCTAAAAATGACAAACAGGAAGCTAAATGCAAAGTGACAAACATACAGTGTCTGTTATTTATTTATTTATAAGATATTTAACAGT
The DNA here is from genome assembly GCF_011397635.1 of Epinephelus fuscoguttatus. Lineage (NCBI taxonomy): Eukaryota > Metazoa > Chordata > Actinopteri > Perciformes > Serranidae > Epinephelus > Epinephelus fuscoguttatus. The sequence goes on from NC_064759.1 coordinate 21,521,451, forward strand.
AATAATGTCAAAATAGCAGCTCAGAATTTTCAGTTTTGGATAAAAAGTTCTCCACCTTTCACCAAGAGTCTTTTTCTGTCTACCTTGAAATTATTTATCAACTTGAAGACAAATGACTAAATGTTTACGCTTTTAGAGTTTTGCATCATATTTAAAAGCAATTTTGATGATTTAATATATTTAACATAATAAGTTATGACTTACGTTTTCTTCAGGTTTTTCGAGCAGACCGATGAAAGACGTGTGGAGAAATGAAGTTCCTTAAAAGTTGTGCTGCTTTTTAAACAGTCTGCAACGCTTGAAAGGAGGAAGTCACTGAGGTGAGAAAATGAAATGTACTTTTTCTTTTTTTAAAGATATGTTTTGGGGGGGAGGCATTTTGCCTTTAATGGATAGGACAGCCAAGTATGAAAGGGGACAGAGAGAGAGGGGGGATGACATGCAGCAAAGGGCCACAGGCTGGACTCCTTGTACATGGGGCGCCTGGCCTGCTCTATCCACTAAGCCACTGATGCCCCAAATGTACTTTTTTTTAAATCAGAAATGGCTTTAAACAGTCTGGCATCTGTCCTGGTCTTTGCTTTTACCTTATTGATCACAGATATTATTCTTTGATTCAAATATTCAGTCTTTAGATGTAGAAATGAAATATAATGTTTATAATAACAACCTGTTCACAGGAATGTCTGCAATTGATCAAGACAGCACAAAAAAATCAATAATTAGCCTTTATTGTTGAAGCAATTTACACAGTTACTATAACAACAATAACTTTGTTAAACTTTATACTTAAATCCCGCCAATTTAACTAAAATGAGAGTCAGAGCTGCAGCCATCTTTGTGTGTCAGGAAATAGCCGCACTTAAGTACATTTTCAAATTGCTGCAAAATATTTGCTGTAGTTTTATTAATTTTTTTTAACCTTTATTTAACCAGGCAAGTCATTAAGAACAAATTCTTATTTACAATGGCGGCCTGGCAAAAGCGAGAGCCTCTTGAGGAGAAGGGGACAGGGATTAGAGGGGTATCAAAAGATAAAAGAAACAGCAACACATACAATGTGCACCACATAAGGGACAAACAGCATAAAGTGGCTAACAGAGAGCAGCATCACGCAGCACAGCAACAACAAAAATAGCGCACACACGCAGCAGGACGGACAATGCAACATCAGCAAAAAACAAAACAAGCAATGCAACAAACAACAACAAACATACAAACAGACAAACAACAAATAGCAAGACAGACTGGCAGAGCAATAACAATAGCAGCAGGAACAAGAAGCATACAATGAGCAAACAGAAGGCAGCCGACAGACAGAAGTTCCAGAAAGAAATACTACTGGGTCAAGAGCAGCTGCATGTTTCAGTGAGAATGTCCAAAACTGTGACCTTGAAAATTGACTTGGGAATGAAGTTTTCCAGCTTTAGCATTTTTTGCAGGTCATTCCAGTCCTTGGCTGCAGCAGCCTGGAAAGACAACTGTCCAAGTACACTATTTGTTTTGGGGATTTTCAACAGAATATGGTGAGCAGAACGAGTGTTATAGGCAGCAGATGTGGTTTGCAACAACCGACACAAATAAAGAGGAGACAGACCAAGGAGAGTTTTATATATAAGCATAAACTAGTGAATATTACGCCGGGTGTGTAGGGATGGCCAGTTTACAGAGGAGTAAAGAGTGCAGTGATGTGTTTTAAATGGTGCATTTGTAGCAAACCGGATAGCAGAGTGATAGAGAACATCTGGTTTCTGGAGCAAGCCCTTGCAAGCTGACCTGTAAATGACGTCACCATAATCTAACATGGGAAGGATGGTCGTTTGAACAAGAGTTAACTTTGCAGAGGCAGTGAAAGTAGAACGCATTCTGTATAAAAAACCTAACTTAGATTTGACCCTAGACTGTAACTTGCTAATGTGGTGTGAGAAAGACAAAGTGCTGTCAAGCCAGATACCCAGATATTTATATTCAGTGACTTGGTCTAGAATAGTTCCGTCAAGAGTAGTAATATTTAGTACTTAAAGAAATAGTACTTTAATTCAGTCGAATTCAAATTCAAATTTAGCACTTTAGTCTCATATGATTTAATGTGACACTAAATGAATACATGCAAACTTAGTTTAAAGAATACTTAATCCACAAAATGACTTTGTAAATGAATCAGTCATGCTGTGTTACCTTGAATTCATGAAGAAAACTTTTTTCTTGCATGTCTCCATGGAAAATGGCAACATACTGATTTACTAGTGTAAATAGGTTCATTTTGTCTACTCAAATTAGATTCAGTGTAGAAAGTTTATTTTTTTCAGACAATGAGTTTTTGGGTCCATGTCATTGGTTCAACAGCCCATTGGTTCGACATCCCATTAGTCCGACTGTCTAAGGTGCTGAACGGCTCGCGGCGGGCGTATGGTGCACCGCGACCGGCTTGAGGCGGAGCAGGCTCACGGCTTATGTGTTTGTCACTTTGTTTTTCATTTTAACCCACACCATGATCTTTTCCACACCAGACTTAACAGGACCCTAACCAAGTGGTTTTTGTGCATAAACCTAACTAGACCTTAACCACAGGGCATCATGATGATTTTGGAACAATGGGACTTAGGAACAATGAGTTTAATATGGTCGGAACAATGGGATGTCGAACCAATGGGCTGTCAAACCAATGGGCAGTTCCCGAGTTTTTAAGGAGATGTAGTTTACCTAGACATGTTTCGACTGTCACTGCAGTCTTCTGCAGAAGCATCATCTGACATGCGTCATGACGTGTCTTTATCAGTTGGTAGTATCCCGGTGGCGTGACCAGCCTGGCAAATCAGATTGCCAGGCTTCTGAAGAAGACTGCAGTGACAGTCGAAACATGTCAAGGTAAACTTCATCTCCCAAAAAACTCTTTGTCTGAAAAAAAGAAACTTTCTACACTGAATCTAATTTGAGTAGACAAAATGAAGCTATTTACACTATTACGTGGAAGTTTTGGACAAGACTGTGTCAAAGCTTTCCGCCGGCTGGAGAGACTCGAAAGAACACGGGCACGCCACAAAAACCACCTCAGATTCAACCTCCGTTGCAGAGACGAGGATATTACACCAGCAAGCCTCAACATCAAAAACCCGATCCATACCAACAACGCGGAAAAAATCATCAACAAAGCAAGACAGGATCTTATGAGAGAAAGGATAAGAGGAACAGTCAACAAGATCGAAAAAATTAACAGGGAACTAGAAGAGGAAAGAAAAACGTTCAAGAAACACTTTCCAACTGGAAGAAAAAATGGAAAATGAAATAAACGCACACCTAAAACATGAATATGAGCAGGAATTTTCCACAACCAAAAAAAGACAAATCAAAAAACTAGAAAAACTCATTGAAAGAAAAAATAGCCTAACAGAAAGACGCAGGGAAAAATAAATGAGAAATGGGTATGTAACCCATCAAAGTGCACACTTTCCGAAACAGAAAAAAGAGTACTAGCTCGAGGTTTAAACTTTGCCGTCACTCCAAAAAACATCCCACATGAAGATTTCATATCAGCAACAGAACTAGCATGCCAAAAGATACATGATCAAAGACAAAAAGCAGAACTACGCAACGCCGTCGCAGGGATTTTAAAAACAGCAAAGTTACCACAAAGCAACGTCCCAAAAGAAGTAGAGAAGGCAATACACGCACCAAAAACAGACAAGACTATCACTATATTACCGGCAGACAAAGGCAGGACAACAGTGGTCATGGACACGAAAACCTACATAACCCAGATGGAAACCATGTTAGGGAACAATAACACATATGAAACGCTCAAAAAAAGACCCCACAGAAGAAAAGAAAAGACAGTTAAAAGCACTACTAAAACCTCTGTTAGAACAAAAGAAAATAACACAGGACATGTAGGATCATTTATTACCGACAGCTAGCATCATCCCCCGGATCTACGGCACACCAAAAGTACATAAAAAGGACACTCCACTACGCCCCATAGTAGACAGCATTGGTTCCGTTACATACAACTTATCAAAAGCGCTGGTTGAAATCATCCTCGGACTCACAGATCAACACTGCAAAAACTCAAAACAACTGGCACAAGAACTCAAAAACACAAATATAGAAACGGGCGAGATCTTCATTTCACATGATGTCGTATCACTATTCACCAAAACCCCTGTTGACGTCACACTACAAATTGTACAGGGACGCCTCAGGAATGACAGGACCTTCAGGAAACGCACAAACCTCACAGCTGAAGGCACATCCCGCCTCTTACATTTCGTTGCAAAATCTTCCAGCTGATAAAGACACATCATGACGCACGTCAGATGACGCTTCTGAAGAAGACTGCAGTGACAGTCGAAACATGTCAAGGTAAACTACATCTCCTTAAAAACTCATTGTCTGAAAAAAATAAACTTTCTACACCGAATACTGATTTACTGATTAATTGGGGACCACCTTTGATGACTAAAGACTATATCAAAACATCAGTTTACAAACACACACAACTTGTGCAGGATAATCCAAGTCTCATTCATACCATCTTTTGCTCAGTACTTCACAAGCACATGCATTTGCAATAGCTGCTTTTTATTTTGCCCACCTACTGCATCAAACAGAGGTTTGGACATGCCGATAATTCTAGTTGGATATTTAAAATAATATTACAACAAGTTTTTCAAATCACGCAACAAAATCGATTGTTTGTAATAAATGCCCTCTGGAATAACACGTAGTAGCGTCTTAGGATCTGACGCCACTATCAACAGGAAGACATCATCTGTTTGTGCTTTTCAAAACTGTTATTAATAACTGCTGGAAAAATATATCTGTTTTATTACGTGACAAAGCTTTGGTGAAGATTTGGTTAGGATTGGACACAGAAGCGACCTGGGGCCTGTATCACGAAGCAGGATTAATGTCTTAGCGAGGTAACTTCAGGGTTAACCCTGGGTTTTCGGTCTCACGAAGCCAGTTCAGTTCTTATCGGGGTAGATCACCATGGTAACTTACTCTGAACAGCTATCCTGCTCCGGAGCAGGGTAAGTTCAGGGTTGAATCTGATCCTATAAAAAGCACCACCCACTGGCCAATCAGCTGTTCGGAAAAAATGACTCCGCTGACAGAAATGCAGCCCAGTCATGACGGGAAGTTTAAATCATTTGATTGATTTTGATTTGAAAGTTTATTTTGAACATTAAAAAAGAAAAGAAAGCAACAACAACAGACAATGAAAAGATTGTTCAAAAAGGAGTGGAAAGAAGTCGAAATGTCATAGGAAAGTAACTGATCATTTGCGGACACTTAATAGCACCATTAATTAGTGCCAACATTTTGTTTGTTGGAGGAAATGATCCCTGTTAAAGATAATGGGCCTAATTGTCAGCTTTGCTGCTGGAAATGTGGAAAGTAGCCTATCATGTCTACACTTCATGGTGTTTGAGGGATTTTCCTTTTTGTTTTTTAAAGAGGGAGACTAGGTATATTTTTGCACATGCAGCTGTTAATTTCTAACACAGCTCAATTTCAGGATGATTTTATTCAGACTATCAGTTTGGTGTTGATATGATTTAACTGTGGCGTCAGCTTTATGCTTTACTGTAGCATATATAACGTTATGACAAAGAAGACCAATTTATCAGACGCAATGATATTAGAGGATGACGCAACGCTTCTCTCATGATTGTGATTGGTCCGCTGCATACACGTTCACAGCTCTTGATAAAGCAACACTGGGTTGAGTTACCAAGTTGATATCCAGCGTCGTGATACCGATTATCCTGATTGCCATTGTTAGGGTTAGTCAACCCAGGATAGTTCTGGGTAACCCAGGAAAGGTTGATCTCGCTTCGTGATACAGGCCCCAGGTTAGATTCAGTGACAGATTGTGGTTTGGGTTAAAATATGTGCTTCGTTAAGGGTGAAGGTCTTTGTTGTCATGGTTACAATTACATACATGTGGTTGAGGCTGTTGAACGATTGTGGTCATGCTTGAAAACAGTGGTTCCCAACTAGTGGTGGGTCGCGGTCCAAAAGTGGATCGTTGGCCCATTCTGACTTGACTGCAAGTGAGTCACAAACATCTCAAGTTTGTAGAAAATACAGTTTATTTTAAATTACAGTGAATTTCAAGAACAGAGCTTTTATTTTGAAGTGTTGATTCCTGCTGTAGAGTGAGTGACTAACGGACAGCTACTTAACAGAGACAGTAAACGAGCTGGACCACATGGCCAAACGCCAAGTATGACACTGAATGTAAAACTGTGTGGACCTTGAACTAATGACTAAGGAGAAATCTGGACCCCGTGACTGGACCAGCTGGGAACCACTGCTTTAAAAAACATCCACTATTTGGAACAAGAATTGAGCAGTGGTCTTTCATGTCAAATTCAGATGTTTTGTGAACCCATGCATCCACCCCGACCTCATCTCCGACAACAAATACCCTTTTTCAACAGTCATGGGCTGGCTTGGCTTGGCTTGGCTTGGCTTGGTTTAGTTTAGTTCTTGCTATCAGCCCAGCAGATATATGCATTTCCATTACAACAGGGCTACCTGCTTGAAGGTGTGTCATTAACTGATAACGGTTTGTCTTGAGTGATGATGTTTAAAAGCAGCAGGCTGATCCACAGTTAAAGTCCCCTGTAATTTTTGCTGCATGTGTTTTTCCACAGCAGAGCAGGTAAAAGAAGTTCACCTGTTGGAGGTGAGCTGTTTGCAGAGGTGCAGTAAGAGCCTGGGGCCGTATTCACAGAGCGTCCTAGTACAAAGAGTTGCTCCAAGTGATCTTAGTATTGTGACATTTTCTAAGAATTTCCCCTTAAAGTTAAGACTAGGTCCTTGTAAATATAGAAACAAAACTGGCAGGAGTATGGAGGAGGACTTTTAAGAGTGTCTTCAGCAGGTGGAAGTGGTGGAAAGACAAAGTGGTAGGAGAGAAATATGCTCCAAACGCTGGATGACAGTGAGTAAATGAAATGCAACAGATTAGATTGTGTAGGGATAATGTTTGTGGTCGATCTCATTCGGGATACACACACATTTCCCACCTAACGCTATAACACCAGAAATAAAGTAATCAACACTGAAATATTTGGAAAACTGGAAAAATGAGTGATGACTTGGCTCTATCTAAACCTTCCATCAGCACAGAGATCACACTAACAATGACAACTCTTTCACATTGTCATATTGTGATGCAGTTCATTTAATTTCCACTGGGTGTCGACACCTTGCAGGCTCACAAAGGGGCATGTCTGTGACAACCAATCACATCTGTTAAAAGAATGCATCCTACCTAGCAACGGGGCTAACCACGCCTCCTCACTAAGGTAAAGGTTTGTGTCCCTTCCTTGCTCAGAGTTGCACTTAGAACTTTCCTAAGTCACTCCTAAGCTAAGACTCCTTACTGAAGGGTTTTAGGCTGAGTTAGGAGCTCTCTGACAGTGTTCTCAGAATGTTTGTGAATACAGCCTCTGTTGTTTGCAGCTCTTTATCTGACATCTCACTGTGGTTGTTTCTGCTTTTCCTCTTCCTCCCTGTGGTATTAGACTTGGCTTTATTATAGAGAGGCTGCTAACAAAGTTCTATGAACTCAGTTTTTTACACATTTCATCATACACAGATTCCTCACAATAAAAATCCTCTTATATTTTGTTATGTAAAAACTTTTATTATGAAGCCGCATAATAAGGAAATGTCGAGTTTTCGAGCAGCAACTTCACACAACTTCTAATTCAGCTGAAAGAGAACATGAAACAGTAAAATAAAGCAGATATCTAAAGTAAAAACAGGAAGCAGGAAACCTAACACCTAGAACCAAACCCAACTCCAAAACAGAGACTCAGTCAGAAGCTACAACAGTACTGAGAGCTGAACACACAGAGACTTTTAAAGACACCTTTCTCTCTGGTCTCCTGGAGACAGAGGTGAGTAGAGTCTCGCAACACACACAACTGGTAATGAAAACACAAACTGGCGCAGCATGGCTTCGCGCCAAGCTAAAAGTGACAGTAGAAGAGGCCCAAAAGTCAGCTTGTCCTTTTCTCCTGTGGTGGCAGTTTCTGCTAGACAAAACACACAGAGTCAGAAACTTGCCTTTCTGTAAGTTTAATTCAGCATCTGCAGATGGACTCACAACAGTTAAGAAGGAGCAGAGTGCAAAGAGTGAGCCCTGAACACAGGAGATGTCAGATACTTATATACAACAGCTGAGGTCAGGGGTCTTTAACAAGCATCGTCAGAGAGGCGACAAAGCAGTTTGGGTCATCTTATCTAGTCATGTCCTCGGACATCAAGTAAAGCACTCACAGCTTGTTACACACTGACAAAGAGTAAATGTCATGTAAGGCACTTGTGCTTGTGATATCCGGACAAGACATAAAATGTAAAGTTACTTCACATTCTTTCTGCTTAGTGGCACATAGTACAGAGGCCTGAAAGTTTCCATTACACAGGTTAAATAGATTTTACATATTTACATAATTTATATTGTATTGTTGATTACCTTTTTGATTATATGAATAATTTCCATTTCACTCCCACCATAATTACCACAGCCTCTACGAGTGCTGTTCTTAGTCTTGGCAGCATGGTCTGAAGTTTGTCCTTTGTCCTCTTAATTTGGCTTCACACTCTTCTGTCACTTCCCATGAAGCCAGTCATGAGAAAGACTCGGACATCTCCTCATTCAAAAAAATTGCTTTTTGTTTCAAATAAAATGTACTGCTCTCGATCAGGAGAGCTTTAACATCAACAAAAGTAAAACAAACAAACAAAAAAAAATCACCTCTGATGAACTTTGAACCCAAAAGCATCATTACACACTTCATAGAGGAAGTATTTCTGTTACATTGAAAAGTGGTTTTGTGCCCACCCCCTGTAGAAAATGTATTTACAAACACTCACATCACTATTCTTGTTTGCCTCAATATAATAATGACAAGAAATACTTAAGTAAAGTTATCTGATACTTATCAAGATCATCATCAGTGGAAGTGTACATCGTCATTTTGGAGTTGTTTGGGCAATGACATCATATTCTGGAGATATGTCTCACGATTCATTGACATGTACGTTCTGTCCTCTTCTTTCGCCGCATGCTGTCTGGCTCTCCTTTGGGAACAAAAGAAAAGTCAGGATATACATATCCATGTGAATATATTTTATATTGAAGTGCTGATGTTCATGAGCAGAGCTTTTCAACCAACAAATATCATCCAGTGCAAAAACATACCAAAGCAGCGCTATGCAGACTGTGAAGAAGACGTTCACACAGAGAGATACACCAGCAACAGCCAAGAGAAGAACTGTCATAAGACATAACCAAATAATAATATCAGTCTCATATATATAATAATCTACATCTCAGAGCTCTGTTTGAATGTTGCATTTATGAAACAGTAAAAACATTGTCCACTAAATAAACTAGACCTGTCAGGGTATATACATTATGAAGGTTTGACATTTGATACATAGACTGCACTGTCACTTAATCAGTAAAACAGACCTTGACTTTGTGCAGATGTTTGAGGCTCAATGCCGTTGAAGCAAAAGCGTTGACTGGCCGATCCAAGAGAGTTGGAGCTGCGGCAGAGCAGGGTGGAAAGATTTTTCTCCTGTGGTTGATCCACAGTAAGGTTGCTCGTCAGACCTGTGTCACTTAGGTTGCTTATTGCAAAAGAGTGATTGACAGCTGACCCGTCCAAATACCACTGTAAAGTGGGAGAAGGATTTCCCACAGTCCTGCAGGAACATCTGAGCTGGGCTTCAGCTATGGTGCAATGAGATGAGGGCAGGATCTGTGGGGAAACTGAAACACATGTAGAGAAAACAGACTTCAGAAGGTTAGAGTCAAATAAAGTCACATTTAATCAAGTTTGCAAAAATTAAATACAAAATGTACTGATAGAAAAATAATTGTTGAAAAGTGATGCAAAGCAAAATGTTCAGTTACCACAAGAATAAATGAATTGCTTGTAGCCATTTTAAACCAGGGTTAGGCTAGTTTTACCAGAGTTAACGAGCAACATATGTATTTATTTGTTCAAGTATTTATAATTAAACTTTTATGTAGATATGGACCTGTAGTAATATGAACTAAATTTGGCAAATTTATGTCAATTAGTAGTTATAAAGAATAAATTATATCACTTAGAAACCGATCACAGCATTGACTGGGAGTCAGAGCCATTGACAAGGACTCAGTTGACAGATGTGGAAAGATCAAAGAGGCCACCACATGGGACACCAAAGACCATACATGAACAGTCATGGTTTTAATCTTCCTCCATATGCAATTGCATGTTATCACGTGACCAAAGATCCTCACTGTTTTGTCTTCTCCTTTTGAGGGAAGATCAAATATTAGAAACACTTCTCAGTGTGAAGTTTTTTCATTTTTAAATAAACATGTAATGAATACAATGTCACATTATGTCTTCAGTAAGTTATAAATAAGCAGATCAAATTAAGATTTTTATGAAAACTAAATAAAACATTAGTTAGATAAAATAACTAAACAGTAAAACGTTAGTGACAGTCTACTGAAATATTGCTTTACCTAACGGAAAACTTTTGAAATGTCAAAAACTGATGTTTGATCGTCCAGCTCCAAGATCATTTTGAGCCTCGCAGAAAAAAGAACTGTTGTCTTTAGATGCTGTAATGTTTAAAACAGCTCCAGCCTCAATAAAAGTCTCCTGATCTCCATAAGCTCTGTGCCAGGTGTAGGTCTTTACTGGTGATTAAAATGTTCTGTTTCTTCACTTTTGTGAGGGGAGTCCTACCAAATCCACTTAAATTAATTAAAATCAAATTTAAAAAACCATATCCAAGAGGAACTTGAGGAGACAGTTCTTCAGTTGAGTTTTGATCCTAGAGCATATTTGCACATAGGTTGCTGTTTCCCAAAGTGATAGATTTGACATTTAAACTGGAACTGCAACTAATGATTGTTTTCATTATCAGTGAATCTGTCAATTACTTTTACGATTAGTAATTTTGTCTGTGACATGTTGGAAAACTGGTAAAAAATAGCCGTCACAGTTTGCCAGAGGCATCTAATTGTTTTGCCCCTAATTCAGACTAAGACAAGAAAACTAAGAGACAACAGAACAATTCAGCCATAATGTTAATAATTGTAATTAATTTAAGGACAAATGCACTCACATGAAATGTCAGCTGTTAAACTTGTGCTAACAGCTGACTCAGTGCTGCCATCTTGTTTGTTGTAGGTGGCAGTACAGGAGATTGTCTTTCCATGATGGAGGTGAGAAGCAGTGAAGCTGACAACAGAGGTCTGGACTTTAGTTTTGTCCTGATTCTCCTGCAGTGTCTCCTGACTGTCACCCAGGCCGGGGGTCCATGTCAGAGTTGGAGGGTGAGACAGACAGGGAGCTGGAGCAGAGCACGTCAAACTCACTGGGGTTCCCTCCTTCACCTCCAGTGTGGACGGAGTCAGAGTCGGTCTGGGTGGATCAGCTGGTGGGAAGGTACATTTTGACCAGTCACTGAATAAACAATCATTTCTCTATATTTGTTATGCTATTTGGAAAAAACAATAAATGCAAAATATGATGAAAGCAGTTCTACAAGAGAAAGGAGTGAAGTGTAAGTAAATGGATTTTAAAACATACCTCTGACTGAAAAAGAGATTTGTTCGGAAAAATCAAATCTCATGCCTCTGCATTCCAGTCTGAAGGTGTACTTTTTGTTGTTGTCAACAGGTTGTATGTTGTTCAGGGTTGTGGTGCAGTCTTTTTTGGTCAAGTCTCCTGTCAGTTGTCCGTTGTTTGTAGTTGTTTGTGGCTGGCTGCTATCAAACACAGTAACTCCACCTTTTCTCCATAGTGCTTTACATGTCTTATCTAGCTGCGATTTATATTTGTTCTCCACGTCAAAGGAGCAGGGGATGGTCACACAGGATCCACTAACAACCTCTATAGTCTGTGGTATTATGACCTTAAACACTCCACACAGGGCACCTGAAACACAAGATAGAAATCTTTGAAGAAGAGCAAGTGAATACTTCAAATGAGGATTTTTTTTACTGTTTACTGGTTGCCTTAGTGCTATACATTATTATTAGAATAGGTCAGAATTTTAATGTTAATTATAATACATTACAGCAGAGGACAAATGAACTCACATGAAATGTCAGCTGTTAAACTTGTGCTAACAGCTGACCCAGTGCTGCCATCTTGTTTGTTGTAGGTGGCAGTACAGGAGATTGTCTTTCCATGATGGAGGTGAGAAGCAGTGAAGCTGACAACAGAGGTCTGGACTTTAGTTTTGTCCTGATTCTCCTGCAGTGTCTCCTGACTGTCACCCAGGCCGGGGGTCCATGTCAGAGTTGGAGGATGAGACAGACAGGGAGCTGGAGCAGAGCACGTCAAATTCACTGGGGTTCCCTCCTTCACCTCCAGTGTGGACGGAGTCAGAGTCGGTCTGAGTGGATCAGCTGGTGGGAAGGTACATTTTGACCAGTCACTGAATAAACAATCATTTTTCTATATTTGTTAAACTGTTTGCTAAAACAATAAATGCAAAATATGATCAAAGCAGTTCTACAAGGGAAGAGAATGAAGTGTAAGTAAATGGATTTTAAAACATACCCCTGACTGAAAAAGAGATTTGTTCTGAAAAATCATATCTCATGCCTCTGCATTCCAGCCTGAAGGAATATTTTTTGTTGTTGTCAACAGGTTGTATGTTGTTCAGGGTTGTGGTGCAGTCTTTTTTGGTCAAGTCTCCTGTCAGTTGTCCGTTGTTTCTAGTTGTTTGTGTCTGGCTGCTATCAAACACAGTAACTCCATCTTTTTTCCATAGTGCTTTACATGTGTTATCTAGCTTTGATACAAACTGGTCTGGCACGTCAAAGGAGCAGGGGATGGTCACACAGGATCCACTAACAACCTCTATAGTCTGTGGTATTATGACCTTAAACTCTCCACACAGGGCACCTGAAACACAAGATAGAAATCTTTGAAGAAGAACAAGTGAATAATAGGATTTTTTTTACTGTTTACTGGTTGCCTTAGCGCTATACCTTTTTCTTAGAATAAACCAAAATGGTAACTGTAAAGATTGTGCCTTGTCCCCACAGTGGTTTTTTTCCCCAGATCTTCAGATTAAAACCCGTCATATTAAAGTTCCAGGAAAAACCAGCTGGATGCTTTTGTTGCTCACTGTTTTAATTTTCTGCAGTATATATTACAGGTACTGTTGCATTGTGGTGTGAATGCTTGACTTGAATACTTGATTCAAACATGACTAAACGACTCACCTTGCAGCAGACAGCCAATGAGAAGGAGAGTCAGAGCTGCAGCCATCTTTGTGTGTCAGGAGAGGCAGAAACTCTGGAGATTTTACATAGAACAATTCACATTACTGTGTTTAATGTCTAATTATTTCAGGTTTGCAGAGTAGGTTGGTGATGGAGAAATGTTTTGCTGTCTCTTCTTCCTCTTTTACATCAATGCGGAAAAGGCTCAACTTCTGAGCCACTTAAACTCAATCAAGCCCTTCATTGATCAAATAAATAACTCATTCATAATTTAAATACACTTCTTGCAAATTTTCCAATCTTTTATGAAACATTTCCAACAAAGACTAAGTCCAGTTTGGTGTTTCTGCTTACTCTGAGAGATTTGCAAAAACAAATAATTGTATGTCACACACTTTGTAATATTTAGTTTAACATTGCCACAACAACCTGCTTTTTAAAGACACAGATGATGAAATGATAAAAAGGAAAAACAGGAAGCTATATGTGAAAGGCAAAAGTCACAAACAACCAGTGTTAATTACTTATTTTCTATTTATTTACAAAGCTGTAATTTGTTTTAGGCAACTAAGATATTCAACAGTAACATGTCCAAATGACAGCTTAAAGGTTTTAAATACAAAGTTTTTCATCTTTCACAAAATGTATTTTTTTAAGTCAAGTGACCAAATGTTTACGTTAGAGTTTTTCATCGTATTCAAAGATCAGTTCAAATAATCTGATATGTGTCATTTAACAAGTTTCCATTACTTACATTTTCCTCAGGTGTTTCAGACAGACAGATGAAAGATGTGTGGACAAGTGAAGTTCCTCAGAAGTTGTGCAACTTTTTCAGTCTGCAAGACTTAAAAATGAGGAAGTCACGTGTGAGAAAGTGGTATGCCCTATTTGAGAAATGATTTTAGACAGTGCCACATCTCTCCTCATTTGCACTGTTGCTACAATATATAAACAATAATAATGTTAAACTTAATATTAGAATTTCACAAATTTAACTTTAATGTTTCAAATGCACAGGCTGACCAATAAATCTGGATTAGTAAGGTGATGATATATACTCAATTAACTTCCCTATGATAAATATACATTCATTAAACAATAAAACCATAAACATAGAAATATCAGGCAGCAGTGTAAATAATTAAATTGCTGATGCCATAATTATAGAAACAGCACGTTCATTCTCAGTCAAATTCAGTTCAGCACTCAAGTCTTGTCATCTCTTACACTGAATAAAAGCCTGTAAACTTAGTGAAGGTACGTTCATGAGAACACCGTCATGCAACAACAGTGATAATACAGGACTGTTATTATTGCCATTGTTACATTATGTGAGTTCAAGAGTAATATGTGCACATACATTTTATTATAATTTAAGTCTGGCTGACATCACCAATCCTTGCCCTTACTCCCCTGTGTTCAATCTCAAGTAAAGTAGAAGACAGTGGGGTCATTTTGGGACATTTTGCATCAGGTTATATCAATAACCTCCATTAATCACAGACTACTCAAACAGTTATGAAAATAAATTGACCCTTGAAGAGATACAGACAACTTATCAAGTTTTTTAACACCCAAATCAACCACAAAAGGCACAATTTTGCAAAATATACATGTGCATTTTCACCAAATTGTGCCTCCCCAGAGCAGCTGGGACAGTGGAGCATCAGTTGGGACACCTTGTTGTGGGCAAAACTATCATTTTAATTGTAAATGAAAATGCAGTATAAATTTCAGCACCTTATATTTACAATGTCACTTGTTCAGACGTGTCTTCGAGACAAAGAAAACATTTGTAAAATTCAGCTGGTGCTGGTGCTGGATTTATTCATTTCATGAAGGCAAAACTCAAATCTAAGTGGACCAGTGGTAGCAACATGAAAGTTACAGTTAAAAAAAAGGTGTCTGGATGGTTTTAGTTACTGTTAAAGACCATTCTTAAAATTTATACAAGAATTGAAACTTTATTTTTGCAGCTACTACAATTCATGTATTTGGTTTTGGCAGTAGCAGATTGTTTCTGTAAGCGGGGTTGCGTATGCCGCGCAGAAAAAAAAGCTGCATAACTTGTGGTGATTTTTCTCCAATCAGATCTGTGGACGACTGAGCCAACTCTCACTATGTCTGCAGCTTCTTCACTTCCAGTCTCCTTCCTGTACCTCTCCTGGCACTGACTGCACAAAGTTTGCAGTAATCCAGAGACCTGTTTGACCCCCCTGTGAGATCATTTCCTAGTGTGTTGACAAAGGAAGAAATGATCAGTAACTTACACTAGATGGCAGCCTGTTCATAGGTTGCAACACTGAGCAGGCGATTGTTTATCCACGTCGTCGGTCAGTAACTTCAGAGAGGTGTCTTTGCTGAGGCAACTGTGTTTCCTTTCCCTCTCTGTGGAGGCAGTAACCTCTCAAAGGAGTGTCAGGTGAGGTTACTTGGCGAGTGATTTTCATTTTCGTTTAAAGGTCCAGTCTGCAGAGTTTAGGATGATATATTGACAAAAATGGAAAACTACATAGACTCAAAACTGGGAATGGCAGCCATTCCCAGTTTTGTGTCAGCCACTGCAGTTAGCAGTCATTCTGCGACGAAAAAGGAAAAACACAAATCTTTTTTTAATGTGAAAGCATTTTATTAAATGTTTTGAGCAGTTTAAATCACACTGTTTTTTGAGAGCAAGAGACCTCTGGATAATTTGGCTCCTGGTAAAACCTCCTGAACATATAGATCTTTAGTTATCAGAGAAAAAGTTGGTCAATCCCTTGTGAGCCGAACAGCATCAGAGAAACACTGATTTGTAACATGAAACTTCTTTATTCAATGTGTTTACTGGTTTAAATCACCAGGTCCATTTGTATTGGACAAGAGGAGACCTCTGTGCACAACTCGATTCACAGTAAAAACCTCCTGAACATCTGGATCACAAATAAGGTGAGCACACATTAAGTTATCAGAGAAAAACGGGGACACTGAACACACATTAGCAGGTGCTGGGCGAGCAGCCCATCTGCAATATGCCGCCCATTGCTGGAGAAACACTGATTTGTCACATGAAACTGTTTTAGTCAGGGTTTTAATCGATTTAAATCACCTGGACCGATTGTTTTGGAGAGGAAGAGACCTCTCCGGATAATTTGGCTCCTTGTAAAAACCTCCTGAACAATTAAAATTAAAAATAAATAACCAGGAGAAATTTCAGCTGGTTGCAAGGTGCAATCTTCACCACTAGATGCTACTAAATCCCTTTTTTATCTAACACACTGTTCCTTTAACTGACAACTCTTTAAACTGGCTAAATCTGCATTGAGAAGATAATACTACTGCATGATAAACTTCTACTGAATAAATAATAGCCAATAATATAAAATACAATGTAGCAATGCCGCAGTAAAAACAGCTGTAGTAATGGCACATGCATTACATCACATTTGTGTCTCTAAAATGAACCTGGGCATATTCACTATACACAGCCTCCTTTACATCTTTTCTAGTGTTGTCATATAGACTCTCCATCTCCACTGCATTGCTCACATAATTTGTGCGCATGCCTCCCTCCATGCACCTCTCCTCTTCCAGATATGAGCTACCAGACGGGCCCGTGCCTCCAGAGCATTCTCCCTTCTTCTCCTTGCTCTTCCAGATCACACTAGAGTAAACCACATCGCTGTTTGCCTCATTCGTCTTGTCTGAGCTTTTACTGGCAACCTGTTGATGTGCTAGATGAGCGTTTGGCATATCTGACTTTTTCATCATATTGGTGTTGGCATAAATATCCTCTTCTGATGTGCAGGACACCTGAAAGTAAAAAAAGAAAACACAAGTGGTAAAGATGTTCTGTCAGATTATTGTTTCCCAAATTAGGAAATGGTCCGTACCTTATTTCCATTTTCAGTTGTCAGGCCTTGACTCATCACAGCTGGGCTGGTGTCACCTGTGCTCTGACTCTTTTAGAGTACGGCAGCCAGTCCCCGAGCTCTACAAAATAATAAAATCCTTGGTGTATTGCAAGGTAAATGTCCAGTGAAACAAATTCAGCCAATAAATGATGATGTACAGTCACGATGTATCGTCATTGCATTGGCCACTGAAAGCTGTCTTTGTTAGCTTCTAACATGCTTATGCACAGAGGTCTGTTACCAGAACTCTTCCAAGAGCACAGAGCTGTAATATTAGTTGTTCAAAACTCTATTTCTATTGGCTGGTGTGTTCTCAGTTATTAAATCCATGGTCTTCCTCAGTTCAAGGATTGACTGCCCCTCTTTTAATGACGTCTCAATGAACTAACTCCCAATGTTGACATAACAGAAGTGGATGGAAAAGAACGACATTTACATTTTCTTTTGCTGATTTTCTGAAAATTTGGTTAAAATTTGCACTACATTTGGATGGAAACCCAACCTTGACAAGGCTGGCTGCTAGTGCTGACATCAGAGGCTCTGCAAGCTCAGGCCTCAGGCTTCGCCGCTAAATGCTTTGTGTTGAGGTGATATTTCAGGCTTGCAGTTCTCTGGTAGTACAAATATTCCAACAGTGCTCCTAGCAACAGTTCCATCTGGGTGTTTTTAAAATATAAATGTTCTATTCATGCCAAGCAGCATCGTCTAGTCTGCCTCCATCATGTGACAAAGCCACTGTAGCCGTCAATGATGCACCGGCTCAAAGGGCACCACGAAATGTGATTAATTGGCGTTCATTTTTTGACCGCATTATTTTTTCTGTGATTAATTAATCGAAATTAACGCATTATTTTTGCCAGCCCTATTAGTAGTACATACATGTTGTCCCAAGCTGTTACCTACCTGATAGCAAACAGAAGAGCACAGAATAACGCTGCTGATAAAACACCAACAGTGATGATGAAGACTGGAAACGTAACTCCACCTGGACATTCTGTATGAGAGAGAACAGAAGAGTATGGTGGTCAGTCAGAAGCATAAATATATATTTTTCATTTCAATGACGTATATGCTTGGACATACATGAAGAATGAGTTGTATTTATAGGCATATTAAACACAAGTCTTAAATTATAATGTATAACATCACATATTGGTACAGTATATAAAAGTATTACAGAAGATGAATAAAATGCTCTATCAGTAGTTTAAACATGGGCCTTTATTTTATCTCTTTAATTCATCATTATGTAGTCTTAGGAGTAGTAGTGCAGGTTGAAACAAGACTGTGATTATCTTATAAATGTTAATGTTATTTGTAATCAATATGTTTAGTTTGGGTTTGTAAGTTTGACAAACCCACCAAAGCATGAGGGATGAAGCTAGAAGCTGAAACCAAGCTTGTAACTAACCGACACATCCCTTGCATGCATTTCCACTACAGTATGCAAAACTGTTGGGAGCCTAGTCTGGAAACTGAAAAACAAAAACACTAAACAGATATACTGTGCAGAAACAGAAGTGTGTTGATGTCTTCCAGATCAAGTCCATCAGTATTTCAAGAGATGGTGACAGTTTACAACTAATCAATAAAACTTGTGTTTGGCACAAAAACAGACCTTGACGTTCCGCAGATGATTGAGGCTGGAGGCAGTAGGCACAAAAGTGGTGAGTAGCAGATCCCAGAGAGGTGCGGCAGAGCAAAGTGGAAAGATCCCTCTCCTGTGGTTGGTTCACAGTGATGATGCTCCTCAGGCCCGTGTCATTTGGAGGCTCATAGGTGATGGTCAAATTGTCTGAGTTATTGACAGGTGACCCGTCCAAATACCACATTAAAGTGGGAGAAGGGTTTCCCACAGTCTCACAGGAACAGTTAAGCTGGGCTCCAGCTTTGGTGCAGTTAGAAGAGGGCAGGATCTCTGGAGCAACTGTGAAGAGTGGACACCAAAGAGAAGAGTTGAGTTGTGTTCGGGAAGGTAAGTTTGCAGTAATATAGGAAAAGATGTCTCGCTATAAAAAATGGTAAACATTTAATGGAAGTTAAATTTTTTATGTTAAAATTTGTTTACATCCTATTGCTATTGTAAAGGTGGTTTGATAGTAAAATGTATAGGCGCTTGTAAATACATTTTGTTTCATTGCTTTTGTTTGTTTTATTTCCTAATATACGCCCGGTCATGGCCTCCCTGTAAATGGCTTTTTGGTTTTGGTGTGCCACCCCAAGATTTTCACTTGCCCCGTCTGGCTAAAATTCACTCGTGTCTAAATTTTATGATGCTACAGATCAATGTTAATGTGGCAAATTAACTCACCTGAAATATTAGCTGTCAAACTTGTGCTAACAGCTGACTCAGTGCTGCCATCTTGTTTGTTGTAGGTGGCAGTACAGGAGATTGTCTTTCCATGATGGAGGTGAGAAGCAGTGAATTTGACAACAGAGGTCTGGACTTTAGTTTTGACCTGATTCTCCTGCAGTGTCTCCTGACTGTCACCCAGGCCGGGGGTCCATGTCAGAGTTGGAGGATGAGACAGACAGGGAGCTGGAGCAGAGCACGTCAAACTCACTGGGGTTCCCTCCTTCACCTCCAGTGTGGACGGAGTCAGAGTGGGTCTGGGTGGATCAGCTGGTGGGAAGGTACATTTTGACCAGTCACTGAATAAACAATCATTTCTCTATATTTTTATACTATTTGCAAAAACAAACAATGCAAAATATGATTAAAGCAGTTCTACAAGGGAAGGGGAGTTAAGTGTAAGTAAATGGATTTTAAAACATACCTCTGACTGAAAAAGAGGTTGCATTGGGAAAACTATATTTCAGGTCACTGTTGCATTCCAGCCTGAAGGAATACTTTTTGTTGTTGTCAACAGGTTGTATGTTGTTCAGGGTTGTGGTGCAGTCTTTTTTGGTCAAGTTTCCTGTCAGTTGTCCGTTGTTTCTAGTTGTTTGTGTCTGGCTGCTATCAAACACAAAAACTCCATCTTTTCTCCATAGTGCTTTACATGTGTTATCTAGCTTTGATAGAAACTCGTCTGGCACGTCAAAGGAGCAGGGGATGGTCACACAGGATCCACTAACAACCTCTATAGTCTGTGGTATTATGACCTTAAACTCTCCACACAGGGCACCTGAAACACAAGATACAAATCTTTGAATCAGAACAAGTGAATAATTTTAATGAGGATTTTTATACTGTTTACTGGTTGCCTTAGCGCTATACCTTTTTCTTAGAATAAGTCAAAATGATGACTGTAAAGATTGCGTCTTGTCCCCACAGTAGTTTTTTCCCCAGATGTTCAAAACCTGTCATATTAAAGTAAAAATAAAACCAGCTGGACGCTTTTGTTACTCACTTATCGTTAATTTTCTGCAGTATATATTACAGGTACTGTTGCATTGTGGTGTGAATGTTTGACTTGAATACTTGATTCAAACATGTGTCACAGTCCCTGTCTCTCATTCCCCTCCTGTCACTCTGCTGCAGTGATTTTCCACTCTCCCTCCCTCTGCTCCACTCTACCTGCCAGCCACGCCCACCTTATCAGCCCAACTCTGCTCACCTGCCTACACAGCTGCAGCTCATCATAATCAGCCCTGCATATAAGCCTCTCCAGCACTCTCACTCGTTGCCAGATTGTTCTTCAGCGTCATGCGAGACTTTCCAGCATTCATCTCCTGTCTGATCTCCTGGTGCCGACTCTGCCTGTTCCCGACCTGCTCTCCTCGTCTGCCTCCCGGTAAACTCACCTGCCTTCTGTCCCTGACCTCGTGCTCTGCCTCAGCGTTTCTGGCATCTGACTGCTCGGCTGGTAACGACTCCTCCGCCTGGCCTCGTCTATCCTCCTGCCTGCTCCCCATCGGTGCCTCTGCCTTCGCGGACTGCTCATCTGGCTACGACCCCCCCACCTGCCTCCGACCACTCCTCTGCTCTCTCCCCGTTGGCACCTCTGTACGTGCAGACGGCTCTTCGGGCCACGGAGCTTCCTCCTTGTCGTCATCGGCTGAAGTAAGCTACTTCTGTTCCCCTCACACCAAAAGAGAACTGAACTGTTTGGAGCCGGGGGCTAAGGAGCTTCCCCTCGGTTCCACGGCCGACTCCGGCCGCGTCTCTTCCCCTCGTCTGAGCCCCAGAGACTGTGTGAGGGCTTTCAGCCCAAAGAACGAACTTTATTCTGTGTTTATTCTATCTGCTCCGTACCTTGTTTGCTGTGGTGAAAATAAAGGCCATTACCAACTGTTCCTGAGCGCCTGTGTACTGCATTTGGGTCCATACCACACCCGTTTCAACATGACTAAACGACTCACCTTGCAGCAGACAGCCAATGAGAAGGAGAGTCAGAGCTGCAGCCATCTTTGTGTGTCAGGAGAGGCAGAAACTCTGGAGATTTTACATAGAACAATTCACATTACTGTGTTTAATGTCTAATTATTTCAGGTTTGCAGAGTAGGTTGCAGATGGAGAAATGTTTTGCTGTCTCTTCCTCTTTTACATCAATGCGGAAAAGGCTCAACTTCTGAGCCACTTAAACTCAATCAAGCCCTTCATTGATCAAATAAATAACTCATTCATAATTTAAATACACTTCTTGCAAATTTTCCAATCTTTTATGAAACATTTCCAACAAAGTGTAAGTCCAGTTTGGTGTTACTGCTTACTCTGAGAGATTTGCAAAAACAAATAATTGCATGTCACACACTTTGTAATATTTAGTTTAACATTGCCACAACAACCTGCTTTTTAAAGACACAGAGGATGAAATGATAAAAAGGAAAAACAGGAAGCTATATGTGAAAGGCAAAGGTTGGAAACATCCAGTGTTATTTCCTTATTTTCTATTTATTGCAAAGCTGTAATTTGTTTTAGGCAACTAAGATATTCAACAGTAGCATGTCCAAATGACAGCTTAAACCTTTTAAATACAAAGTTTTTCATCTTTCACAAAATGTATTTTTTTAAGTCAAGTGACCAAATGTTTACATTAGAGTTTTTCATCGTATTCAAAGATCAGTTTAAATAATCTGATATGTGTCATTTAACAAGTTTCCATTACTTACATTTTCCTCAGGTGTTTCAAACAGACAGATGAAAGATGTGTGGACAAGTGAAGTTCCTCAGAAGTTGTGCGGCTTTTTCAGTCTGCAAGACTTAAAAATGAGGAAGTCACGTGTGAGAAAATGGTATGCCCTATTTGAGAAATGATTTTAGACAGTGCCACATCTCTCCTCATTTGTACTGTTGCTACAATATATAAACAATAATAATGTTAAACTTAATATTAGAATTTCACAAATTTAACTTTAATGTTTCAAATGCACAGACTGACCAATAAATCTGGATTAAGAAGGTGATGATATATACTCAATTAACTTTCTTATGATAAATATACATTCATTAAACAATAAAACCATAAACATAGAAATATCAGGCAGCAGTGTAAATAATTAAATTGCTGATGCCATAATTATAGAAACAGCACGTTCATTCTCAGTCAAATTCAGTTCAGCACTCAAGTCTTGTCATCTCTTGCGACACTGAATAAAAGCCTGTAAACTTAGTGAAGGTACATTCATGAGGCATGCAACAACAATGATAATACAGGACTGTTTTATTATTACCATTGTTACATTATGTGAGTTCAACAGTAATATGTGCACATACCTGAAGCAACTCATAATCGCTCATAATGTAATAACAGAAATGTAATAACAGCTCATAATGTAATAATGGCTCATAATGTGAGAAAAAGTGTTGCATTATCATCATTTTTAGGTCAAAACTGCACACACTGACAACAAGAGTGCACTTAAGGGCAGAGATCTGTGTTTGTGTTTGACTATGATTTGTTTATAGATGGTGCGACAGTAACCAACTCAAAAGCCAGCTGGAGAAGAGGGTGGATTAGGGAAGAAGGAGGGGGACTGTAGTTCATGTAGTTTAAAAGAGCATTTCCTTTGTTTACTATTGCTACAATAAATGCAGGACACAATAACTTCTACAATAAAAACACATTTAAGATTGGTCTTTTCAAATAAGTAAGTGAACACTCTCTCCTTCCATACAACCTAGTGAAGACCTCCCAGTCAAATGTTACTGTTATTTTAATGTTGGTCTTAATGCCAATTTAATAAAGACTTTTAATAAGCATTGTTTTCCTACTACTTATGTTAAATACATGACAGCAGCGTAACATATTCATTCAATTTACTTTATTTTGGAACTTGTGCAAGAATGAGAAGAGTATTTTAGAACCATGTAATAACAATGGACCGGCTCAGAAGTTCTTAAAACGTAAACACAGCCTGTCAGGACACCCAAGTAAAAACATAAGTCCAAATAAATTGAACTAAACAATATGCATAAATAATACATAACAATAAATCATATTTGCCAACAAAAATCAGGTCCAGGGGGCTCCATTTGTCAGTGACTGTGTCAGTGTTCACTCAGATCAAGGCTTAACGAGGTTTGTTTTTTTTAAAAAAAGAAAACTTTACTTCTTCCATTGAATGTCTTTAATATGGACCCATCCAAAGGATATGTGTTTAGTCACGATCTAGGCTGTAATCCACCTGGCATTTTGGCTGAAGAGCTGCCTGATATTGGACGCAAGGCCACTATTGCGTCTAGCCACTCTGTATAACCTACTAATACTTATGCAGCAGTCTTCATCCGTCATAATATTTAAACTTTCCACCAACTGCTTACCTGCAACAATCAGACAGTGGAAATGAGCATGACATTCTCAAAGGCCCAAAATGCCTAACACGGGTGCCACCTAGTGGCTCAACTTTATACATCTTTTTATTACATTATGAGGCATTATTACATTATGAATTCTGTTATTACATTTAAGTTACATTATGAGCTATTATGACTTTATTACTGTTATTAAGTTATTACATTATGAGCCATTATTACATTATGAACTGTTATTACATTATGAGCCATTATTACATTATGAACTGTTATTACATTATGAGCCATTATTACATTATGAACTGTTATTACATTATGAGCTGTTATTACATTATGAGCTGTTATTACATCATGAGCTGTTATTACATTATGAGCTGTTATTACATTATGAGCCATTATTACATTAAGTTACATTATTACATTATGAGCCATTATTACATTATGAGCTGTTATTACATTATGAACTGTTATTACATCATGAGCTGTTATTACATTATGAGCTGTTATTACATTATGAACTGTTATTACATTATGAGCTGTTATTACATTATGAGCTGTTATTACATTATGAGCTGTTATTACATTATGAACTGTTATTACATTATGAACTGTTATTACATCATGAGCTGTTATTACATTATGAACTGTTATTACATTATGAGCCATTATTACATTATGAACTGTTATTACATTATGAGCCATTATTACATTATGAGCCATTATTACATTATGAACTGTTATTACATTATGAGCCATTATTACATTATGAACTGTTATTACATTATGAACTGTTATTACATTATGAGCCATTATTACATTATGAACTGTTATTACATTATGAGCCATTATTACATTATGAACTGTTATTACATTATGAACTGTTATTACATTATGAGCTGTTATTACATTATGAGCCATTATTACATTATGAACTGTTATTACATTATGAACTGTTATTACATTATGAGCCATTATTACATTATGAACTGTTATTACATTATGAGCCATTATTACATTATTAGCCATTATTACATTATGAACTGTTATTACATTATGAGCCATTATTACATTATGAACTGTTGTTACATTATGAACTGTTATTACATTATGAACTGTTATTACATTATGAGCTGTTGTTACATTATGAACTGTTATTACATTATGAACTGTCATTACATTGACTGTGTTTACAAGGTCTTTCGTATCCCGGTTTTGAGGCTTATCCCGGCTTTGGGCATATCCGGGATATGATGTTTACATGGAACACAGAGAAACCCAGTTAATCATATCCCTGTATACATGATAAATACCAGTAACCCGTTTTCTGATCACAGCATCCTATCTGCGCAGGCGTGTGTTATGTGTTTTACGTCTTTTGTTTACAACAGATTGAGCGGGAAATGTGATGTATTTATTAATTATATTTAATTATTAATTCTTATTATTATAAATATTAATATTTTCCACCGCGACCTAAATTGTTCAACGGTGCGAGGTGGAAAACCAGCGTCACGTAGCTTGTCCGCAACAGACTTGAATAGGTCAGCATTTCTGTGTCTTCTGCCGTCTAAACACGTAGTTATGTTGAGTTCTTTCATCATTTTCAGGCAAAATTCAGTCTTTTCATCGCTCCAAAAATGGGAAGCTCTCGTTGCCGCCATGTTGCTTGTATATCTGGTGCGTCACTCTGGCACCTGCGCACACAGCGGGCAGCCGTCAGAGACTGGGATAAGGTGTATACATGCTCCAGTATCCCGGCTTCTATCAGAGTACTCCAGGTGGCAAAACCGGGTTTCTTGAAACCGGGAAAAGGGCATAACC
Organism: Epinephelus fuscoguttatus; assembly: GCF_011397635.1. Classification (NCBI taxonomy): domain Eukaryota; kingdom Metazoa; phylum Chordata; class Actinopteri; order Perciformes; family Serranidae; genus Epinephelus; species Epinephelus fuscoguttatus. The sequence continues at coordinate 21,547,135 of NC_064759.1, forward strand.
CAGTTTCTGAATTCAGGATATGGTGTTTACATGCACAAACACAAAAACGGGATACTTAAAAATCCCAATCAAAACCGGGATACTAAAGACCTTGTAAACACACTCATTATGAGCGACGCCAGTAAGGCTCATAATGTAATAGGTTATTACATTATTACATTATGTGCAAAGCCGTTATTACGTTACGTGCTCATGATTTTATTACATTATGAGCCGATTATTACATTATGAACTGTTATTACATTTAAGTTATTACATTATGAGTTGCAACACGTACCCTCTGAGTGGGAAAGCACACACAGCCCTGTGGTGGCGAGTTGTGTTTTGCCTCCAGCTAACAAACAGACGTCATTGTGACTTCGGCCCTAAAAGGGTCTATGTAGTTTTCCATTTTTGCCAATATATCCTCCTAAACTCTACAGACTGGACCTTTAAACAAACTAGATTTACGATTAAACCGCATTTCTAAAATGTGTAAATCTAAATTGAAATTATGTCTAACTGTGATTGCAATTGCAATGTATTTCATTGTAGGTACACAGATACTATGAAAATGATTTATGCTTGGAGTCATGTGGATTCTCTCTAATTACACTTTTGAATGTTTTTATGTTTAACTTATGTGAGTCTATTAAACTTATGATGGTTTTGATAGTTTGTTAAATATTAGTCCTCAAAGTGAATTTCTGGGATGATTATCAGACGACCTCAATGAAGAAATTCATGTTTGTTTGTTTTTTATACTGAGGAAACAGTGCATTTGACACTTGAAATCACTCGCCAAGTAACCTCACCTGACACTCCTTTGAGAGGTTACTGCCTCCACAGAGAGGGAAAGGAAACACAGTTGCCTCAGCAAAGACACCTCTCTGAAGTTACTGACCGACGAGGTGGATAAACAGTCTCCTGCTCAGTGTTGCTATGGCAAGCCGTTTTAACATTTAATCGATAGGCTGGATATTCATTACTGATATCTGCAACATAATTTTGCCTAGTCAAAACTCTTATTCAAGATATCCCTAATTAGATTTTGCCTAGTCAAAACTCTAATTACAGATATCTGTAATTCAGTTTTGACTAGTAAGATTCAAACTATTTCTGCCATTCATGTGTATGGGGTTTGTCATTATAGATATCTCCAATGTAGTTGCGGATATCTGCAATTGTTATAGCGGATATCTGCAACTGAATTGTGGATATCTGTAATTCCAGTTTCAGATATCTACAATTTAATTTTGACTAGTCATAATTCAAGTTCAAGATATCTTTAATTATCATCAATTGAAGATATCTACATGGTCCTTTCTAGATATCTTGAATTGAGTTTCAGATAGTCAGAATGACGTTGTAGATATCTTGAATTTGAATTATGACTAGTCAAAATGACGTTGTAGATATCCGCAACTGAATTATGACTAGTCAAAATGACGTTGTAGATATCTCAAACTGGAATTATAGATAGTCATAATGTAATTGTAGATATCTATAATGACAAACCCCATACACATGAATGGCAAAAATAGTTTGAATCTTGCTAGTCAAAACTGAATTACAGATATCTGTAACTGTAGTTTTGACTAGTCAGAATGACGTTACAGATATCTTAAATTAAAATTCATACTAGTCACAATGACATTACTACTAGTCAAAATGACGTTATAGATATCTATAATGGTAATTCCGGATAGTCGGACTTAGTGATTAAATGTTAAAACGGCTTGCCATAGTGTTGCAACCTATGAACAGGCTGCCATCTAGTGTAAGTTACTGATCATTTCTTCCTTTGTCAACACACTAGGAAATGATCTCACAGGGGGGTCAAACAGGTCTCTGAATTGCTGCAAACTTTGTGGAAGGGCTTCAGGCCTACCTGGACTGGACAGAGAGGATTCATGCTGAGTGGGACCACATAGACCCAGTGAAGAATGCATATGCCCTGCAGTCAGTGGCAGGAGAGGTACAGGAAGGAGACTGGAAGTGAAGTAGCTGCAGACATAGTGAGAGTTGGCTCAGTCGTCCACGGATAAGTTATGCAGCTTTTGTTCTGTGCGGCATACGCAACCCCGCTTACAGAAACAATCTGCTACTGCCAAAACCAAATACATGAATTGTAGTAGCTGCAAAAATAAAGTTTCAATTCTTGTATATATTTTAAAAATGGTCTTTAACAGTAACTAAAACCACCCAGACACGTTTTTTTTAACTGTAACTTTCATGTTGCTACCACTGGTCCACTTAGATTTGAGTTTTGCCTTTATGAAATGAATAAATCCAGCACCAGCACCAGCTGAATTTTACAAATGTTTTCTTTGTCTCAAAGACACATCTGAACAAGTGATATTGTAAATATAAGGTGCTGAAATTTAGACTGCATTTTCATTTACAATTAAAATGATAGTTTTGCCCACAACAAGGTGTCCCAACTGATGCTCCACTGTCCCAGCTGCTCTGGGGAGGCACAATTTGGAGAAAATGCACATGTATATTTTGCAAAATTGTGCCTTTTGTGGTTGATTTGGGCGTTAAAAAACTTGATAAGTTGTCTGTATCTCTTCAAGGGTCAATTTATTTTTTATGACTGTTTGAGTAGTCTGTGATTAATGGAGGGTTATTGATATAACCTGATGCAAAAATGTCCCCACTGTCTTCTACTTTACTTGAGATTGAACACAGGGGAGTCAGGGCAAGGATTGGTGATGTCGGCCAGACTTAAATTATAATAAAATGTATGTGCACATATTACTCTTGAACTCACATAATGTAACAATGGCAATAATAACAGTCCTGTATTATCACTGTTGTTGCATGACGGTGTTCTCATGAACGTACCTTCACTAAGTTTACAGGCTTTTATTCAGTGTCGCAAGAGATGACAAGACTTGAGTGCTGAACTGAATTTGACTGAAGACTTGAGTGCTGAACTGAACTGCTGCCTGATATTTCTATGTTTATGGTTTTATTGTTTAATGAATTTATATTTATCATAGGGAAGTTAATTGAGTATATATCATCACCTTACTAATCCAGATTTATTGGTCAGCCTGTGCATTTGAAACACTGACGTTGTCAGTGTGTGCAGTTTTGACCTAAAAATGATGATAATGCAACACTTTTTCTCACAATGTGAGCCATTATTACATTATGAGCCGTTATTACATTATGAACTGTTATTATAGTTAATTGAGTATATATCATCACCCTCTTAATCCAGATTTATTGGTGAGTCTGTGCATTTGAAACATTAAAGTTAAATTTGTGAAATTCTAATATTAAGCTTAACATTATTATTGTTTATATATTGTAGCAACAGTGCAAATGAGGAGAGATGTGGCACTGTCTAAAATCATTTCTCAAATAGGGCATACCATTTTCTCACACGTGACTTCCTCATTTTTAAGTCTTGCAGACTGAAAAAGTTGCACAACTTCTGAGGAACTTCACTTGTCCACACATCTTTCATCTGTCTGTCTGAAACACCTGAGGAAAATGTAAGTAATGGAAACTTGTTAAATGACACATATCAGATTATTTAAACTGATCTTTGAATACGATGAAAAACTCTAACGTAAACATTTGGTCACTTGACTTAAAAAATACACTTTGTGAAAGATGAAAAACTTTGTATTTAAAACCTTTAAGCTGTCATTTGGACATGCTACTGTTGAATATCTTAGTTGCCTAAAACAAATTACAGCTTTGCAATAAATAGAAAATAAGGAAATAACACTGGATGTTTCCAACCTTTGCCTTTCACATATAGCTTCCTGTTTTTCCTTTTTATCATTTCATCCTCTGTGTCTTTAAAAAGCAGGTTGTTGTGGCAATGTTAAACTAAATATTACAAAGTGTGTGACATGCAATTATTTGTTTTTGCAAATCTCTCAGAGTAAGCAGAAATACCAAACTGGATTTACACTTTGTTGGAAATATTTCATAAAAGATTGGAAAATTTGCAAGAAGTGTATTTAAATTATGAATGAGTTATTTATTTGATCAATGAAGGGCTTGATTGAGTTTAAGTGGCTCAGAAGTTGAGCCTTTTCCGCATTGATGTAAAAGAGGAAGAAGAGACAGCAAAACATTTCTCCATCTGCAACCTACTCTGCAAACCTGAAATAATTCGAGATTAAACACAGTAATGTGAATTGTTCTATGTAAAATCTCCAGAGTTTCTGCCTCTCCTGACACACAAAGATGGCTGCAGCTCTGACTCTCCTTCTCATTGGCTGTCTGCTGCAAGGTGAGTCGTTTAGTCATGTTTGAATCAAGTATTGAAGTCAAACATTCACACCACAATGCAACAGTACCTGTAATATATACTGCAGAAAATTAAAACAGTGAGCAACAAAAGCATCTAGCTGGTTTTTCCTGGAACTTTAATATGACAGGTTTTAATCTGAACATCTGGGGAAAAAACTACTGTGGGGACAAGGCACAATCATTACAGTCATCATTTTGGTTTATTTTAAGAAAAAGGTATAGCGCTAAGGCAACCAGTAAACAGTAAAAAAAAATCCTCATTAAAATTATTCACTTGTTCTTATTCAAAGATTTGTATCTTGTGTTTCAGGTGCCCTGTGTGGAGTGTTTAAGGTCATAATACCACAGACTATAGAGGTTGTTAGTGGATCCTGTGTGACCATCCCCTGCTCCTTTGACGTGACAGACCAGTTTGTATCAAAGCTAGATAAGACATGTAAAGCACTATGGAAAAAAGATGGAGTTACTGTGTTTGATAGCAGCCAGACACAAACAACTACAAACAACGGACAACTGACAGGAGACTTGACCAAAAAAGACTGCACCACAACCCTGAACAACATACAACCTGTTGACAACAACAAGAAGTATACCTTCAGGCTGGAATGCAACAGTGACCTGAAATATAATTTTCCCAATGAAACCTCTTTTTCAGTCACAGGTAGGTTTTAAAATCCATTTACTTACACTTAACTCCCCTTCCCTTGTGGACCTGCTTTAATCATATTTTGCATTGTTTGTTTTTGCAAATAGTATAAAAATATAGAGAAATGATTGTTTATTCAGTGACTGGTCAAAATGTACCTTCCCACCAGCTGATCCACCCAGACCGACTCTGACTCCGTCCACACTGGAGGTGAAGGAGGGAACCCCAGTGAGTTTGACGTGCTCTGCTCCAGCTCCCTGTCTGTCTCATCCTCCAACTCTGACATGGACCCCCGGCCTGGGTGACAGTCAGGAGACACTGCAGGAGAATCAGGTCAAAACTAAAGTCCAGACCTCTGTTGTCAAATTCACTGCTTCTCACCTCCATCATGGAAAGACAATCTCTTGTACTGCCACCTACAACAAACAAGATGGCAGCGCTGAGTCAGCTGTTAGCACAAGTTTGACAGCTAATATTTCAGGTGAGTTCATTTGCCACATTAACATTGATCTGTACCATCATAAAATTTAGATACAAGTGAATTTTAGCCAGACGGGGCAAGTGAAAATCTTGGGGTGGCACACCAAAACCAAAAAGCCATTTACAGGGAGGCCATGACCGGACGTATATTAGGAAATAAAACAAACAAAAGCAATGAAACAAAATGTATTTACAAGCGCAAACCCTATACATTTTACTATCAAACCACCTTTACAATAGCAATAGGATGTAAACAAATTTTAACATAAAAAATTTAACTTCCATTAAATGTTTACCATTTTTTTTATAGCGAGACATCTTTTCCTATATTACTGCAAACTTACCTTCCCGAACACAACTCGACTCTTCTCTTTGGTGTCCACTCTTCACAGTTGCTCCAGAGATCCTGCCCTCTTCTAACTGCACCAAAGCTGGAGCCCAGCTTAACTGTTCCTGTGAGACTGTGGGAAACCCTTCTCCCACTTTAATGTGGTATTTGGACGGGTCACCTGTCAATAACTCAGACAATTTGACCATCACCTATGAGCCTCCAAATGACACGGGCCTGAGGAGCATCATCACTGTGAACCAACCACAGGAGAGGGATCTTTCCACTTTGCTCTGCCGCACCTCTAACTCTCTGGGATCTGCTACTCACCACTTTTGTGCCTACTGCCTCCAGCCTCAATCATCTGCGGAACGTCAAGGTCTGTTTTTGTGCCAAACACAAGTTTTATTGATTAGTTGTAAACTGTCACCATCTCTTGAAACACTGAGGGACTTGATCTGGAAGACATCACCACACTTCTATTTCTGCACAGTATATCTGTTTAGTGTTTTTGTTTTTCAGTTTCCAGACTAGGCTCCCAACAGTTTTGCATACTGTAGTGGAAATGCATGCAAGGGATGTGTCGGTTAGTTACAAGCTTGGTTTCAGCTTCTAGCTTCATCCCTCATGCTTTGGTGGGTTTGTCAAACTTACAAACCCAAACTAAACATATTGATTACTAATAACATTAACATTTATAAGATAATCACAGTCTTGTTGTTTCAACCTGCACTACTACTCCTAAGACTACATAATGATGAATTAAATAGATAAAATAAAGGCCCATGTTTAAACTACTGATAGAGCATTTTATTCATCTTCTGTAATACTTTTATATACTGTACCAATCTGTGATGTAATACATTATAATTTAAGACTTATAATATACCTATAAATACAACTCATTCTTCATGTATGTCCAAGCATATACGTCATTGAAATGAAAAACCCAATATATTTATGCTTCTGACTGACCACCATACTCTTCTGTTCTCTCTCATACAGAATGTCCAGGTGGAGTTACGTTTCCAGTCTTCATCATCACTGTTGGTGTTTTATCAGCAGCACTATTCTGTGCTCTTCTGTTTGCTATCAGGTAGGTAACAGCTTGGGACAACATGTATGTATTACTAATAGGGCTGGCAAAAATAATGCGTTAATATGGATTAATTAATCACAGAAAAAATAATGCGGTCAAAAAATGAACGCCAATTAATCACATTTCGTGGTGCCCTTTGAGCCGGTGCATCATTGATAGCCACAGTGGCTTTGTCACATGATGGAGGCAGACTAGACGATGCTGCTTGGCCCCATGAATAGAACATTTATATTTTAAAAACACCCAGATGGAACTGTTGCTAGGAGCACTGTTGGAATATTTGTACTACCAGAGAACTGCAAGCCTGAAATATCACCTCAACACAAAGCATTTAGCGGCGAAGCCTGAGGCCTGAGCTTGCAGAGCCTCTGATGTCAGCACTAGCAGCCAGCCTTGTCAAGGTTGGGTTTCCATCCAAATGTAGTGCAAATTTTAACCAAATTTTCAGAAAATCAGCAAAAGAAAATGTAAATGTACGTTCTTTTCCATCCACTTCTGTTATGTCAATATTGGGAGTTAGTTCATTGAGACGTCATTAAAAGAGGGGCAGTCAATCCTTGAACTGAGGAAGACCATGGATTTAATAACTGAGAACACACCAGCCAATAGAAATAGAGTTTTGAACAACTAATATTACAGCTCTGTGCTCTTGGAAGAGTTCTGGTAACAGACCTCTGTGCATAAGCATGTTAGAAGCTAACAAAGACAGCTTTCAGTGGCCAATGCAATGACGATACATCGTGACTGTACATCATCATTTATTGGCTGAATTTGTTTCCACTGGACATTTACCTTGCAATACACCAAGGATTTTATTATTTTGTAGAGCTCGGGGGACTGGCTGCCGTACTCCTAAAAAGAGTCAGAGCACAGGTGACACCAGCCCAGCTGTGATGAGTCAAGGCCTGACAACTGAAAATGGAAATAAGGTACGGACCATTTCCTAATTTGGGAAACAATAATCTAACAGAACATCTTTACCACTTGTGTTTTCTTTTTGTTTAATTTCAGGTGTCCGGCACATCAGAAGAGGATATTTATGCCAACACCAATATGATGAAAAAGTCAGATATGCCAAACAGCGATGTGGTTTACTCTAGTGTGATCTGGAAGAGCAAGGAGAAGAAGGGAGAATGCTCTGGAGGCACGGGCCCGTCTGGTAGCTCATATCTGGAAGAGGAGAGGTGCATGGAGGGAGGCATGCGCACAAATTATGTGAGCAATGCAGTGGAGATGGAGAGTCTATATGACAACACTAGAAAAGATGTAAAGGAGGCTGTGTATAGTGAATATGCCCAGGTTCATTTTAGAGACACAAATGTGATGTAATGCATGTGCCATTACTACAGCTGTTTTACTGCGGCATTGCTACATTGTATTTGATATTATTGGCTATTATTTATTCAGTAGAAGTTTATCATGCAGTAGTATTATCTTCTCAATGCAGATTTAGCCAGTTTAAAGAGTTTTCAGTTAAAGGAACAGTGTGTAAGATTAAGGGGGATTTAGTAGCATCTAGTGGTGAAGATTGCACCTTGCAACCAGCTGAAACTTCTCCTGGTTATTTATTTTTAGTTTTAATTGTTCAGGAGGTTTTTACAAGGAGCCAAATTATCCGGAGAGGTCTCTTCCTCTCCAAAACAATCGGTCCAGGTGATTTAAATCGATTAAAACCCTGACTAAAACAGTTTCATGTGACAAATCAGTGTTTCTCCAGCAATGGGCGGCATATTGCAGATGGGCTGCTCGCCCAGCACCTGCTAATGTGTGTTCAGTGTCCCCGTTTTTCTCTGATAACTTAATGTGTGCTCACCTTATTTGTGATCCAGATGTTCAGGAGGTTTTTACTGTGAATCGAGTTGTGCACAGAGGTCTCCTCTTGTCCAATACAAATGGACCTGGTGATTTAAACCAGTAAACACATTGAATAAAGAAGTTTCATGTTACAAATCAGTGTTTCTCTGATGCTGTTCGGCTCATAAGGGATGGACCAACTTTTTCTCTGATAACTAAAGATCTATATGTTCAGGAGGTTTTACCAGGAGCCAAATTATCCAGAGGTCTCTTGCTCTCAAAAAACAGTGTGATTTAAACTGCTCAAAACATTTAATAAAATGCTTTCACATTAAAAAAAACATTTGTGTTTTTCCTTTTTCATCGCAGAATGACTGCTAACTGCAGTGGCTGACACAAAACTGGGAATGGCTTTATATAGAGCCAGTGTTTGGTTTGTCTGTCCTGGGCTTCTGTACAAACATGGCGGTGCAACATGGCAATTTCTGTGGACAGGTACCCACTTCCTATGTATATATAAAAAGCTGATTCTAAGGTAACAACGCAATGATTCTTGTGCGAGTGGTACATTCAGGAACACTCATTCCCAGTGCCGGAGCGCACTCTTGCACAAACTTGACCTTTCATAAATGTGGAGTGTTGTCAGAATGTACCGTTCAGTTAAATGTAATAACAGCTCATAATGTAATAATGGCTCACATTGTGAGAAAAAGTGTTGCATTATCATCATTTTTAGGTCAAAACTTCACACACTGACAACGAGAGTGCACTTAAGGGCAGAGATCTAAGTTTTATTTTAAGTTTTAAGTTTTATTGTACTTTATTAATCCCCCTGAGGGGAAATTCAATGTTTCCACATTGCTTGTCAATTACACACAGGTCTGGAAGACACACACATGCACAAACAGGACTTATACATGCACAAAGTGGAGAGATGTCAGAGTGAGGGAGCTGCCCTTTGGTCAGGCACCCTGAGCGGTTGGGGGGTTCAATGCCTTGCTCAAGGCCTTTCTCAAGGGCACCTCGGCAGTGCCCAGGAGGTGAACTGGCACCTCTCCAGCCACCAGTCCACGCTCCATATTTTGGTCCGGATGGGGACTTGAACAGGCGACCCTCCGGTTCCCAACCCAAGTCCGTATGGACTGAGCTACTGCCATCTGTGTTTGTGTTTGACTATGATTTCTTTAAAGATGGCGCGACAGTAACCAACTCAAAAGCCAGCTGGAGAAGAGGGTGGATTAGGGAAGAAGGAGGGGGACTGTAGTTCATGTAGTTTAAAAGAGCATTTCCTTTGTTTACTATTGCTACAATAAATGCAGGACACAATAACTTCTACAATAAAAACACATTTAAGATTGGTCTTTTCAAATAAGTAAGTGAACACTCTCTCCTTCCATACAACCTAGTGAAGACCTCCCAGTCAAATGTTACTGTTATTTTATTGTTGGTCTTAATGCCAATTTAATAAAGACTTTTAATAAGCATTGTTTTCCTTGTTTTAGGCAACTAAGATATTCAACAGTAGCATGTCCAAATGACAGCTTAAACCTTTTAAATACAAAGTTTTTCATCTTTCACAAAGTGTATTTTTTTAAGTCAAGTGACCAAATGTTTACGTTAGAGTTTTTCATCGTATTCAAAGATCAGTTTAAATAATCTGATATGTGTCATTTAACAAGTTTCCATTACTTACATTTTCCTCAGGTGTTTCAGACAGACAGATGAAAGATGTGTGGACAAGTGAAGTTCCTCAGAAGTTGTGCGGCTTTTTCAGTCTGCAAGACTTAAAAATGAGGAAGTCACGTGTGAGAAAATGGTATGCCCTATTTGAGAAATGATTTTAGACAGTGCCACATCTCTCCTCATTTGCACTGTTGCTACAATATATAAACAATAATAATGTTAAACTTAATATTAGAATTTCACAAATTTAACTTTAATGTTTCAAATGCACAGGCTGACCAATAAATCTGGATTAGTAAGGTGATGATATATACTCAATTAACTTCCCTATGATAAATATACATTCATTAAACAATAAAACCATAAACATAGAAATATCAGGCAGCAGTGTAAATAATTAAATTGCTGATGCCATAATTATAGAAACAGCACGTTCATTCTCAGTCAAATTCAGTTCAGCACTCAAGTCTTGTCATCTCTTGCGACACTGAATAAAAGCCTGTAAACTTAGTGAAGGTACGTTCATGAGAACACCGTCATGCAACAACAGTGATAATACAGGACTGTTATTATTGCCATTGTTACATTATGTGAGTTCAAGAGTAATATGTGCACATACATTTTATTATAATTTAAGTCTGGCTGACATCACCAATCCTTGCCCTGACTCCCCTGTGTTCAATCTCAAGTAAAGTAGAAGACAGTGGGGTCATTTTGGGACATTTTTGCATCAGGTTATATCAATAACCCTCCATTAATCACAGACTACTCAAACAGTTATGAAAATAAATTGACCCTTGAAGAGATACAGACAACTTATCAAGTTTTTTAACACCCAAATCAACCACAAAGGGCACAATTTTGCAAAATATACATGTGCATTTTCTCCAAATTGTGCCTCCCCAGAGCAGCTGGGACAGTGGAGCATCAGTTGGGACACCTTGTTGTGGGCAAAACTATCATTTTAATTGTAAATGAAAATACAGTATAAATATCAGCACCTTATATTTACAATGTCACTTGTTCAGACGTGTCTTTGAGACAAAGAAAACATTTGTAAAATTCAGCTGGTGCTGGTGCTGGATTTATTCATTTCATAAAGGCAAAACTCAAATCTAAGTGGACCAGTGGTAGCAACATGAAAGTTACAGTTAAAAAAAACGTGTCTGGATGGTTTTAGTTACTGTTAAAGACCATTTTTAAAATATATACAAGAATTGAAACTTTATTTTTGCAGCTACTACAATTCATGTATTTGGTTTTGGCAGTAGCAGATTGTTTCTGTAAGCGGGGTTGCGTATGCCGCACAGAACAAAAGCTGCATAACTTATCCGTGGACGACTGAGCCAACTCTCACTATGTCTGCAGCTACTTCACTTCCAGTCTCCTTCCTGTACCTCTCCTGCCACTGACTGCAGGGCATATGCATTCTTCACTGGGTCTATGTGGTCCCACTCAGCATGAATCCTCTCTGTCCAGTCCAGGTAGGCCTGAAGCCCTTCCACAAAGTTTGCAGCAATTCAGAGACCTGTTTGACCCCCCTGTGAGATCATTTCCTAGTGTGTTGACAAAGGAAGAAATGATCAGTAACTTACACTAGATGGCAGCCTGTTCATAGGTTGCAACACTATGGCAAGCCGTTTTAACATTTAATCACTAAGTCCGACTATCCGGAATTACCATTATAGATATCTATAACGTCATTTTGACTAGTAGTAATGTCATTGTGACTAGTATGAATTTTAATTTAAGATATCTGTAACGTCATTCTGACTAGTCAAAACTGAATTACAGATATCTATAATGTCATTCTGACTAGTCAAAACTGAATTACAGATATCTATAATGTCATTCTGACTAGTCAAAACTACAGTTACAGATATCTGTAATTCAGTTTTGACTAGCAAGATTCAAACTATTTTTGCCATTCATGTGTATGGGGTTTGTCATTATAGATATCTACAATTACATTATGACTATCTATAATTCCAGTTTGAGATATCTACAACGTCATTTTGACTAGTCATAATTCAGTTGCGGATATCTACAACATCATTTTGACTAGTCATAATTCAAATTCAAGATATCTACAACGTCATTCTGACTATCTGAAACTCAATTCAAGATATCTAGAAAGGACCATGTAGATATCTTCAATTGATGATAATTAAAGATATCTTGAACTTGAATTATGACTAGTCAAAATTAAATTGTAGATATCTGAAACTGGAATTACAGATATCCACAATTCAGTTGCAGATATCCGCAACTACATTGGAGATATCTATAATGACAAACCCCATACACATGAATGGCAGAAATAGTTTGAATCTTACTAGTCAAAACTGAATTACAGATATCTGTAATTAGAGTTTTGACTAGGCAAAATCTAATTAGGGATATCTTGAATAAGAGTTTTGACTAGGCAAAATTATGTTGCAGATATCAGTAATGAATATCCAGCCTATCGATTAAATGTTAAAACGGCTTGCCATAGCAACACTGAGCAGGAGACTGTTTATCCACCTCGTCGGTCAGTAACTTCAGAGAGGTGTCTTTGCTGAGGCAACTGTGTTTCCTTTCCCTCTCTGTGGAGGCAGTAACCTCTCAAAGGAGTGTCAGGTGAGGTTACTTGGCGAGTGATTTCAAGTGTCAAATGCACTGTTTCCTCAGTATAAAAATTGTAAAATTCAGCTGGTGCTGGTGCTGGATTTATTCATTTCATAAAGGCAAAACTCAAATCTAAGTGGACCAGTGGTAGCAACATGAAAGTTACAGTTAAAAAAAGGTGTCTGGATGGTTTTAGTTACTGTTAAAGACCATTCTTAAAATTTATACAAGAATTGAAACTTTATTTTTGCAGCTACTACAATTCATGTATTTGGTTTTGGCAGTAGCAGATTGTTTCTGTAAGTGGGGTTGCGTATGCCGCGCAGAAAAAAAAGCTGCATAACTTGTGGTGATTTTTCTCCAATCAGATCTGTGGACGACTGAGCCAACTCTCACTATGTCTGCAGCTTCTTCACTTCCAGTCTCCTTCCTGTACCTCTCCTGGCACTGACTGCACAAAGTTTGCAGTAATCCAGAGACCTGTTTGACCCCCCTGTGAGATCATTTCCTAGTGTGTTGACAAAGGAAGAAATGATCAGTAACTTACACTAGATGGCAGCCTGTTCATAGGTTGCAACACTGAGCAGGCGATTGTTTATCCACGTCGTGTCAGTAACTTCAGAGAGGTGTCTTTGCTGAGGCAACTGTGTTTCCTTTCCCTCTCTGTGGAGGCAGTAACCTCTCAAAGGAGTGTCAGGTGAGGTTACTTGGCGAGTGATTTTCATTTTCGTTTAAAGGTCCAGTCTGCAGAGTTTAGGATGATATATTGACAAAAATGGAAAACTACATAGACTCAAAACTGGGAATGGCAGCCATTCCCAGTTTTGTGTCAGCCACTGCAGTTAGCAGTCATTCTGCGACGAAAAAGGAAAAACACAAATCTTTTTTTAATGTGAAAGCATTTTATTAAATGTTTTGAGCAGTTTAAATCACACTGTTTTTTGAGAGCAAGAGACCTCTGGATAATTTGGCTCCTGGTAAAACTTCCTGAATATATAGATCTTTAGTTATCAGAGAAAAAGTTGGTCCATCCCTTATGAGCCGAACAGCATCAGAGAAACACTGATTTGTAACATGAAACTTCTTTATTCAATGTGTTTACTGGTTTAAATCACCAGGTCCATTTGTATTGGACAAGAGGAGACCTCTGTGCACAACTCGATTCACAGTAAAAACCTCCTGAACATCTGGATCACAAATAAGGTGAGCACACATTAAGTTATCAGAGAAAAACGGGGACACTGAACACACATTAGCAGGTGCTGGGCGAGCAGCCCATCTGCAATATGCCGCCCATTGCTGGAGAAACACTGATTTGTCACATGAAACTGTTTTAGTCAGGGTTTTAATCGATTTAAATCACCTGGACCGATTGTTTTGGAGAGGAAGAGACCTCTCCGGATAATTTGGCTCCTTGTAAAAACCTCCTGAACAATTAAAATTAAAAATAAATAACCAGGAGAAATTTCAGCTGGTTGCAAGGTGCAATCTTCACCACTAGATGCTACTAAATCCCTTTTTTATCTAACACACTGTTCCTTTAACTGAAAACTCTTTAAACTGGCTACATCTGCATTGAGAAGATAATACTACTGCATGATAAACTTCTACTGAATAAATAATAGCCAATAATATCAAATACAATGTAGCAATGCCGCAGTAAAAACAGCTGTAGTAATGGCACATGCATTACATCACATTTGTGTCTCTAAAAATGAACCTGGGCATATTCACTATACACAGCCTCCTTTACATCTTTTCTAGTGTTGTCATATAGACTCTCCATCTCCACTGCATTGCTCACATAATTTGTGCGCATGCCTCCCTCCATGCACCTCTCCTCTTCCAGATATGAGCTACCAGACGGGCCCGTGCCTCCAGAGCATTCTCCCTTCTTCTCCTTGCTCTTCCAGATCACACTAGAGTAAACCACATCGCTGTTTGCCTCATTCGTCTTGTCTGAGCTTTTACTGGCAACCTGTTGATGTGCTAGATGAGCGTTTGGCATATCTGACTTTTTCATCATATCGGTATTGACATAAATATCCTCTTCTGATGTGCCGGACACCTGAAAGTAAAAAAAGAAAACACAAGTGGTAAAGATGTTCTGTTAGATTATTGTTTCCCAAATTAGGAAATGGTCCGTACCTTATTTCCATTTTCAGTTGTCAGGCCTTGACTCATCACAGCTGGGCTGGTGTCACCTGTGCTCTGACTCTTTTTAGGAGTACGGCAGCCAGTCCCCCGAGCTCTACAAAATAATAAAATCCTTGGTGTATTGCAAGGTAAATGTCCAGTGGAAACAAATTCAGCCAATAAATGATGATGTACAGTCACGATGTATCGTCATTGCATTGGCCACTGAAAGCTGTCTTTGTTAGCTTCTAACATGCTTATGCACAGAGGTCTGTTACCAGAACTCTTCCAAGAGCACAGAGCTGTAATATTAGTTGTTCAAAACTCTATTTCTATTGGCTGGTGTGTTCTCAGTTATTAAATCCATGGTCTTCCTCAGTTCAAGGATTGACTGCCCCTCTTTTAATGACGTCTCAATGAACTAACTCCCAATGTTGACATAACAGAAGTGGATGGAAAAGAACGTACATTTACATTTTCTTTTGCTGATTTTCTGAAAATTTGGTTAAAATTTGCACTACATTTGGATGGCAACCCAACCTTGACAAGGCTGGCTGCTAGTGCTGACATCAGAGGCTCTGCAAGCTCAGGCCTCAGGCTTCGCGCTAAATGCTTTGTGTTGAGGTGATATTTCAGGCTTGCAGTTCTCTGGTAGTACAAATATTCCAACAGTGCTCCTAGCAACAGTTCCATCTGGGTGTTTTTAAAATATAAATGTTCTATTCATGGGGCCAAGCAGCATCGTCTAGTCTGCCTCCATCATGTGACAAAGCCACTGTAGCCGTCAATGATGCACCGGGTCAAAGGGCACCACGAAATGTGATTAATTGGCGTTCATTTTTTGACCGCATTATTTTTTCTGATTAATTAATCGAAATTAACGCATTATTTTTGCCAGCCCTATTAGTAATACATACATGTTGTCCCAAGCTGTTACCTACCTGATAGCAAACAGAAGAGCACAGAATAGCGCTGCTGATAAAACACCAACAGCGATGATGAAGACTGGAAACGTAACTCCACCTGGACATTCTGTATGAGAGAGAACAGAAGAGTATGGTGGTCAGTCAGAAGCATAAATATATTGGGTTTTTCATTTCAATGACGTATATGCTTGGACATACATGAAGAATGAGTTGTATTTATAGGCATATTAAACACAAGTCTTAAATTATAATGTATTACATCACATATTGGTACAGTATATAAAAGTATTACAGAAGATGAATAAAATGCTCTATCAGTAGTTTAAACATGGGCCTTTATTTTATCTCTTTAATTCATCATTATGTAGTCTTAGGAGTAGTAGTGCAGGTTGAAACAACAAGACTGTGATTGTCTTGTAAATGTTAATGTTATTAGTAATCAATATGTTTGCTTTGGGTTTGTAAGTTTGACAAACCCACCAAAGCATGAGGGATGAAGCTAGAAGCTGAAACCAAGCTTGTTACTAACCGACACTATGGGGTGCTGTTTGTAAAGTGTCTCACGCTGAAAACAATATCAACATTTTGCCACATTTAGCTTCAAACAATGTTTAAAAAAGTATTGTGAATTTTTTAACATCACCTTTTACCACATTTACAGCAATATTTGTTAAAGGGCCAGTGTGTAATATTTGGCATGGTTTATTGTCAAATCTGAATCTGAATCTGAATATTCTACCCATTAATATGCTTATATAAGTGTATAATCGCTATAAAATAAAATTCGTTTGGTTTTCGTAGCCTTATAATTATGCTTTTATATACAGTACAGGCCAAAAGTTTGGACACACCTTCTCATTCAATGCGTTTTCTTTATTTTCATGACTATTTACATTGTAGATTCTCACTGAAGGCATCAAAACTATGAATGAACATGTGGAGTTATGTACTTAACAAAAAAAGGTGAAATAACTGAAAACATGTTTTATATTCTAGTTTCTTCAAAATAGCCACCCTTTGCTCTGATTACTGCTTTGCACACTCTTGGCATTCTCTCCATGAGCTTCAAGAGGTAGTCACCTGAAATGGTTTCCACTTTGCAGGTGTGCCTTATCAGGGTTAATTAGTGGAATTTCTTGCTTTATCAATGGGGTTGGGACCATCAGTTGTGTTGTGCAGAAGTCAGGTTAATACACAGCCGACAGCCCTATTGGACAACTGTTAAAATTCATATTATGGCAAGAACCAATCAGCTAACTAAAGAAAAACGAGTGGCCATCATTACTTTAAGAAATGAAGGTCAGTCAGTCCGGAAAATTGCAAAACTTTAAATGTGTCCCCAAGTGGAGTAAAAACCATCAAGCGCTACAACAAAACTGGCACACATGAGGACCGACCCAGGAAAGGAAGACCAAGAGTCACCTCTGCTTCTGAGGATAAGTTCATCCGAGTCACCAGCCTCAGAAATCGCAAGTTAACAGCAGCTCAGATCAGAGACCAGATGAATGCCACACAGAGTTCTAGCAGCAGACCCATCTCTAGAACAACTGTTAAGAGGAGACTGTGCGAATCAGGCCTTCATGGTCAAATAGCTGCTAGGAAACCACTGCTAAGGAGAGGCAACAAGCAGAAGAGATTTGTTTGGGCCAAGAAACACAAGGAATGGACATTAGACCAGTGGAAATCTGTGCTTTGGTCTGATGAGTCCAAATTTGAGATCTTTGGTTCCAACCGCCGTGTCTTTGTGAGACGCAGAAAAGGTGAACGGATGGATTCCACATGCCTGGTTCCCACTGTGAAGCATGGAGGAGGAGGTGTGATGGTGTGGGGGTGTTTTGCTGGTGACACTGTTGGGGATTTATTCAAAATTGAAGGCACACTAAACCAGCATGGCTACCACAGCATCCTGCAGCGACATGCCATCCCATCCGGTTTGCATTTAGTTGGACGATCATTTATTTTTCAACAGGACAATGACCCCAAACACACCTCCAGGCTGTGTAAGGGCTATTTGACCAAGAAGGAGAGTGATGGAGTGCTGCGGCAGATGACCTGGCCTCCACAGTCACCGGACCTGAACCCAATCGAGATGGTTTGGGGTGAGCTGGACCGCAGAGTGAAGGCAAAGGGCCAACAAGTGCTAAACACCTCTGGGAACTCCTTCAAGACTGTTGGAAAACCATTTCAGGTGACTACCTCTTGAAGCTCATGGAGAGAATGCCAAGAGTGTGCAAAGCAGTAATCAGAGCAAAGGGTGGCTATTTTGAAGAAACTAGAATATAAAACATGTTTTCAGTTATTTCACCTGTTTTTGTTAAGTACATAACTCCACATGTGTTCATTCATAGTTTTGATGCCTTCAGTGAGAATCTACAATGTAAATAGTCATGAAAATAAAGAAAACGCATTGAATGAGAAGGTGTGTCCAAACTTTTGGCCTGTACTGTATATATATATATATATATATATATATATATATATATATATATAGCAAGGGCCTTGCTTTAGAGAGGTCGCCATCTTGCGCCGCCATGTATGTATGGCAGACGGAGTGGACAATCCAGCCAGCCAGAGAACGCCTTTCGCGTGTATAAATAAACCAACGAAGACAGCGGAAGGAAGGAAGAAGGAGGAGGAAACAGCAGAGAGTGTTAGTAGTTCATCGACAGAGAGTATCAATCAATCAATCAATCAATTTTATTTATAAAGCCCAATATCACAAATCACAATTTGCCTCACAGGGCTTTACAGCATACGACATCCCTCTGTCCTTATGACCCTCGCAGCGGATAAGGAAAAACTCCCCCCCAAAAAAATCCCTTTAACGGGGGAAAAAAACGGTAGAAACCTCAGGAAGAGCAACTGAGGAGGGATCCCTCTTCCAGGACGGACAGACGTGCAATAGATGTCGTACAGAACAGATCAGCATAACAAATTAACAGTAATCCATACGACACAATGAGACACACACAGAGAGAGAGAGAGAGAGAGAGAGAGAGAGAGAGAGAGAGAGAGAGACACATGAGCATGAAGATGAGCATGAACATGAGCTCCTGAATATTTTTGC
The DNA here is from genome assembly GCF_011397635.1 of Epinephelus fuscoguttatus. Lineage (NCBI taxonomy): Eukaryota > Metazoa > Chordata > Actinopteri > Perciformes > Serranidae > Epinephelus > Epinephelus fuscoguttatus. The sequence goes on from NC_064759.1 coordinate 21,566,164, forward strand.
TTTTTTGGATGTTTTAAAGTGAGATAAACTACTATTCTTCTAAGAGCTGGAAGAAAACAGAAGAGAAAACCGTTGTTTTTAAAAAAAAATCTACCAAGAAGGAAAAAAAAACCCAGCAAAAACCTCAGAAAACAGTGATAGACTGGAAAACAACAGAACCAACTGCCAAACTGACAGTTAGCCTAACTGTCCAACCAGCAACAAAAAAAAGGTCAAGCAAAGAGGAGGAAAACAGCTGAAGATGCAAGTGAGTGAAACCATCAGAAAGAAAATATACCATTTAAAAAGAGGAAACAAAAAATTGCTGAACACTAAATAAACTTAAGCTAGCATAACACAGCTAGCTGTAAACAAGACCCTTAGCAACTGTTGCCAAGGAATTTAAATAGCAGCAGTTCAACAGCAGCAGAGCCTGATGGAGTCCACCAAAGGCTGCACAGAGGCTGTTCCTCTCCTCTATCCTCCTGATGTAACCAATGAGACTGCCAGGAAGGCATTTAAACAAAAACTGCTAAAAGAAAGACCAGAAACCCTGTTTTCTGATCTTTACAAGACCGGGAGGTCAGCAACCTGATCCTCTTCACAGACCAGCCGCTAGCATGGCACTCTGCCATCAGTGCCCACTACCCTCTGTCAAAAAAGAGGGATCTGTAACGGCTGGAAAATAAAAATAAAAGAAGCAGAGGATTCAGATACTTTCATGATGACAGTAAACTTATACAAGAATGGGACTATCATAGTGCAGGGGAACCTCAAACTGTTTGAGATAGACTTCCTCCTTATAAAGGAAAGAGCCCAGCAGGAGAGATCTAGCTCCACTGACAGTTCCCAGGTCCCAGCTCCCAGCTGCCTAACTACTGAGCAGCCCCCTGAAGAGAAGGAGCCCACCAGCCCAGAGCAGGTCCAGGACCCCCAGCTGAACCACACCATCACCGAACTGAAGGTGAAATTCACAGAGCTGGAGAGAGAACTTGTACAACTGAGAGAGCTGATCAGCCAACAGCCATGCCAGCCCACCACAGCTCAGCCTGATCCCTGTACCATCAGCACAGAGCTGGGCATGCTGAGGGACAGGGACAGCTGCAGGAGAGAGCTGAGCCTGCTCAGGACTGAGATCAGAGAGCTGCATCAGGACAGAGAGCAGCGTCTAGCAGCACTGACAGCTCTGACAGAGGAGGTGAAGGAGCTCAAAGGAGAGAGAGAGGAGCACAGGAGAGAACTTACCTCTCTGTCAAAGGAGGTGAAGGAGCTCAGAGGAGAGAGAGAGAGGAGCACAGCAGAGTACTCACCACTCTGTCAGAACAGCCTCAGGAGAGAGGTGGAGCTACACAGGACCTGGATGAAAAACTAGACCACAACCAGGACCCTGTGAGCAGCCAGGACCCACCAATCCAAGAACCTACCTCCACCCCAGCTCCACATCCAGCCCACAGACCAGCACCTCCCCTCATTTCACCAGACCAGCACAACAGAGAGAGAAGACAGACATTGTCCTCCTCATCGACTCCAATGGAAAATTCCTAAATGAAAAGAAACTTTTCCCCACCCACAAAGTGGCTGGTGTCCAAACACCCACCAAGCCATAGACCTGCTGTCAGAGGAGCGGCTTGGATCTCCGAGTCACATCATCATCCACACTGGCACCAATGATCTGCGGAGCCAGCAGGAGAGGGTGTCAGAGTCACTCAAGAGAGTGACAGAGAAAGCCTCCACCACCTTCCCCAACAGCAGAGTGGTCATATCCACTCTGCTCCCAAGAAAGACTTCCACCCTGACACCATCCACAGGATCAACAGCAGCCTGTCAGAGACTGTGCACAGAGACCCAATGTCCACCTAGCCCACCACCCCACCCTGGACATCAGCTGTCTCTACGACCACGTCCATCTGTTTAAAAGCACAGTCCCCATCTTCGCCCAAACACTGAAAAGCGTCGCTCTCAACAGAGAAAAATCCACGGCCCGCAGAAGGAGCACATCAGCCCACAACCCCCACAGAACACCAAGACATCCTCAACCAACATCCAGACCAACACAATGGAGACAAGACCACCCTCAGCCCCACCCACATCATGTCCAAATCAGACCCCGCAAAGGCAACCATGATCCCCCTCAAGCCAGACCACAGTCACTCCTGTCCCTAGGGGCCCCACCCCAACCACAGCGACAAGAGCCACACCCTGGCCCACTGAGTTATGCCCAGGTGATCCGGAGAGCAGCAGAACCAACCTTAACCACCCCCCCACACAATGAACTGAGGGACATTCAGCAGATGCTCAGCCTGCTTTGCTCTCATCTGATTGGACAGGTACCACAATAGACACTGTATGAATTATTATTAGAGTATTTCTTGTGCTCATACAGTTTAAAAAAAAAGGACATTTACATTGTACATAAGTATTGATTATTTAATATACCAGTTATTGATTTGTTACCTTTTATAATATGTCATGTAGATACTCTTAAATTATTTTCTTTGACTTAGTAGTTTATCTCATTTTGATCACCAAATGCAGCTTTTGAGTTTTAAATGAAATCTAAATCTTTTGTCATCTCTTGTTTGAATGTTCAGGGTCTGAGATCTTCTGCTCTTGGCCTTAAGAGCAGGACCTCAGACTTTATTAGAGAGTTAGAAAATGCAGATGTGTTTATATTGCAAGAGACTTGGTGTAGAGGAGATGTCTCCACTGGTTGTCCCTCAGGCTACATGGAGATAATGTCCCGTCCACCAAACTAAAGGAGTAACACAAGGAAGGGATTCAGGGGAATGCTGATCTGGTATAAGGCAAACCTTGTACAATACATTGAATTAATCAAAAGGAGAATTTTCAATTTGGCTCAAAATCAAAAAGACCTTATCACCACAGATAACGATGTATTCCTGTGTGCAGCATATATCCCCCCATCACAATCCCCTTATTTTAATGAAGACAGTTTCTCCATTCTCGAAGATGAGATTAGTTACTTCCAGGCCCAGGGAAGTGTACTGATCTGTGGAGACCTGAATGCCAGGACTGGTACAGAACCAGACTTTATCAGCACACAGGGAGACAAACATATACCTGGTCAAGTCAGCATCCCCCTCCCTTCACAACCCTGCAGAAACAACTTTGACAAAACTGTCAGTAAAAGTGGGCAGCAACTGTTACAGCTCTGCCGAACATTGGGTCTGTACATGGTTAACGGTCGGCTTCGAGGGGACTCATTCGGTCTTTACACTCATAGCTCTCCTCTTGGCAACAGCACAGTAGACTATGGCATCACCGACCTAGACCCCTTCTACCTGAGAGCATTTACAGTCAGCCCCTTAACCCCCTTATCAGACCATAGTAAAATCACACTCTACATTAAAACGACAACAAACGACCCTCACACAGTAGAACCCTGCAATCTGACCTACAGAAAACAACCTTATAAATGGACAAACAAAAGCAAAGACGAATACCAGACAGCAATCAAAAATCCAGTCTTTCAATCCCATTTAGACTGTTTTCTTTCCACCTCGTATCCCCTCAATCAGGACGGCCTCAGACAGGCTGTACAGGACATCTACAACATATTTGACCATGTGGCAGACTTATCCAGTCTGAAAAAGCGCCAGCACCACAGACCAAAAGACCCGACCAATGACAAGTGGTTTGGGAAACACTGAGAGTATACAGAAAAACACTCAGAACTAAAAAAGAACAGCATGTGAGGCATCAGTTACAAATAATTGAAGAGTCCATTGACTCTAGTGACTTCTGGAAGAAATGGCACTCTTTCAGCAAACCACAAAAAGAAGAATTGGCTATTCAAAATGGTGACATCTGGAAAAATCACTTTGAAAGTCTGTATACTGCTGTTCCCCTGAATTCGGCCCAAAACAATCTCCTCAACAAATTACAAATTTTAGAATCAGTCATTAAAGACAACCATAACCCCCTAGACTACCAAATTACTGAAGCAGAGCTGCTGGCTAAAATCCAGGCACTGCAGCCAAAGAAAGCCAGCGGTCCTGATGGCATTTTAAATGAAATGCTAAAATTTGATGACCATAAATTTAACATTGCCATATTAAAATTATTTAACCTTATTCTGGGTGTCGGACATTTCCCTGACCTCTGGAGTGAAGGAATCATCACACCAATCTTTAAAAGTGGAAACAAATTCGACCCAAACAATTACCGAGGCATCTGTGTCAGCAGCAACCTGGGGAAGTTGTTCTGCAGCATCCTAAACAGCCGACTGCAAGACTTCCTCAGAGAACATGATGTCCTAAGCAAGAGCCAGATAGGATTCACACCCAAACATAGAACAACAGACCATATCTACACCCTTCACACCCTCATTAATAAAGACGTTCACCAAAACAAGAGGAAAATCTTCTCTTGTTTTGTAGACTTCAAAAAAGCATTCGACTCAATTTGGCATGATGGACTGTTCTTAAAATTAATTGAGAAGGGTGTAGGGGGGAAGGTCTATGACATCATCAAAACCATGTACAGGCATATGAAATGTGCTGTTAAAATTAACAACATGGAAACAGATGTCTTCCCCCAGAGTAGAGGAGTAAAACAGGGCTGCAGTCTCAGTCCCACCCTCTTCAACATTTATATCGATGAATTGGCCAAATCACTAGAACTATCTGACATCCCTGGTCTCACTCTGTCTGACACACAGATTAAATGCCTACTGTTTGCAGATGATCTCATATTGCTGGCTCCATCAAATGAAGCACTACAACAGCAACTGGATCACCTGCAAACCTTCTGTCAGACCTGGGCCCTGACAGTTAATCTGGACAAAACCAAAATTATGATATTCCAGAAACGACCCAGGGGTCAGGGAGACCAAACCAGGTTTTTCCTGGACTCTCATGAGGTGGAGCACACACACGACTACACATACTTAGGACTACACATCACGTCCACGGGAAACTTTAACCTGGCTGTTGATGATCTCAGAGAGAAGGGAAGAAGGGCTTTCTATGCTATAAAGAAATCTTCAAACATTAATATGCCCATTAGAATCTGGCTCAAAATATTCAAATCTATAATTGAACCAATTATTCTGTATGGTAGTGAGGTGTGGGTCCTCTTGCAAATCAAGATTTTGAAAAATGGGACAAACACCCCATCGAAATCCTGCATACAGAGATTTGCAAGAGCATCCTCAGAGTGCACAGGAACACCCCCAACAATGGGTGCCGAGCTGAGCTAGGCCAATTCTCCCTTTTAATTAGAATTCAAAAAAGAGCCATCAAATTTTATAAACACCTTAAAACAAGTGACCCCAACTCCTACCACTACAAAGCTCTGCAATGCCAAGAGGAGAGCATGGAGAAGAGCCCCCTCAGCCAGCTGGTCCTGAGGCTCAGCTCCTCTAACAACACAAGACCTCAGCACAGCCCTCACACAATCTGGACCCACCAAATTATAGAGAAACAAAAAGAACATTACATTAACTATTGGACATCGACCACAAAAACGCAAAGCAAACTTCAGTGTTATTTGGCTCTGAACAGACAGTACACAGTGGCAGAATATCTGAGCACCGTGACTGATGAGAAACTGAGGAAGACTTTGACCATGTACAGACTCAGTGACCACAGCTTGGCCATAGAGACGGGCAGACACAGGCAGACCTGGCTGCCCAGAGAAGACAGGTTGTGTGAGCTCTGTCCACACAGACAAGTGGAGACAGAGACACACTTCCTGTTGCACTGCAGCAAGTATGAACACATCAGAGCCGACTTTCTCTCAAAAATAAAACATAAAGTCACTGACTTTGATTCTCTGCCTGATCAAACTAAAATGCAACACATCCTTGGAGAGAACAGAGTCAGCAGCTTAGCAGCAGCAACATATGTCAGGTTATGCCACAGCCTGAGGGACAACCATCACAACACCTGACACACCTGTCTATATTTACAGTCCTTGTAACTCACAATCTACATTTTTTTTTCTATATTATATATTGGTGTATTGTATTGTAGATTGGTGTATTTTGTATTATATATCATATATTTAATCTTTTTTTTTATAGTTTTCTGACTTACTTTTATTATTGTACTTTATTTGTAAATTTTAATGTCTTTGGCAATATTGTTAATCTACAGTCATGCCAATAAAGCTTATTGAATTGAGAATTGAGAGAGAGAGAGAGAGAGAGAGAGAGAGAGAGAGAGAGAGAGATGCAGGTAATGACAGTAGCTTACAACAACATTGTTGAAAGTAATAATATTATAGTTATAGTTCTGGCTACTGTGGTACAATATGTTGAAAGTATGTATTAATATCTGGCAGTATACATGTGTGACAATAGTCATATGTGTATAACAACAGTAGAAGTATGACTAATGACTAATGATGGCAGCAGCAGCAGGAGGCATCTGGCAGGACCACGGCAGCAGCACAACCACACACGTCATGCTGTCCAGGCACCGCTGTGATATGAGTTAATCTGAGAGACAGTGGAGCACAAAGGCTCCGGAGAAGAAGCCGAGTTAGTGACATCCAGAATGGCCGAGTTAGGAAGATGCAATAATAGAATACGAGAGAGAGAGAGAGAGAGAGAGAAGGAGAGAAGGTGCCCGGTGTATTATAGGGGAGTCCTCCGGCAGACTAGGCCTAAGTCAGCCTAACTAGGGGCTGGTACAGGGCAAGCCTGAGCCAGCCCTAACTATAAGCTTTATCAAAGAGGAAAGTCTTAAGTCTAGTCTTAAATGTGGAGACGGTGTCTGCCTCCCGGACCGTAACAGGAAGATGATTCCACAGGAGAGGAGCCTGAAGAGCCAGAGCCTTAGCTGAAGGCTCTGGCTCCTGATCTACTTTTGGAGACTTTAGGGACCACGAGTAACCCTGCGTTCTCAGAGCGCAGTGTTCTGGTGGGATAATATGACACTATGAGCTCTCTAAGATATGACGGAGCTTGACCATTTAGAGCTTTATAAGTTAACAGATTTTAAATTCAATTCTGGATTTTACAGGGAGCCAGTGCAGAGAAGCTAAAACAGGAGAAATATGATCACGTTTCTTAGTTCCTGTTAGTACACGTGCTGCTGCATTCTGAATTAGCTGGAGAGTTTTTAAGGACTTACTAGAGCTACCTGATAATAGAGAGTTACAGTAATCCAGCCTTGAGGTAACGCGTAAAAGCGTGGACCAATTTTTCTGCATCTTTTCGGTCAGGATAGGCCTAATTTTCGCAATATTACGCAGATGAAAAAATGCAGTCCGTGAGGTTTGTTTTAAATGAGAATTAAAAGACAAATCTTGATCAAATATCACTCCGAGGTTTCTTATGGTAGTGCTAGAGGCCAGAGCAATGCCATCAAGGGAAACTATGTCATCAGATAAAGAGTCTCTGAGTTGTTTGGGGCCAAGAACAATAACTTCAGTTTTGTCTGAATTTAACATCAGGAAATTGGTGTTCATCCAGGTTTTTATGTCTTTAAGGCAGTTATGGAGTTTAGTTAATTGATTAGTTTCTTCTGGCTTCATCGATAAATACAACTGAGTATCATCCGCATAACAACGGAAATTTATAGAGTGATTTCTAATGATGTTACCTAAAGGAAGCACATATAGAGTAAATAGGATTGGTCCGAGCACAGAACCTTGTGGAACTCCAAAACAAACTTTGGTACGTGAGGATGATTCATTATGAACGTCAACAAACTGAAAACGATCAGATAAATAAGATTTAAACCAGCTTAGTGCAGAACGTTTTAGGCCAATTAAGTGTTCCAGCCTCAGCAGTAGAATTTGATGGTCAATAGTGTCAAACGCTGCACTAAGATCTAATAAAACAAGTACAGAGACAAGTCCTTTGTCTGAAGCAATGAGAAGGTCATTTGTAATTTTGACTAGTGCTGTCTCAGTGCTATGATGCACTCTAAATCCTGACTGAAATTCCTCAAATAAATTATTATCATGGAGAAAATCACACAGCTGGTCTGCGACTACTTTCTCAAGGATCTTTGACATAAAGGGAAGATTAGATATTGGTCTATAGTAGTTAACACCTCTGGATCCAGGGTGGGCTTTTTTAGTAGAGGTTTAATTACAGCTACCTTAAAAGACTGTAGTACATAGCCTGTTAATAAGGATATGTTGATCATATCTAATATATGAGTGTTAACTAAAGGAAAGACCTCCTTAAGTAGCCTAGTTGGGATGGGGTCTAAGAGACACATTGATGATTTAGATGAAGAAATCACTGTGGTCAATTCTTGAAGAGAAATTGGGGAGAAGCAATCTAAATATATATTAGGTTTTACAGCTGTGTTTGAGGTTAGATAGGTACTATCTGAGGACAGGAGGTCATGAATTTTGCCTCTAATAGTTAGAATTTTGTCGTTAAAAAAGCTCATAAAATCATTACTGCTAAGGGCTAAGGGAATACAAGGCTCAATAGAGCTCTGACTCTCAGTCAGCCTGGCTACAGTGCTGAAAAGAAACCTGGGGTTGTTCTTATTGTCTTCTATTAATGCTGAGTAATAGTTTGCTCTGGCAATGCGGAGGCCCCTCATATAAGTTTTGAGACTGTCTGTCCAGATTAAACGAGATTCGTCCAGTTTGGTTAATCGCCAATTCCTTTCAAATTTTCGCGATATTTGTTTTAATTTACGGGTTTGAGAGTTATACCAAGGAGCGAACTTTCTTTGCTTTTTTAACTTCTTTTTAAGAGGAGCGACTGTCACGGGTTGTTCGCAGCGAGCCTACGGCGCTATCGACAAAATGATCAAAGTCGGTACGGGAAACCTCTGTTACTGAGGGACTTGATATTGAATTTAACGACGGAGTAATCTTTTCCTTAAATTTTGCGACAGCACTATCTGATAAACATTTAGTATAGTAACTGTTGCTGAGTGGCGTGTAATTGAGTAAAAAGAAATCAAAAGTAATCAGATAATGATCCAATAGCGAGGGATTCTGTGGAAAGGCTTTTAGGTTATCAATTTCAATTCCATACGTGAGAACTAGATCGAGGGTATGGTTAAAACAAGTAAAGAGTAGTGAAAAGTTTTTTTAGTTATAAAATTGGGAATGGACCACACCACGTAACAGGAGAGAATAAATCCGAACTGTCATCTGCGAGGAAAAGAGGACGCAATTTCACTTCTTGTGATGCACTCTCTGCAGTGCTTTTCCTCCTGATGATATATCTCCCCAACAATGGTAGCAGTTGCACCGAATCCCATTCTGTGCAGCCAAATGGGAGCGGAGGATTCAGCCTCTCATCTCGCCCGCTCAGCATCCAAGTTCCTCATCTGTATGCTCCGGCTCAAACAGGTATGGCTCTGGGTCTGTGTCCGCTACAAGAAACTCTTCAAAATCGCGTTCAAAGTCATCCATTGCAGCTACTGTAGTCCAGAGATATTGCTAGGCTAAATAAACAGCTGAGCTCTGTTTACCGGCTACGCTGTCAGTCAGTGTGCGGGCTGGAGGTTGGTGGAGCAGAGGGGGGAGGGGGTACCCGCTTGGTATTGTAAACGAGAATGTGTGTATGGAGTGTGTGTGTTACGCTAGAAGAGTCAGAGTTTGGGACGGAGTCTTTTACCCCCTGGAGTGTTACCGGAGTTTTTGGAGTGCTCAAATAAACGGGCCTTTTTCCCGAACGCTACTCTGGTCTCCTGCTCGTGAGGGAGCCTCACCTCGTCGCTAGATAGACCTACTCCTGAAAAACTGCTGTCTGCACAAGGCTTTTTGTCCCTACGAGGCCACCGTCATTTACCCGACGGGAGGGGTGAGCGAGTGAGCCCTGCAATCTAGAATTTGACCACTGATGTCACTGTTTTCAATGGTTTTCAACACATTTTACACAGTGGCCCTTTAACTTAGAAATATATTAAATAGTTAAATCTAAATATTAAATCTAAATGCTAAATCTAAATCTAAATGTTAAATCTAAATGCTAAATATAAATTTAAATCTAAATATTAAATATAAATATAAATGTTAAATCTAAATATTAAATCTAAATCTAAATGTTAAATCTAAATGCTAAATCAAAATGTTAAATCTAAATGTTCTGGGTGAAACTAAATATTTAGCTCATATGCAAATTCACACTGCCGGTCACCGGAAGTACCAAAATAAAAGCTCGAGATGGTCAGACTGTGTTTATAGAATCAAATAACGAATTAAAACCAACTTATCGGGGGAAACGGACACTTGAACATACATTAGCGTGATAATAACTACCTAAAATAACAAGAAACGTGTTTGGAGAAATTTTATTTGATGTGTACTTTGAGTTGTTAGTGTCCTTTCAGAGGGACTAACAACCTAAGCTAAGCTAACAACCGTTAGCTCTTAGCACCGTTAGCAGTGTCTGTAATGACTCATTAACTCTTAAACGGTCCGTGAAAAAAAAAAAAATTTCCAGCAGATGTCTTAGTTACAATATGATTGAGCTAGCAAAGCTGTTTTGTGTTGCGATGTGCGGTATTTATTCAGTTTTGGGAAATCACAATGTCTAGAAAGCATCAGTGGCTGCAGCAGCAGCAAAGCTAACATCAGGACGTCATCTGTTAAAAGCCTCCTGTTGTTGGATACAACATGAAACTACTCCAGTTAGCTCAATCATGTTGTAACTAAGACATCCGCTGGAAAAAAAATATTTTTTTTCACGGCCTGTTTAGAGTTAATAAGTCATTACAGACACCGTTAACGGGGCTAACAGCTAACGGTTAGCCCCGCTAATCTACGATAATCATGTTTTTAATTTCAGAACGTGATAGTAATGTTTGTTCAGTCATTGTGTTTATAGACTTTAGTCTAAACGGTGATATAGTCACGTGAAAAATGTGAGATATGCATATGTAGCTAAACTCTGCTGGTTTTCTACCCGGAAGTATTTATATACAACAAGGTGATTCCCTCCGAAGGGACACTAACAACTCAAAGTATACATCAAATAAAATTCCTCCAAACACGTTTCTTGTTCTTTTAGGTAGTTATTATCAAGCTAATGTATGTTCAAGTGTCCATTTCTCCCGATAAGTTGGTTTTAATTCGTTATTTAGTTCTATAAACACAGTCTGACCATCTCGAGCTTTTATTTTGGTACTTCCGGTGACCGGCAGTGTGAATTTGCATATTAGCTAAATATTTAGTTTCACCCAGAACATTTAGATTTAACATTTAACATTTAGATTTAGATTTAGCATTTAGATTTAACATTTATCTTTATATTTATATTTAATATTTAGATTTATATTTAGCATTTAGATTTAACATTTATATTTATATTTATAGGGCGGCACGGTGGTGTGGTGGTTAGCACTCTCGCCTCACAGCAAGAGGGTTGCCGGTTCAATCCCGGGCGTGGGAGTCCTTCTGTGCGGAGTTTGCATGTTCTCCCCGTGTCAGCGTGGGTTCTTTCCCACAGTCCAAAGACATGCAGACTGGGGACTAGGTTAATTGGTAACTCTAAATTGTCCATAGGTGTGAATGTGAGCGTGAATGGTTGTGTGTCTCTATGTGTCAGCCCTGCGATAGTCTGGCGACCAGGGTATACCCTGCCTCTTGCTCGATGTCAGCTGGGATAGGCTCCAGCCCCCCCCGCGACCCTCAAGAGGATGAAGCGGTTAGAAGATGAAGATTTATATTTATATTTAGCATTTAGATTTAACATTTAGATTTATATTTATATTTAATATTTAGATTTAACATTTTGATTTAGATTTAATATTTAGATTTACATTTAACATTTAGGTGCTACATTTAATATTTAGATTTAACTATTTAATATATTTCTAAGTTAACAAATATTGCTGTAAATGTGGTAAAAGGTGACATTAAAAAAATTCACAATACTTTTTTAAACATTTTTTGAAGCTAAATGTGGCAAAATGTTGATATTATTTTCAGCATGAGCCACTTTACAAACGGCACCCCATACAACACATCCCTTGCATGCATTTCCACTACAGTATGCAAAACTGTTGGGAGCCTAGTCTGGAAACTGAAAAACAAAAACACTAAACAGATATACTGTGCAGAAATAGAAGTGTGGTGATGTCTTCCAGATCAAGTCCCTCAGTGTTTCAAGAGATGGTGACAGTTTACAACTAATCAATAAAACTTGTGTTTGGCACAAAAACAGACCTTGACGTTCCGCAGATGATTGAGGCTTGAGGCAGTAGGCACAAAAGTGGTGAGTAGCAGATCCCAGAGAGTTAGAGGTGCGGCAGAGCAAAGTGGAAAGATCCTCTCTTCTGTGGTTGGTTCACAGTGATGATGCTCCTCAGGCCCGTGTCATTTGGAGGCTCATAGGTGATGGTCAAATTGTCTGAGTTATTGACAGGTGACCCGTCCAAATACCACATTAAAGTGGGAGAAGGGTTTCCCACAGTCTCACAGGAACAGTTAAGCTGGGCTCCAGCTTTGGTGCAGTTAGAAGAGGGCAGGATCTCTGGAGCAACTGTGAAGAGTGGACACCAAAGAGAAGAGTTGAGTTGTGTTCGGGAAGGTAAGTTTGTATTAATGAAGGTAAAAAGGTCAAGGTTTTTGTGTCTACATTTGTTTACATTCAGTGTGTAAAGTTTGTGCTTGCAAATGCATTTTGTTCAATGGTTCTTGTTTGTTTTCTATCCTAATAGAGGTGCCCTCAAGGGGGGAGTTCAAGCATGGCCTCTCTGTAATAGGTGCTGGTCCCCTTGGTGAAAATATTTGGAAGCCAATATTATTTTCTTCAAGAGGCTGTGGTGGCCTTATTCTTTAAGCCAGAGCGAAGGTAGTGGTATCTTGTGAAACTAGACATTATAAGGCATCCATTGTTACCATCCATTAATGCCAGCCATGTTGGCAAAGGGAAGGGGGCTAAATAACACTCTAAAGTTGGGCTTAATTTTTGCGAGGGAACATCAGGCATGACCATTTTCAAAGGGCTCCCTTAAACTCTCCCCTCAAGATATTTGAATGAAAATGGGGTTCTGTACCCACAAGTGTCCCCTAAAATTGAAAAGACTTGTTCTTGGTAAATTTTTTGTTCCTACGATCAATATAATCCGTCAAATTGAAGCTGTTTATTTCTCTTTTGTAAGAAAAAGCCAGCAAGCCTACTTGAAGAATAATCAGTTGCCTAACAAGTACAGACACACGATACATTAAAACAGGAGTGTTGTGAAACTGAAAATGTGAACTGTGCTGGTTTTGCTCTATGCACTTCTGATCATTTGTTTTATTTACTGTAAAATAAGAAACCAATATCACTGTGATTCCTCAGCTCTCCATATTGGTTCAGTTTTCAGCCAGCCTGTAGCTACAGTATGCTACAACAACATGAGGTGAATTCCTGAAATTCAGTTATGGCTTTTGGTTTTGGTGTGCCACTCCAAGATTTTCACTTGCCACCCTGGCTAACCCGGGGAAAAATTCACTTAAGTCTAAATTTGACGATGCTACAGAATGTTAATGTGACAAATGAACTCACATGAAATGTCAGCTGTTAAACTTGTGCTAACAGCTGACCCAGTGCTGCCATCTTGTTTGTTGTAGGTGGCAGTACAGGAGATTGTCTTTCCATGATGGAGGTGAGAAGCAGTGAAGTTTGGACTTTAGTTTTGTCCTGATTCTCCTGCAGTGTCTCCTGACTGTCACCCAGGCCGCGGGTCCATGTCAGATTTGGAGAATGACACAGACAGGGAGCTGGAGCAGAGCACGTCAAACTCACTGAGGTTCCCTCCTTCACCTCCAGTGTGGACGGAGTCAGAGTCGGTCTGTTAGTACACGTGCTGCTGCATTCTGAATTAGCTGGAGAGTTTTTAAGGACTTACTAGAGCTACCTGATAATAGAGAGTTACAGTAATCCAGCCTTGAGGTAACAAAAGCGTGGACCAATTTTTCTGCATCTTTTCGGGTCAGGATAGACCTAATTTTCGCAATATTACGCAGATGAAAAAATGCAGTCCGTGAGGTTTGTTTTAAATGAGAATTAAAAGACAAATCTTGATCAAATATCACTCCGAGGTTTCTTATGGTAGTGCTAGAGGCCAGAGCAATGCCATCAAGAGAAACTATGTCATCAGATAAAGAGTCTCTGAGTTGTTTGGGGCCAAGAACAATAACTTCAGTTTTGTCTGAATTTAACATCAGGAAATTGGTGTTCATCCAGGTTTTTATGTCTTTAAGGCAGTTATGGAGTTTAGTTAATTGATTAGTTTCTTCTGGCTTCATCGATAAATACAACTGAGTATCATCCATAACAATGGAAATTTATAGAGTGATTTCTAATGATGTTACCTAAAGGAAGCACATATAGAGTAAATAGGATTGGTCCGAGCACAGAACCTTGTGGAACTCCAAAACAAACTTTGGTACGTGAGGATGATTCATTATGAACATCAACAAACTGAAAACGATCAGATAAATAAGATTTAAACCAGCTCAGTGCAGAACGTTTTAGGCCAATTAAGTGTTCCAGCCTCAGCAGTAGAATTTGATGGTCAATAGTGTCAAACGCTGCACTAAGATCTAATAAAACAAGTACAGAGACAAGTCCTTTGTCTGAAGCAATGAGAAAGTCATTTGTAATTTTGACTAGTGCTGTCTCAGTGCTATGATGCACTCTAAATCCTGACTGAAATTCCTCAAATAAATTATTATCATGGAGAAAATCACACAGCTGGTCTGCAACTACTTTCTCAAGGATCTTTGACATAAAGGGAAGATTAGATATTGGTCTATAGTTGGCTAACACCTCTGGATCCAGGGTGGGCTTTTTTAGTAGAGGTTTAATTACAGCTACCTTAAAAGACTGTAGTACATAGCCTGTTAATAAGGATATGTTGATCATATCTAATATATGAGTGTTAACTAAAGGAAAGACCTCCTTAAGTAGCCTAGTTGGGATGGGGTCTAAGAGACACGTTGATGATTTAGATGAAGAAATCACTGCGGTCAATTCTTGAAGAGAAATTGGGGAGAAGCAATCTAAATATATATTAGGTTTTACAGCTGTGTTTGAGGTTAGATAGGTACTATCTGAGCACAGGAGGTCATGAATTTTGCCTCTAATAGTTAGAATTTTGTCGTTAAAAAAGCTCATAAAATCATTACTGCTAAGGGCTAAGGGAATACAAGGCTCAATAGAGCTCTGACTCTCAGTCAGCCTGGCTACAGTGCTGAAAAGAAACCTGGGGTTGTTCTTATTGTCTTCTATTAATGCTGAGTAATAGTTTGCTCTGGCAATGGAGGCCCCTCATATAAGTTTTGAGACTGTCTGTCCAGATTACGAGATTCGTCAGTTTGGTTGTCGCCAATTCCTTTCAAATTTTCGCGATATTTGTTTTAATTTACGGGTTTGAGAGTTATACCAAGGAGCGAACTTTCTTTGCTTTTTTAACTTCTTTTTAAGAGGAGCTACAGTCAAGTGTTGTTCGCAGCGAGCCTACGGCGCTATCGACAAAATGATCAAAGTCGGTACGGGAAACCTCTGTTACTGAGGGACTTGATATTGAATTTAATGACGGAGTAATCTTTTCCTTAAATTTTGCGACAGCACTATCTGATAAACATTTAGTATAGTAACTGTTGCTGAGTGGCGTGTAATCAAGTAAAAAGAAATCAAAAGTAGTCAGATAATGATCCGATAGCGAGGGATTCTGTGGAAAGGCTTTTAGGTTATCCATTTCAATTCCATACGTGAGAACTAGATCGAGGGTATGGTTAAAACAAGTAAAGAGTAGTGAAAAGTTTTTTTAGTTATAAAGTTTGGGAATGGACCACACCACGTAACAGGAGAGAATGAACCCGAACTGTCATCTGCGAGGAAAAGAGGACGCAATTTCACTTCTTGTGATGCACTCTCTGCAGTGCTTTTCCTCCTGATGATATATCTCCCCAACAATGGTAGCAGTAGCACTGAATCCCATTCTGTGCAGCCAAATGGGAGCGGAGGATTCAGCCTCTCATCTCGCCCGCTCAGCATCCAAGTTCTTCATCTGTATGCTCCGGCTCAAACAGGTATGGCTCTGGGTTTGTGTCCGCTACAAGAAACTCTTCAAAATCGCGTTCAAAGTCGTCCATTGCAGCTACTGTAGTCCGGAGATATTGCTAGGCTAAATAAACAGCTGAGCTCTGTTTACCGGCTATGCTGTCAGTCAGTGTGCGGGCTGGAGGTTGGTGGAGCAGAGGGGGGAGGGGGTACCCGCTTGGTATTGTAAACGAGAATGTGTGTATGGAGTGTGTGTGTTACGCTAGAAGAGTCAGAGTTTGGGACGGAGTCTTTTACCCCCTGGAGTGTTACCGGAGTTTTTGGAGTGCTCAAATAAACGGGCCTTTTTCCCGAACGCTACTCTGGTCTCCTGCTCGTGAGGGATTCATTACAATATCGTAACATGGTTTAGATTTCTAATTAAACAGTCACCTCGTCGCTAGATAGACCTACTCCTGAAAAACAGTGTGAATTTGCATATTAGCTAAATATTTAGTTTCACCCAGAACATTTAGATTTAACATTTAACATTTAGATTTAGATTTAGCATTTAGATTTAACATTTATCTTTATATTTATATTTAATATTTAGATTTATATTTAGCATTTAGATTTAGATTTAACATTTATATTTATATTTATAGGCGGTGATGCGGTGGTGTGGTGGTTAGCACTCTTGCCTCACAGCAAGAGGGTTGCAGTTCAATCCTGGGCGTGGGAGCCCTTCTGTGCGGAGTTTGCATGTTCTCCCCGTGTCAGCGTGGGTTCTCTCCGGGCACTCCGGCTTCCTCCCACAGTCCAAAGACATGCAGATTGGGGACTAGGTTATTTGGTAACTCTAAATTGTCCATAGGTGTGAATGTGAGCGTGAATGGTTGTCTGTCTCTATGTGTCAGCCCTGCAATAGTCTGGCGACCTGTCCAGGGTGTACCCTACCTCTCGCCCGATGTCAGCTGAGATAGGCTCCAGCCCCCCCGCGACCCTCAAGAGGATGAAGCGGTTAGAAGATGAGGATTTATATTTAGATTTATATTTATATTTAATATTTAGATTTAACATTTATATTTAGATTTAATATTTAGATTTAACATTTATATTTATATTTAATATTTAGATTTAACATTTATATTTAGATTTAATATTTAGATTTAACATTTAACATTTAGGTGCTACATTTAATATTTAGATTTAACTATTTAATATATTTCTAAGTTAACAAATATTGCTGTAAATGTGGTAAAAGGTGACATTAAAAAAATTCACAATACTTTTTTAAACATTTTTTGAAGCTAAATGTGGCAAAATGTTGATATTATTTTCAGCATGAGCCACTTTACAAACGGCACCCCATACAACACATCCCTTGCATGCATTTCCACTACAGTATGCAAAACTGTTGGGAGCCTAGTCTGGAAACTGAAAAACAAAAACACTAAACAGATATACTGTGCAGAAATAGAAGTGTGGTGATGTCTTCCAGATCAAGTCCCTCAGTGTTTCAAGAGATGGTGACAGTTTACAACTAATCAATAAAACTTGTGTTTGACACAAAAACAGACCTTGACGTTCCGCAGATGATTGAGGCTTGAGGCAGTAGGCACAAAAGTGGTGAGTAGCAGATCCCAGAGAGTTAGAGGTGCGGCAGAGCAAAGTGGAAAGATCCCTCTTCTGTGGTTGGTTCACAGTGATGATGCTCCTCAGGCCCGTGTCATTTGGAGGCTCATAGGTGATGGTCAAATTGTCTGAGTTATTGACAGGTGACCCGTCCAAATACCACATTAAAGTGGGAGAAGGGTTTCCACAGTCTCACAGGAACAGTTAAGCTGGGCTCCAGCTTTGGTGCAGTTAGAAGAGGGCAGGATCTCTGGAGCAACTGTGAAGAGTGGACACCAAAGAGAAGAGTTGAGTTGTGTTCGGGAAGGTAAGTTTGTATTAATGAAGGTAAAAAGGTCAAGGTTTTTGTGTCTACATTTGTTTACATTCAGTGTGTAAAGTTTGTGCTTGCAAATGCATTTTGTTCAATGGTTCTTGTTTGTTTTCTATCCTAATAGAGGTGCCCTCAAGGGGGGAGTTCGAGCATGGCCTCTCTGTAATAGGTGCTGGTCCCCTTGGTGAAAATATTTGGAAGCCAATATTATTTTCTTCAAGAGGCTGTGGTGGCCTTATTCTTTAAGCCAGAGCGAAGGTAGTGGTATCTTGTGAAACTAGACATTATAAGGCATCCATTGTTACCATCCATTAATGCCAGCCATGTTGGCAAAGGGAAAAATAACACTCTAAAGTTGGGCTTAATTTTTGCGAGGGAACATCAGGCATGACCATTTTCAAAGGGCTCCCTTAAACTCTCCCCTCAAGATATTTGAATGAAAATGGGGTTCTGTACCCACAAGTGTCCCCTAAAATTGAAAAGACTTGTTCTTGGTAAATTTTTTGTTCCTACGATCAATATAATCCGTCAAATTGAAGCTGTTTATTTCTCTTTTGTAAGAAAAAGCCAGCAAGCCTACTTGAAGAATAATCAGTTGCCTAACAAGTACAGACACACGATACATTAAAACAGGAGTGTTGTGAAACTGAAAATGTGAACTGTGCTGGTTTTGCTCTATGCACTTCTGATCATTTGTTTTATTTACTGTAAAATAAGAAACCAATATCACTGTGATTCCTCAGCTCTCCATATTGGTTCAGTTTTCAGCCAGCCTGTAGCTACAGTATGCTACAACAACATGAGGTGAATTCCTGAAATTCAGTTATGGCTTTTTGGTTTTGGTGTGCCACTCCAAGATTTTCACTTGCCACCCTGGCTAACCCGGGGAAAAATTCACTTAAGTCTAAATTTGACGATGCTACAGAATGTTAATGTGACAAATGAACTCACATGAAATGTCAGCTGTTAAACTTGTGCTAACAGCTGACCCAGTGCTGCCATCTTGTTTGTTGTAGGTGGCAGTACAGGAGATTGTCTTTCCATGATGGAGGTGAGAAGCAGTGAAGTTGACAACAGAGGTCTGGACTTTAGTTTTGTCCTGATTCTCCTGCAGTGTCTCCTGACTGTCACCCAGGCCGCGGGTCCATGTCAGATTTGGAGAATGACACAGACAGGGAGCTGGAGCAGAGCACGTCAAACTCACTGAGGTTCCCTCCTTCACCTCCAGTGTGGACGGAGTCAGAGTCGGTCTGTTAGTACACGTGCTGCTGCATTCTGAATTAGCTGGAGAGTTTTTAAGGACTTACTAGAGCTACCTGATAATAGAGAGTTACAGTAATCCAGCCTTGAGGTAACAAAAGCGTGGACCAATTTTTCTGCATCTTTTCGGTCAGGATAGGCCTAATTTTCGCAATATTACGCAGATGAAAAAATGCAGTCCGTGAGGTTTGTTTTAAATGAGAATTAAAAGACAAATCTTGATCAAATATCACTCCGAGGTTTCTTATGGTAGTGCTAGAGGCCAGAGCAATGCCATCAAGAGAAACTATGTCATCAGATAAAGAGTCTCTGAGTTGTTTGGGGCCAAGAACAATAACTTCAGTTTTGTCTGAATTTAACATCAGGAAATTGGTGTTCATCCAGGTTTTTATGTCTTTAAGGCAGTTATGGAGTTTAGTTAATTGATTAGTTTCTTCTGGCTTCATCGATAAATACAACTGAGTATCATCCGCATAACAATGGAAATTTATAGAGTGATTTCTAATGATGTTACCTAAAGGAAGCACATATAGAGTAAATAGGATTGGTCCGAGCACAGAACCTTGTGGAACTCCAAAACAAACTTTGGTACGTGAGGATGATTCATTATGAACATCAACAAACTGAAAACGATCAGATAAATAAGATTTAAACCAGCTCAGTGCAGAACGTTTTAGGCCAATTAAGTGTTCCAGCCTCAGCAGTAGAATTCGATGGTCAATAGTGTCAAACACTGCACTAAGATCTAATAAAACAAGTACAGAGACAAGTCCTTTGTCTGAAGCAATGAGAAGGTCATTTGTAATTTTGACTAGTGCTGTCTCAGTGCTATGATGCACTCTAAATCCTGACTGAAATTCCTCAAATAAATTATTATCATGGAGAAAATCACACAGCTGGTCTGCTACTTTCTCAAGGATCTTTGACATAAAGGGAAGATTAGATATTGGTCTATAGTTGGCTAACACCTCTGGATCCAGGGTGGGCTTTTTTAGTAGAGGTTTAATTACAGCTACCTTAAAAGACTGTAGTACATAGCCTGTTAATAAGGATATGTTGATCATATCTAATATATGAGTGTTAACTAAAGGAAAGACCTCCTTAAGTAGCCTAGTTGGGATGGGGTCTAAGAGACACGTTGATGATTTAGATGAAGAAATCACTGCGGTCAATTCTTGAAGAGAAATTGGGGAGAAGCAATCTAAATATATATTAGGTTTTACAGCTGTGTTTGAGGTTAGATAGGTACTATCTGAGGACAGGAGGTCATGAATTTTGCCTCTAATAGTTAGAATTTTGTCGTTAAAAAAGCTCATAAAATCATTACTGCTAAGGGCTAAGGGAATACAAGGCTCAATAGAGCTCTGACTCTCAGTCAGCCTGGCTACAGTGCTGAAAAGAAACCTGGGGTTGTTCTTATTGTCTTCTATTAATGCTGAGTAATAGTTTGCTCTGGCAATGCGGAGGCCCCTCATATAAGTTTTGAGACTGTCTGTCCAGATTAAACGAGATTCGTCCAGTTTGGTTAATCACCAATTCCTTTCAAATTTTCGCGATATTTGTTTTAATTTACGGGTTTGAGAGTTATACCAAGGAGCGAACTTTCTTTGCTTTTTTAACTTCTTTTTAAGAGGAGCTACAGTCAAGTGTTGTTCGCAGCGAGCCTACGGCGCTATCGACAAAATGATCAAAGTCGGTACGGGAAACCTCTGTTACTGAGGGACTTGATATTGAATTTAACGACGGAGTAATCTTTTCCTTAAATTTTGCGACAGCACTATCTGATAAACATTTAGTATAGTAACTGTTGCTGAGTGGCGTGTAATCAAGTAAAAGAAAGTAATCAGATAATGATCCGATAGCGAGGATTCTGTGGAAAGGCTTTTAGGTTATCCATTTCAATTCCATACGTGAGAACTAGATCGAGGTATGGTTAAAACAAGTAAAGAGTAGTGAAAAGTTTTTTTAGTTATAAAGTTTGGGAATGGACCACACCACGTAACAGGAGAGAATGAACCCGAACTGTCATCTGCGAGGAAAAGAGGACGCAATTTCACTTCTTGTGATGCACTCTCTGCAGTGCTTTTCCTCCTGATGATATATCTCCCCAACAATGGTAGCAGTTGCATCGAATCCCATTCTGTGCAGCCAAATGGGAGCGGAGGATTCAGCCTCTCATCTCGCCCCGCCAGCATCCAAGTTCTTCATCTGTATGCTCCGGCTCAAACAGGTATGGCTCTGGGTTTGTGTCCGCTACAAGAAACTCTTCAAAATCGCGTTCAAAGTCGTCCATTGCAGCTACTGTAGTCCGGAGATATTGCTAGGCTAAATAAACAGCTGAGCTCTGTTTACCGGCTATGCTGTCAGTCAGTGTGCGGGCTGGAGGTTGGTGGAGCAGAGGGGGGAGGGGGTACCCGCTTGGTATTGTAAACGAGAATGTGTGTATGGAGTGTGTGTGTTACGCTAGAAGAGTCAGAGTTTGGGACGGAGTCTTTTACCCCCTGGAGTGTTACCGGAGTTTTTGGAGTGCTCAAATAAACGGGCCTTTTTCCCGAACGCTACTCTGGTCTCCTGCTCGTGAGGGATTCATTACAATATCGTAACATGGTTTAGATTTCTAATTAAACAGTCACCTCGCTAGATAGACCTACTCCTGAAAAACAGTGTGAATTTGCATATTAGCTAAATATTTAGTTTCACCCAGAACATTTAGATTTAACATTTAACATTTAGATTTAGATTTAGCATTTAGATTTAACATTTATCTTTATATTTATATTTAATATTTAGATTTATATTTAGCATTTAGATTTAACATTTATATTTATATTTATATTTATAGGGCGGTACGGTGGTGTGGTGGTTAGCACTCTTGCCTCACAGCAAGAGGGTTGCCGGTTCAATCCTGGGCGTGGGAGCCCTTCTGTGCGGAGTTTGCATGTTCTCCCCGTGTCAGCGTGGGTTCTCTCCGGGCACTCCGGCTTCCTCCCACAGTCCAAAGACATGCAGATTGGGGACTAGGTTATTTGGTAACTCTAAATTGTCCATAGGTGTGAATGTGAGCGTGAATGGTTGTCTGTCTCTATGTGTCAGCCCTGCAATAGTCTGGCGACCTGTCCAGGGTGTACCCTGCCTCTCGCCTGATGTCAGCTGGGATAGGCTCCAGCCCCCCCGCGACCCTCAAGAGGATGAAGCGGTTAGAAGATGAAGATTTATATTTAGATTTATATTTATATTTAATATTTAGATTTAACATTTATATTTAGATTTAATATTTAGATTTAACATTTAACATTTAGGTGCTACATTTAATATTTAGATTTAACTATTTAATATATTTCTAAGTTAACAAATATTGCTGTAAATGTGGTAAAAGGTGACATTAAAAAAATTCACAATACTTTTTTAAACATTTTTTGAAGCTAAATGTGGCAAAATGTTGATATTATTTTCAGCATGAGCCACTTTACAAACGGCACCCCATACAACACATCCCTTGCATGCATTTCCACTACAGTATGCAAAACTGTTGGGAGCCTAGTCTGGAAAATGAAAAACAAAAACACTAAACAGATATACTGTGCAGAAACAGAAGTGTGGTGATGTCTTCCAGATCAAGTCCCTTAGTGTTTCAAGAGATGGTGACAGTTTACAACTAATCAATAAAACTTGTGTTTGACACAAAAACAGACCTTGACGTTCCGCAGATGATTGAGGCTGGAGGCAGTAGGCACAAAAGTGGTGAGTAGCAGATCCCAGAGAGTTAGAGGTGCGGCAGCAAAGTGGAAAGATCCCTCTTCTGTGGTTGGTTCACAGTGATGATGCTCCTCAGGCCCGTGTCATTTGGAGGCTCATAGGTGATGGTCAAATTGTCTGAGTTATTGACAGGTGACCCGTCCAAATACCACATTAAAGTGGGAGAAGGGTTTCCCACAGTCTCACAGGAACAGTTAAGCTGGGCTCCAGCTTTGGTGCAGTTAGAAGAGGGCAGGATCTCTGGAGCAACTGTGAAGAGTGGACACCAAAGAGAAGAGTTGAGTTGTGTTCGGGAAGGTAAGTTTGTATTAATAAAGGTAAAAAGGTCAAGGTTTTTGTGTCTACATTTGTTTACATTCAGTGTGTAAAGTTTGTGCTTGCAAATGCATTTTGTTCAATGGTTCTTGTTTGTTTTCTATCCTAATAGAGGTGCCCTCAAGGGGGGAGTTCAAGCATGGCCTCTCTGTAATAGGTGCTGGTCCCCTTGGTGAAAATATTTGGAAGCCAATATTATTTTCTTCAAGAGGCTGTGGTGGCCTTATTCTTTAAGCCAGAGCGAAGGTAGTGGTATCTTGTGAAACTAGACATTATAAGGCATCCATTGTTACCATCCATTAATGCCAGCCATGTTGGCACAGGAAGGGCTAAATAACACTCTAAAGTTGGGCTTAATTTTTGAGGAACATCAGGCATGACCATTTTCAAAGGGCTCCTTAAACTCTCCTCAAGATATTTGAATGAAAATGGGGTTCTGTACCCACAAGTGTCCCCTAAAATTGAAAAGACTTGTTCTTGGTAAATTTTTGTTCCTACGATCAATATAATCCGTCAAATTGAAGCTGTTTATTTCTCTTTAAGAAAAAGCCAGCAAGCCTACTTGAAGAATAATCAGTTGCCTAACAAGTACAGACACACGATACATTAAAACAGGAGTGTTGTGAAACTGAAAATGTGAACTGTGCTGGTTTTGCTCTATGCACTTCTGATCATTTGTTTTATTTACTGTAAAATAAGAAACCAATATCACTGTGATTCCTCAGCTCTCCATATTGGTTCAGTTTTCAGCCAGCCTGTAGCTACAGTATGCTACAACAACATGAGGTGAATTCCTGAAATTCAGTTATGGCTTTTTGGTTTTGGTGTGCCACTCCAAGATTTTCACTTGCCACCCTGGCTAACCCGGTGAAAAATTCACTTAAGTCTAAATTTGATGATGCTACAGAATGTTAATGTGACAAATGAACTCACATGAAATGTCAGCTGTTAAACTTGTGCTAACAGCTGACCCAGTGCTGCCATCTTGTTTGTTGTAGGTGGCAGTACAGGAGATTGTCTTTCCATGATGGAGGTGAGAAGCAGTGAAGTTGACAACAGAGGTCTGGACTTTAGTTTTGTCCTGATTCTCCTGCAGTGTCTCCTGACTGTCACCCAGGCCGGGGGTCCATGTCAGATTTGGAGGATGACACAGACAGGGAGCTGGAGCAGAGCACGTCAAACTCACTGGGGTTCCCTCCTTCACCTCCAGTGTGGACGGAGTCAGAGTCGGTCTGGGTGGATCAGCTGGTGGGAAGGTACATTTTGACCAGTCACTGAATAAACAATCATTTCTCTCTATTTGTTCAACTGTTTGCCAAAACAATAAATGCAAAATAAGATCAAAGCAGTTCTACAAGGGAAGAGAATGAAGTGTAATTAAATGGATTTTAAAACCTACCTCTGACTGAAAAAGAGATTTGTTCTGAAAATTCATATCTCAGGCCTCTGCATTCCAGCCTGAAGGTATATTTTTTGTTGTTGTCAACAGGTTGTATGTTGTTCAGGGTTGTGGTGCAGTCTTTTTTGGTCAAGTCTCCTGTCAGTTGTCCGTTGTTTGTAGTTGTTTGTGTCTGGCTGCTATCAAACACAGTAACTCCACCTTTTTTCCATAGTGCTTTACATGTCTTATCTAGCTTTGATACACACTGGTCTGTCACGTCAAAGGAGCAGGGGATGGTCACACAGGATCCACTAACAACCTCTATAGTCTGTGGTATTATGACCTTAAACTCTCCACACAGGGCACCTGAAACACAAGATACAAATCTTGAGGGAGGATAGTTTACAATAGTGAAGTAATTTTACTGCTGTTATATTATTTTTTGCACCTTTTGTTATTTTCGTACAGGAGTCATTGATCCATATAGATAAACTCTAACTCACCTTGCAGCAAACAGGCAATGACAAGGATATTCAGAATTCCCACCATCTTTGTTTGTCAGGAGATGCAGAAACTCGAGTCTAAAATAGTCAGGAGATTACAGATGAAACAGTTCATGTGTTTGATTCATTTCATCTCTAAAGCAAAATGATCTTTTGAGCATGATTTATTTGAAGGCCAGTGCCAAATGTGACATTTAGGTTCTCAGATCGACATTACTTTATGTTGAACCTGCACATTTTTTAATCATTATCCTGGTGGAAAAGTGAGCCCCTTAAAATTTTTAACTAAATCCTATCCAATTTTGGGTTGTATGTGATGTGTCAGCAGCTCTAGGATTCAGTGCACTTATTTATCACACTAAGGACAAAAAGTAATAGATTACGACATTGAAAATAGTTTCTTGCTAAACCAAATTTGAACAATTAAATTAATAACAAAACAATTCTAGCGGATTCGACAGACCTTTTATTAAAGTTTGATCAGTGTGTGTGTTTACTGTACTGTAGAGATAAAAAATGTGGTTCTTTCTAAAATGGGGAAGAAACATTCGCTGATTAATTCAAGATAGCTGTTTGTTACACATTTCATAAATGTGACAACACCCTGTCTGTATCTAACAGAATGCAGAACATGAAATATGTTAAAAAAAAAAAAAAGGAAAAACAGGAAATGAATTTCTTTAACAAACACCAACAAAGATTTGATGAACTTGTTTGCGGTTTTATTTTTAATGATTTTGAATTAACTAATGACTGTAGAGCAATGTCAAAAACACATTTAACTACCTTTGTTAATGATTTAAAAGAATTCTCCCTCTCCATCACCATCTGTTGATCTGTTTTCAATTTCCTGTCAAAATTTTCAAATATATAGTGATCGATGTAAAGCCCAGTGAGACAAGTGTTAACCCTTATCAAATAAATCTTGCTGTTTTATTCTTAATATTTGACTTATCCATGTGTTTCTTATGGAAGTTAAAATTACTTACATGTTCATCAGGTCTGTTTTGCAGATAGATAGTTGAGCTGGAGTCAAGCTCTTAAGAAGTGATGTTACATTTTCAGAGAGCTTAGCAAATGAGGAACTTGCACAAGTGGAAGTGCATGAGTGATCTCTGCCGCACATTTCCCACTAAAGAGCCACACAGGTTTTACATAATGTGACAATGTCAACATTTGTCTCCCAGCAGTAGTGTTCTCTATGATGTGAAAACCAACATGATGGCCAATAGAAGTCAGTATTCAGAAGAGTCTGTAGCTGAGTGCTGTTGAATGTCTGGAAATAACATCCTATACTGTTCACCTCTGGTGGTCTCTCAAAGTACCATGTTAGGTGTGTTTAAGTCACTCTGTCATTTACTTCCTTATTGTTTTGGATCAAACAAACCCCACCACTGTATGTATAAAAAAATAATAACATTAATAACTGCTAAATCAATTTCCTTCAAATAGTAAGTCCAGTCACCAGAATAAAAGGAGGATTGTGGATGGTTTTACACCTTGGGTAAATGGCTGCCAAGCATTAGACAGCAGCAGACCACTCCTCAAGACCATGAATTATATTTGATTTTTTTTAATGACAGGTTGGAACATTTCCAGTTGTGTTTGTAGCTGTAGTGTTTGCATTAGTCAAAACATGATGTTTTCCAAACCAAATGGTTTTTGTGCCTAAACCTAACCACACATTAATCACAGCACTGTTACAACATAAACTGAAATGTTAAGTTTCAACATATCCACTACATATGAAACATACAATGCCAACATTTATTCTAGCAGTTTTATTCATGTTTGAAATGTAATATGGGCTTTGTAGAACAAATATGTACATAATACATTTGTTTGACAAAATTAACAATATGTAATTCTATGTGGTTTGTTATAGTTTTGGTTAAAATAAATCACAGAGAGCTCTACCTCTCTATATATCTGAAAACACTTATTTGGGATCTGGGAGCTATAGTGCTGCATGCGAAGTACTTTGAACAGCAATCACAAATATAGATTATATATATAGACAATTCTGAGCAACAAGCAGAAGAATTGGAAGACATTTAAGAATTTAGCAACACAATCTGCCTTTTGCATCAGCTGAGGCTTGAACTCACAACCTCTGAGACTAAGACTCAAGTTCTATCTCACTAAGCTAATTAGTCAGTGACAATTCATGTGTAGCTTCGCAAACTGACTAAGCCAGATGTGCAGGTTTAGCAGCCGTCAATGCAAGGAAAAGCAGATTTCAAACCACTGTAAAAAATCTGAAAATACACATATTGCATCTAGACAGCATGGAGATGTTGTTAATTTGTTTGTAACAATGATTGATTTGCTCTGTAAGTGAAAAACTGATGTTTAAAATTGCCATTTTTACATTGACTCCAATTGTTCACATTAGAGCAAAATTCAAAATGCTGTCAAAAATTCAGTTTTTGAGATAAAATTCTGAAATTTGCCACACATCATCTACCATGACTCTAGAGTTTTGTCTTTTTTTCATGAACATTGAAGATTTATTTAGCAAGAATTTGCATGTATATGTTTACAGTACCGTTTACAGTCAAACATTTTGATGCACTGTCGGCTCAATTTTTGATACATCAAAAATCTAAGAAGTGTAGTTTTTGTAGGACAGTCTGAAGATGCTCTGTAGCAAGTTTGGTGTCAATTGAGCAAAAATTGAGGGAGGAGATAGGTTTAAGAAGTTTTACAGTTTTTGAAAAAAAACAGTGATGAACTTCATAATTTTTAAAAGGTTTAAGTGTACAAACATTTCTTCAGTATTGGGGCTATTTGATGAAAGTTGTGAAGTTGTAGCACATATGGTTGATTTGTTATGAATTTTCAGTTTTGAACTTTAGACACTTGCTGTAGCGCCACCATCAGGACTACTGGCTTGAGTTTACAGCTG
This sequence comes from Epinephelus fuscoguttatus, assembly GCF_011397635.1. Taxonomy (NCBI): domain Eukaryota; kingdom Metazoa; phylum Chordata; class Actinopteri; order Perciformes; family Serranidae; genus Epinephelus; species Epinephelus fuscoguttatus. Next base: position 21,594,139 of record NC_064759.1, read on the forward strand.
AGGATATCTGGCATGAGACTGGACCTTTGTGCAAAGTTTGGTGAGTTTTCACCCATGGGAAGTAGGATTTCCTCGGAAGAAGAAAGAAGAAAGAAGAAGAAGAAGAATACCTAACCATGTTTTACAGCTGAACACAAAATGATTTCATCATTTTCTGTATGCTTCATTATCTTCAGTCTTGGGCGTTCCACAGCTCCAACCCTGTTTTGGACCCAGGTTATTGCCACACAGACTTTATGTAATTAGAAACACAGAATGAAAAAAAAAGAGGAATTGTGCCATAGTAAAGTATAGATTGTGTATAACAATTCATGTCAAGGGCTAGTCAGAAGCTGGAGTCTCTGGGAGCAGAAACAGAATGTAGATTACATTTGAAACATGTCATAGGTTTAAAATCATGTGTGTTAGCAGTTGTAATCAGATTTGAAGTCATAAAGAATCAAGCTGATTAAACAATTCTGACTGTGTTTTTGGTGTCGTTAAAGAGGGCTCGGGTCAGCACAAGTACAGCATAAGGATTAAAATGAATTTTCTTTACAGACTGAAGTCAGAATGTAAATTGACTCATGGTGGGTGCTGCAAATAGAGCCAGCAACCATTGCACATAAATTGCTACGTAACCTGTCTTCCTCCAGCCAGATTTTTAGAAGACTTCAGAAGCTCCAGAATATTTGTCCGGAGCTCCTTGGCTTTTTCTGCATTCTCTCCTTTCTCCACCTGTTCTCCTGCCACCTGGAGCCCCTTCAGCACCGACTGCAGGGCGTCTGCATTCTTCACCGAGTCCATCTGGTCTCTGTCTGCTCGGATCTCCTCCACCCAGTCCAGGTAGGCCTGAAGTAATCCAAGGTCTTCCACGAAGTTTGCAATAATCCGAAGTCCTGGTCGACATTGCTGCAGCTTCTTCAGCCTCCTTCTTCCCACCTCTCCGATGTCATTCCCAACAATGCTGATTAAGGAAGAAATAAACAGGTAAGAGTTTTCTTTGTGCTGTGGTGTCTAAAAGCACTACTGTTAGGGGCCCAGGGTCAAGAAGTATATATGGTCAGGGTCAAGAAGGTATTTATGGCCCAGGTGAAGGACTGGTAAAGTCCAACTAGGGTGTCTCTCTGTCGTCTGTTTTACTTTGTCTCACATTTCACAAACACAACTAATCTATATAAGCAGGGTTTTTGGGGCTGTTTTTCAGAGCAGTTCATATTGGCTTCAAACACTCTCCAGGCAATCTAGATGCTTGATTTGATGCTGTACTTCTTGTAATAAACCTTTCCTGTATACAAGCCAGACGGTGTCAGCGGAGTCTCCTTCATCACCTTCACATCATCGCTATTTAATAAACAACAGTGCCAAGGCCTTAGTTCACACAAGGTAGCAGTGTTTCCATACACTGTAACATTGAGAACCCAAAGCACAAGTCAATGTGTGTGTCTTACGTCAGTGTCTTCAGAGAGGTGTTTTTGCTGAGGCAGTTGACAATGTTTTCTGTTCCTCTCTCTGTGATGCCAGTGATGTCCAAATAGAGTTCCTCCACAGTGGTGTTGTGCTCCAGAGCGTTCCACAGCTCCAAAACCCCCTCTGGACCCAGGTTATTGCCACACATACTGTACACACGAGAAGAATATAAGCATTAAAACACACTGAATTTTCAGTTCTCTTTAAGAAAGACCTTAGAATGTACAAAAAGGTCTTGAATTTTCTGTAGACGGTTGGTATAAAAAGAAGGTATAACTTTTTAAATGTGGGCTGTTGGGAGATGATACATCCAGGTCACATTAATGAGTTAATTATATTACCAGGAATTATTGTTACATACAGCTGGGAGGCACTGACAAATGTGATAGAAATGTAAATAAATTCACACCCTAAATAAATACTACTTGTAGGCCTTAGTGTCCAAGCTGTTTTTCAGTAATTCTTCTTGTTATGAAATTGCATTTTATATGGCATTAAAACTTACAAGAGCTTCTTCACTTGGCACTCATTCGATTTCAGAACTGCAGATTCTAAAATAGCTGCTTGCCTATCCAGGCAGTTGTATCTCAAACTGAAAAAAAGAAAAACATTAGGTCAGTATTATTTTTGGCAGTCCATTGACCCTTTTTCAAAAGCGCCGTCATGCTCAGGCTCTTGTAGTAGGGCGGAATCAATCCCAGCATGTATTAGACAAAAGGCTCGGAGTACTAGGAGTACACCCAGGTTGCCAGTCTATCACTGAGCTAACATTAAGAAAGACAAACATGCAGATACATAGAGAAGATGCACACTCTGCACAGAAAGGCATCAGCCAGTCAGGAAATTCAAACCCAGACTTGTTTTCATTGCCCAGTGCTCAAATGGCAGTTCTATTTAACTGATTTATATAAATCCGATACTCACTAGAGAGATTCACAGCGGTGTAGGATTGGCCCCAGTCTGTTTAGTCCTCTGTTTCCAATGTTGGAATAGCCCAAGTTGAGCTCCTGCAGCTTGTGTGGAGAGAACTGCAGCACATAGTGCATGGCTGCACAGTCCACAACACTCAGCTTCATTTTAAACAGGTTGAGTTTCTTGATCTCTGGTGCGGCCATGCTGGTGGCTTCCTTCATGTGGAACTCCATCAGGCAGTGGAGAAGATTGAGGGCAGCCTGGTTCTGGAGCTCCCTACCCTTAAACTGGTCTTGAAACCACAGACCCAGCCTGGCAGGGATGCTGTCCAGTTGCTCCATGGGGGAAAGAACAAGGCCATCCAACTGACCTGCGAGCCGAGCTCGGAGCATCCCCATAAAGAAGCGTGTGAACATCTGGAGGCTCTCCAGCTTGTCCATGCTGAGGTCTGTGTTTTGCAGGGGTGCAGCTCGGGAGGATGGTGGATGTACCCCAAAGCACCAGAAGTCCAGAGCTTGGATTATGTCCTCCTGGCTGAAGAGATTGATTGCACAGTAGAGGGCAGCCAAATGTTCTTGAACAGTCAGGTGGAAGAAAGAAAACATCTCCACTGTTTCCTCTTTGAGAGGCTGGAGGATGTGGCAGAGAAAGGTGCTCTGAAGATCAGCAGGTGTAACACCATACTTCTCCAAATCTGCTCTGTTGAACATGATCTTTTTCTGTAAAAGGTTTTCATAAGCCAGTTTTCCCAGGTCTGTCAGTTGTTGCTTTGCTAATGAGAGAACCTCAGATCTTGGGGTGCTTCTGTCTGCACTCCCCTTCAGCGCATGGTGCTTGATTGCTGTAAAGAGGTAGCAGAAGTAAACCTCGCTGACTGTTCGGGGTGGGTTTAGCTCCAGAGACTTTGATTCAGCAACATCTTGATTTCCTGAGAAGAACTCAGCCATAGCAGTGCAGATGATGTAGCAATAAAGAGGGATGAAGGACAGCACAAAAAGGTTGTCATTGTGCAAGATGTAATCATAGACTTTTTCAGCAACTTCTTTGTCTTTGTAGAACTTTGTGGTGTATTCCTTCACCTGGTCCTCCTCAAAGCCCAACACCACACAACATCTCTGGAAGAAACGCTTGGGAGCTTCAGTGGATGGTCTGGTCGTGAGGATGACTGATGCTTCTGGGAGCAGGCTTCCCTTGATCAAAGCCACCATTAGCTCTGACACTGGCACCTCCGAGTGAATGTCAATGTTTTTGTCAGGACTGTTCCAGTCCAAGGGAAATTTGAACTCATCTAATCCATCTAAGATGAAGAGCAAAGAGCTTGGTGAGGCAAAAAGATCAGGTAGAGCTGCCTTCAGGTACCGGAAACGTTCTCCAAGAAGCTCCAGCAGGCTCAGTGGTGCTTCAATCAGATTGAGCTCTCTGAAGCGCAGGTCAAAAATGCAGGTGAATTCACGCATGTTCTTCCCAATCGCCCACTCAAAGACTAGTCTCTGCACTGCTACGCTCTTTCCGATACCAGCAATACCCTTCACTTTAACCCTTTTTGGGGGCCGCCCCGACGTACCTTGGGGTTCCAAGAGATGGCACGGCCGAATGCGCTGGCAAGCCTGATGGACATAGATGCGAGCTCGTCTGCTTGCCAGGTCAAAGTACTCATGTTGGCTGCTTTCAACTGAGTCATCATCCTCTGTCACAAAAAGGTCGGTGTAGCGGATCTCGATGTGAGAAGCTGAGTTCGAGGTCACTCCCTCACCCTCTGAGTAACACTTCAACTGCTCTGTGCGCTTCAGAAGAGTTGTTTTGTGGGCAGAAATGGGAACTACAGTGAAAGACAGCAAGATGAAATACATTGTCAACAAACTTAAATTATTCTTCAGTTTTCTAGAAAATATACATTTTGACGAATCTTCAGTTCACCAATCATATTGACGTACCTCGGATGTTGGCCAGCTTTACATTCCTGCTAGGTTTCAGTTCTTCTTTAGCTGCATAATGAAGATCATTTTACTTCATATTCAAAACATGTGAACAATTTAAGTGATATGTAAGTAATATCCAAAATCAATTTAAAAGATAAATAATCCATACCTTGAACCTCAGTAGCCAGGGTAAATCCCTTACTCTTTCCTTTGAACAGTTTAGCAATGGGGCCTTTAGGCTTCTTCTCTGTGTATAATACAGAATTCATATGGTTAATAACACATTTGATACATATGATATTACATGATTGCCGAGGTCCAGACCTTTGAATTCGCCCAATACACTGAGTTCCAGTTGGCTGATTTGTCTAGCGTCATAACATGAAACAGCGGGTTTTCGGTAAAAATAACAAATGATCAAAATGACTACAGCAGGGGGACTAACGATTCGCCAGTAAGTGCTATGGCTAGGACTAACTCCGTTGTCAAGCTGTTGTTGAGCTCAGAACCAATGAGGAGCAATAACAATGGCCAGTGCCATAGACAAGATAGTGACTGGTATCAAGGCTGTTCTAAAGTGACATGTCCTCTCAATATCGCCAGTCATTATACATTGTGTATAACTTGACTCCACTTCAACTTAAAAACTTAAGCAAAACAAGTATGCTGGTATGATTATGCATCAGTGTGGACTTAAAATTAGGTCAGATTCAGGCGGATACGTTGGTCTCTAGTGATTGGTAAGGGACAGTTGGATCCACCTCCCTCACAGAAATCAGAGTGGACACAATGCAAAGATGGAAACGGAGTGTTATGAATTATCAGTTTCTTCGTTGCTCACTTCAGAGCACACTGAGCTGCATATATGCTCCATATTTTAAACCAATCAAAGTTCCAATGTGAGAGGCATGGCTGTTCCAAAATTGCATTTTTGGTGTTAATTACAGCACCACCATGTGTTGGATTGGAGTTATATTTCTTGGTAAGCATTTGCACGTTTGAACCCTAATTACTTGGCAAGACATCACAGTTTATTGTAGCCTTTTAGTAATCTTATCACACCTGTTGTTTAGACAGTAAAACTCTAGTCCCGGTCTGCCTGTCCCCCTTTTTCTTGAACTTTTGTACATACTTAACCCTGTTTTAGGTTTTCTTGTGCTCACATTCAAACGAGTGTAGACAATTTTCTAAATGTTTAATAGACCTGTTAAATAAATAATTAATACAGTCATCACCATCATATTTAAGCAACCTTACCTTCAACTTTTACAGGTGCAGACACTGGCTTACTGATGGCATCTTTCCTGCAGTGTCTCTCCACCCACGCCTGCAGATCTTCGCAGTAATAATCCTGCACCTCTCTCAGCACCTGCAGGAACTTTTGGCTGCTCTCCTCAGTGGCACACACCATCTCAAGAGCTTGGGCCATGGCATTGGAAGGTGACCTCTCCAGCAGAGACAGGTAGTGGGCAGGGGAAAGCACCTCAGCATCACGCAGCCAACGCAGCAACGGTGCTGGGTGGTCTAGAGTCCAGTTCAGCAGCAAGTCTCTCTGAGACCGGAGCAGTTGCTGAGCTGAGCTCATGGCTTCATAAAATACTGTCACAGGGAATAAAATAAGCACGTTACAAGATGTCATGCTAATAACTTACATTTAGAGAACTCCAGTATAGAGAAGTGCAGTACAGTAAGGAAGTTGAACAAATACTCCCATGCTCAATGATTGAAATGCTTACCTTAAAGAAATATTTTATTGTTACGTTCTCTGTCACTTTCCCTCTCGTCTATTTCGCCATTGCAGTTGTTATGAGTGTTTGCAGGAGAGCCGTTTGTTTTCCATCTTAAGGTGCGGGCAGACAGAGTGCAATGACTTAGGCAGCAATTTAAACAACCATTCAAAGGGTCCAGAGTTCAAAGTATTCAAGTCTTTGTCCCTGCCTCTGATTCATTGCTGTTGTTTGATCTTGCAGAAACATGCCAATCCCCTAAAGTGACCTGGGAGTAACACACAGTGTGGAAAAATATCAAACTGTTCAACTTTTCAAATCCAATGTAATGCTGAAAAATGAACATTTTTGCATATTAAAACATATTTTTGTGTAATAAACAGATTGACCAGCAGTCTGAACAGTTAAAATACAAAAGTTGTTGCTTGACATGTTTCACATTTTGCCTCCAACTTTGTTTATAACTTCGCTGACCTACTTGTATTGACTGGTATTTATTGTTAACATGACAATTATAAATCCCCATCTGGCAAAACAGTTAATCATTAATCAGTTTTATTTGACTTTCTATTGATCTTTATCGCTATCACTTTTATCACACTTTGAGATATGGTTAGAACAGTCGATGTAGACAGAGGGAATCAGAAATTAACACATGTAGCTGTTGGAGCCTTTGAGGAAATGGCCAACAGCATGAGAGTGACTCACCCATTGTCATGTGTTGTCTCACACAGACTTGCTGAGGTCTCTCTTTCCAAACAATTCCTGCTTCCAGCAACTAAATCTGTATTTAAATCTTTTGACATGATTAAATAAGTGTGAAGTCTTAACTCTACCATTGCTGATTGTAAAATTAGTTCAGTGGTTTGTAATGAATGAATGAATGAATGAATGTAATAAGCATAAATGATATTGAAGATATTGAAAGAGTAAGAGGGGCCATCGAAGTGAAGTCACAGCATCAGGAGCACAATGAAACACTCCAACTTCCCCCTCTTTGCTCCTTTGTTCATCCTTCCCTTTGTCTGTGCTGGCACAGCAGGGTTGCAGACATGCATGTGGACACTGTCTTTCTTGTGTGTCCTCTGATTTTTGGTGAGTAATTTAATCATATATTATTTTCTCTAAGGAATGCATTAGCTTTAAATTAATTAATTTAATTCATCATTTATCTGTGTTGTTAACCTCATTAAATGATCTCCTGATATCTCTGTCATTAACATAATTATTACACCAAGAGATGGAGAAACCGTTAATTTTTCTGTCTGTGAATGTGTCCTGCAGAATATACCATAGCGCATGATTACATTATATTCACAGATGAGGATTGTTTCTGTATCTTAATAGTTAAATGCTAATTTCTCTTCTCTGTGAAGTTGATGACAATATGAAAATGTATATGCAAATAATTCCTGAAATAATCAAGGTAATATGGATTTTTAAGTATTTACTTCAATTTCCCACCGAGTATAATACTTGAGTGTAGTACATTTTCCAGAGCCACAAGTGCTGTTGCTCTCTTCCTTTTTCTAAATATACATCTGTTGCGAAATTGTTCTAGGTCATAAAATGCATTTGCAGACAGTGCAGCTAAATACAGCAGCTCTAACCTCGTGTTAGTTCAAGTTTATTCTTTATGATGACCTTTCGAGAAGATCTCATGGGAGTTAAATCAGTTAGGGTTGTGAGTGTTGTAGTTTGGATTAGAAACGTTTTAAATGGCCATGTACTATGGGAACTGTCTTTAGCTTCTCAGTGGTCAAGTTTAAAGTAAAATTCAAGCACACAAGACATGAACATCACAACTATGGGGCACAGCTGACTGGCTGCTGTCCCCCGGGATTTAATCTTGAACCTGGCATCGTTACATCAGACCCTGTGTGTTGTTAAATTATTCTGCTCTCTATCACAGCAGCCACACTGTGGAAGAGAGTCCAGGCTGTCTCTCCTGTGCCCTCAGTCCCTGACCGTGTCCAAGCACTGGTGGGCTCCTGTGTGGTGATCCCCTGCTCCTTCACTCCTCTAGCTCCTCACCCTCCCAGGGGGAGGAAGGAGAGGGTGGATGTCCGGCTGAGGTTCAGAGGTGGCGGTCACTTGTTCCCTCTTCGCAGCACCGCTTTTAACAGCGAGGACAGAGATCAAGTGAGCCGGGATTTCCAAGGCCGGACGTCGCTCTTCGGGCGAGTCGCAGATGGAGACTGCTCGGTGAAGATCGAAAGGATCAGCCAGGATGACTCACGGGTGTTTGAGATCGCTCTGAAGAGAGGTGACAGCTTACTGTGGGGGAAGCCAAGGAGCTTCAATCTGGATGTTGTGGGTGAGTGGGGGAGTCACTGTACTGGCTCTTTCTTCTCTTATAAAAGTACTTGATTGGTGGATATTTAACAACCAAAAAATGTCTGTGTATCCAGAGCAAAGAAAATATATTATAGTGTAGGAACAGAAATCCAGTATATTCATGCAAACACACAGTACAGAACTCCAACAATTGAGTTACGTAGTGAGCTCACACTGCACAGTATGTTAATTTTGTGTAGGCCTACTTGAGAAATGCCAGGACTGTGAGAGGTGAGCTTACTGGACAAACTGCCCAACAATGCAGTTTTTGAGCCAGGCAAAAAGCTATTTATCTGTCAAATGATTGATTTTTAACATTTTTCAGGTGAGAAAGTAACTATCGACTCCCAGTATGTGTCACTTTATCCAATTAATGCCTGTTTAGAAATTCACTGTAACGTTTTCAGAGATGTGAGAGCTGCTGGCTGGATCAGATCGGCTGTCACGACTGTCTTGCTTGAGCATTCAGTCAGCTGGTAATGGCATACTAATCTTTCTTTTAGTAGGCCGTAAATACATGTGGCTGATGGGTTAAATAGTTCCTATACCTACATGAAAATGAATGTCTGGGGACAGAAATACCACAATAATGGCCTTGCTGGTTTTTGGAATTATTTTGTTTGTCTCTAAGAAAATACACATCAGTATTAAAACACTGTTATGATGGAGCGTTTCCTCACTGACAGACACTCCTGAGGCTCCTGTCATCAGCGGCATGTTGTCTGCCACAGAGGGACAGCTGGTCACCCTGAACTGCTCCGTCAGCTATCACTGCCCCTCCAGACCTCCGGCCCTACAGTGGAGCTGGGAGAGAGGAGCCCAGCTGAACAGCACGGAGCCTGGGGAGGTACAGACACTTCACCCAGAGCCCCACAGGCCGATGTTACTGGCCTCTTTGTCCTTCACTGTGTCACATCAGGTGAAACCCCGGCTCAAATGTGAAGTCAGCTACCCAGGAGCCAAAGCGTTGGCCATTTCAAAGGATCTGCATGTGACATGTAAGCATAGTTTTAACTATTATCTTTGTGTCTCCTGGCTCATTTACACGCTAACCTTGTTTTTATCTTTGCTTTATAGTCTCACCAAAAGATGTAAAGGTTCAGGTCCAGTCCTTGATAGTGCAGGAGGGGGGCAGCGCCTTGTTGGTCTGCTCGTGTAAAGCTGACCCGCCGGTGTCTGAGTATCGCTGGTCCTACAGTCAGCACGGCCGTACAGTGCACCTCGACCAGCGCACACACACAGTCCGGGTGCACAACGTGACACGAGACATGAGGGTCCGCTGCTCAGCAAAGAACCTGATCGGTCGAGGAGAGTCCCGGCCCACGTCGCTAAACATACAATGTAATCCTACTTCCTGTAGGCCTACCTCTGATGGCCATGCACACATATATTAGGATTATTTGACAAGAAGCTTAACCTATATGTGTTTGGTTTACAAGGCTGTCAAACAGTAACCGTAACAACAGGTAGTTTGTTACACCTCTAACTGATCGGTTGTGGTCATAGTTGTTCTGATGACGTTTAAATGTGCCCCTTCTCTCCTACAGATAAACCAGCCATCCTCCGGCTCTCCTCCACCTGTGTTGTGGACGATTCAGAGTTGCTGTGTCGCTGTTCGGTCGACTCCAACCCCAAACCAGCAGTCACCTGGAGCGTGAATGATACCGTTCCACCTGGCAATTACAACGTTTCCGTAACATCTGAGCGCAACACGCTAACAGCCACACTGAAGGGCCACATGGACAAACCTCAGACTGTGATCTGCTTTGCTTTCAATGCGCTAGGAAATGACTCGCTGATGTTGCTGCAGGGAGGAGAAGGTTTGTTCAAAGCAATGTTCTCCCACACTTACAGGGACGACAGCTCTGCCTCTTGTTTATTCGCTCTGATGTAGGGGTGGTGGTGCTCAAACATCTGTGCAACGTGCCTGCAGCTCGGAAGCATAAGTAGATGGGAAGAAAGTGAATACCTCAAAGAAAACCTTATGTTGTTGTACCATTATTGAGCCTTCCTGTTGCTGCAGTCCATTTTATATGTCCTTATACTGCAGTGCTCAGTCTGTTGCAATTTAAAAGCTTACTTATGGTGGAATGTCTAAGTGAAGTCGTTACATTAAGCTTGAACGAGCAATATGTCTGAAAGGCCTAGAGTTCAAATAAAATCCATGTTGTTCCACCCATGGTGACGAGAGAAAACTCTAATTAATATATTATTGTTTCACATCATATTCTGATCCATCTCTTTCTGTCCATAAACAGAGACAGCACCTTTGTTGTGGATGTTGATACCCGCTGCGTCCATCTGCCTGCTCATATTCCTTCTGTCTCTTTGTTTCTACTGCTGCCGAAAGAGAGCTGGAAAGTACGTGAGGCAAATCTGCCCTTTAAATGTTTACTTAACTTTGTCACACTTGCACAATTTGAGGTTTCACGTACCTGTTCTGCCTCTCACAGAAATGTCCTGAGTCGACGCCCGGCTGTGTACCCTGGAGGACTGGGAATTTACCAGGACCGAATGCCCCTCTATATAAACTGCACAGAAGTGACTCATATCTACACCAACGGCAGCTACCAACTTGTATACCAGAACTGCACACCACTTTTTGTCCACACTAAGCAGGTATTTGATTAATGTTATCTTTAAAGCAGTTGTTAAAGTGTGTTCCTCTGCCTCTGCAGAGGAACACACTGCACATGAATGAAAACAACCAATCAGAGTCGAGGTGTCTTTAATGCAGCTGTCAGTCATGTTAGTCACTGCTCGTTAACTGCGGTTAAACTGTCAAACTAGGCAGCGCTGTTCATATCTGAATCAAGATTCTGTTGTCAAAGGCTTTCAAAAACATATTTTAGTGTACTGTTTAGCTGTAAAATGAGAATGTTTGTGACTCAGTTGAGCCAAAACCAAGCACCGCCCATCGGCCCAACTTCCTCATTTTACAGCTAAACAGCACACTAACATAAATTTTTGAAACCATTTGAGGTGAGAAAAGGCAGTGCAGTAACAGAATCTTGATTCATCATTGATGAGCGCTGCCTAGTATGATAGTTTGACTGCAGTTCAAGAGCAGTGATGGATATGATTGACAGTTGCACTGAAGACGCCTTGGCTCTGATTGGTTGTTTTCATCCAACTGTGGTATTTTCTAGAGAATGCCATTAGAAGCACTATGAGGAGGCAGAGGAACATGATTTTTTTTCACAGATTAACTATCTTACATACTACTGTAAAGATACTGTGATAGTTTCAGCAAATATGACAAAGGTTTTATCTATCCACCTTATTTTTCACGGAAACACGGAGGCAAAACAGAACGCAGCCAGCTTCCGTTTTTTTGTACGACACTTCCGGTCCAGCATTCTTACCACTGTGTAAATGGGAATCGCCTTGTTGTTTGCCTTGCTGAGTTTAGCTATATATATGTATATATCACATTTTTCACGTCACTATATCACCGTTTAGACTAATCTGATGTTTGTAAAGTCTATAAACACAATGACTGAAGAAACATTAGTATTTTCTCTGTGTATAATTAATAACATGGTTATCGTAGATTAGCTGTGCTAACCGTTAGCTGTTAGCCGTTAGCCGTGTCTGTAATAACTCACTAAACTCACAAAGTGGCCCGTGAAAAAAAATTTCTCCAGCGGATGTCTTAGTTACAACATGATTGAGCTAATTGGAGTAGTTTCATGTCGTATCCGACAACGGGGGACTTTTAATGGATGGCGATCCTGATGTTAGCTTTGCTGCTGGTGTTAACGTTAGCTGTCCCTGTCAGCTGCAGCCACTGATGCTTTCTAGACATCGTGATTTCCCAAAACTGAATAAATATCACACATAGCAACACAAAACTGCTTTGCTAGCTCAATCATGTTGTAACGGCTGGATGGCTGATGCGTACATGCTGATTCAGGTGCTATCAGAGCCGATCCGCGCATCACTATGGCTTAATGATCAACTCAGTCAATTAAAACAACCCGTCCTGTGTTAGGAGTGTATGTCGCTGACAGAAAGAAAGAAATGAAGAAAGAAAAGGGAAAAAAAAGATAGAAAAGCAGCGTACACCTCACATATTTATTTCTCACAGTTGCGCGCACGTTTGGCTGGCATGCAGAAGCACCGTCTGTGTGTCGAGGGTGCGAGCCGCAGCTTCAGCTGCTCAGGTAGAGAGGCTTAGCCCGGTGTGTTTTTTCGCTGATTCAGTTCTGCAGGTTCTCTGCTGGTACACTGGAAACGGGGATCAAGCAGTTTGTCTCACTCGGGATAGATTGTGCTTTTTTGGTTAATAGTTTATGATTGACGTGTGATTTATTCGCATTTAGAGGGAATAAATTTCCGTTATAACGCAAATGTGGACACAGTTATCTATACAAAATACACAGACTAACTAACTAACTGATTGACGAACATAAACAACTAAAAATTGAAAAAAAAAACATAGCTTGCACCGTTAGCTCCGGTAAGGGAAAGCATGAGGGAAAGCGGCTGACCGGAAGTCACGCACAAAAAAACGGAAGTTGATCACTATTTACTTCCGTGTTTGAAAATAAGGTGGATAGAGGGTTAACAACCACAGATTTGCGTGAAGGTTATGTTCTTCGTAATCTTACTAGAAAATGGCAAATTCCACGTTTTTCTCCTCACTAACTTGGTCAATCCATGTGAAATTTGGCACAGTGGTAGAGGGTCATGGGAGGATGTGAATGAAGCAGTATTACATCAATTGGCCAAAGGGGGACGCTATAGCAACCGATTGAAATTGCAAACTTTGAATGGGCATATCTCATGCCCCGTATGTCGTAGAGACATGAAATATTGCACAGAGATGCCTCTCCTCATGAGGAGCAAATTTACCTCAAGAACCCATAACTTCCGATTATACAGATTTTCCGCCATTTTGAATTTTTTGAAAAACACTTAAAATTGATCTCTTCCTAGGAAGTTTGACCGATCTGCATGAAACTCGGTGAACATAATCTAGGGACCAATATCTAAAGTTCCCTCTTGGGAAAAGTTGGAAAACTTACTAAAACTGAGCTTCTATAAGGTAATGAATATTGCAGAGGGCGTGGCTCATCACATAAAGGTGTATAACATCTCAAGGGTTTCACCGATCACCACGCAATTTTGTAGGCATATGACCACACATAATCTGAGGGGACCCCTCCATTATTGACCCCATCAAACAAAATGGGGGCGCTAGAGAGCTAATTTCTTATCTAGGCCTAACCGACATATTAATTTTTTACTAAACTTGGTAGATATGTAGAACAGGACACCTCAAGGTGACTGGAGAAATTTAACTCTAATTGGCAACTGGGTGGGGCTATAACAACAGAAAAATGCTTAAAAATGGCTAAAGTGCGACCGATCGCTGTGGCTCCCCCCGAATGCTGTTTGTTTTTTTTTTCTTTCTAATTTTTGGTATGACTAAGTCATGGTATGGTATGCTGTACATAATCACGGAAACTGTCAGTGTGTCATTCTGTCAGTCAGTCATTCTGTCTGTCCCACGTTTTTCTACTCACTGATGTGGTCAGTCTATGTGAAACTGCACATAGGCATTGAGGATTGGCATAGGTAGAAGGTGACAAAGCTACCAGTGGGTATGGACTAGTCTCTATAAACAGGCATCTGCATATGAATGCAAAATCTGTAGGCAATGGAAGAGACAGAACACATCAGCTGAAATGCAATCTCAAAAGCCATCAACTGTGGTTTGACAATGATTTAGCATATATTAGCTTTTTAAGCTTTTAGATTTTTATCTCTTTAGAGATTAGCCACAATGACCAGCATATGGATGAGGAAGTCTTGGCCCAGATATCTACTGGCTACACCAGATCTCCTAAAGTATTGGCTGTCACCCTCAGAGGCTTACAGTTGTCAGGCCAATAGCTGATGGGTTCTGATATTCTGTTATCAGCAACAGCAGGCATTGCATACATCTGTTCCTTTTTTCAGATGCGTCCGATGGCCCGAAGAGGAGGAGAGAGAAGAAGAGGAGGAGAAGTTGGAGGAACAGACAGACGAGTGGGTCTGGGGGTGAGAGGCACAAGAGAGGTGCAGGGCACTGCTGCGGCTGATGCAGAGACAGCCATCTATTTGGAGATCCTCTGAGCTCACTGTGAGAGTGACATGATTCACCTGCTACATTAAACTCACATTAGACTTCAGATTCAATCTCACACTGGCGGTAATGCATAGCTTATGTAACATTCAGTTATTTGTATATATTGTTAATCCATATTGAACTCTTTGAGTGTTTGCCTGTGACATGCCTGTGTGCTGTTCTTTGTTTTTTATGAAATATGAAACGGATTGATAAGAGTTTTTTATTATTATCATTTCATCCTGTGTCTATTCTACACACACACACGCGAGCGCACATAAGCATTCAGATTTGATTTGGTCTTACCACCTACTGCTCCAATTGCATTTGTAACAGGAGCTGCAGCATGGTTAACACAAAGTGATCCTCAGGTGGTGATTTAAATTTCAATTAAATGTATCTGTTACATGAAATCATACAAGGTACAACCCCAGTGAAATGTAACCCCGTCAGCTCCTTCAACTTCTGAATGGCAGTGTAGTGTGCAGCTCAACCTATAATGCAGTTTGTAATATTTATTAAACAAGTGAGGAAGTGTGTCAGTGTGCTCATGAGAGAACAGAAGTGTCATTGCAGGAAGAGCTCGGGTGCAGTTGATAACACTAATACTTTCTTTGTTCTACTAAGCATCCCAGTTAGTTTTACCAGTGAAGCCATTTTGCGGCCAACTTCTCATTAGTTTTTCACAGCATTCACACAAAAGCATGAGCATTGTGTTTAAAGAACTGCCATTTACTGTAACTGCAAAGTACAAAAAACATTGCAACATTTACAAAAAAAGACAACAAAAGAAGAAATACAGGAGAATTCACCCACAAAGTCCTGTCCAACCATTCATCCATTCATCAAAATACACACTATTATCAATACATAATTCATGCCAGGCTGAAATAGAACTCGTCAGCTCGTGTTAATGACATTAAAAGTTGTGAACATGAACTTGTGAACTCTGAGCTCTCAGAAACTTTCCACTTGCAAGGTTGTGATTATGCAACATCCACTTTACATATAGAATCTATCTTTTTTTAGCAGATGTCTTAATGTTTTGGTGTTTAGAGTGTTAAATAACATTTGAGTGGAAAGTAGACTTTTGGCTGAAGTCCTTTTTGTTGCAAATATACCACATCAGTGCACATAAAGCACATGTATGTAAACTATAATTTCTACACATGTAGATGTACTTTTCCTAATTGCTTTGTTTGTATCCTTTCTTTGTCTTTATCTTATTTGGTCTGGCAATATCCCCCTAGGGATCAACAATGTTATCTGATTTCTAGAACTGGAAGACTAGGAAACAAGGATGCCTATTGTTTCTTTTTTTTTTCTTTTTTTTTCTTACAGTTGCAGTTAAATCAGGAATGCCAGAACTTGAGCTGTTATTAATGAAAACTGCATCTGTAATTTTCCTATTGTGAGATTTCAAAATGTGTGCCATGAAAAAAGGTTTATGAAAAGGTTTCTTGGTAACAAAAGAAGAGATGAGTGTCCACAACAAGGTAAATGTCATATTGTATATATTATATAAACATAAAGTGTATGTTTCTTAGAGGAAAGGAAGAAAAAAGTACATACAATACTTAGTTTATAATTAAATGTATGTGTTTGATTTGAGGACATTTCTGTGCATATTCTGAACGATTGGTGGCGATAAAGCTGATGATGCCATTTAAACTGCAGAAGAAGAAGTAGAACGCTCCCATTGGATGAAAAATGCCATTAGGCGGAAGTTACGTCACAGCACAACAGCCATCGGGCTTTTGGTGGGAATATGAGTTCGCTTCCACGCACCTTTAACTTAAAATTAAAAGCATTTCTATATGTTTGCTGATATTTAACGTAATGCCAAAGTTAGCGGCTATGTGTCACGCACATAACAGTTTCAAAGGTTCGTGCTAACAGCACTTAGTGTGTGTTTAAATCATCAGGCTAATCAGGAAAAGTTCACTCTATTGTTTGCTAGCATGCTATCACGTTAGCAGGCACAGTAGCTGATTTACAGCAAGGCGCATTTACTAAAGTTTTCGAGGCTTAATTTAACGCCACTGAAAGGACAATTTGTGTGTTTTATATTTGTTGTTAACTGGTTGAGACAGCGCTTAGGGTTTCCCCTTCATACTGGATAATTAATTTACCCTCAACCTGTCAAGATTCAACAACATGCCAGAAATCAAACTCAAACACGTCGTGTCTTGCAGCACCGAGGACAATGTAAGTTCACTTCTCACTTACATTGAACCGTAACAATGTTCCCGTTTGTCCCCTGACACAAAGTTTGTAGATATATGCTTTTTATTTAGCCAAATGCGAGCCTCACTTTCACTCACCTCTTGTCCTAATGCACAACAGACTCACAAGGCAGACAACCTGCTGAGCTCTGATACCTACAGGAAGTGGAAAGCAGCAAGAGCTGGGGAGAAGCAGACATCAGTCATTCTGCAGGTATGTTCTTGACCCCCTGTGTAACTTACTCCCACATGTGTCACCCAGCAGCAGTTACATAACATGTTGTTCTGTCATTATTGATGTGAAATTTACTTATGTCATGAAGTAGACTTATATAACCTGGTGATAAAGTTCATTTGAACCAGATCAAACACTGCTGCTCAGATCTAACTTGCTGAGTATCACAGAACTTTTTTATCTAAATACGAGATCGTTTTTTTTATGTCCCAAATTCACTTACCCTTCCTTCCCTGGCTGTTTATCCACGAAAGGAAAGCTTTTAATCCAACTTGGTATTTGTTATTGTCATGTAATAATGGTTGGGCACTCACTTTTGTTATCTGTAACTTCTGAAATGTGAAGCTGTTTCCAAACGTTATATTTATTTAATTGACACTTTTAGCCAAAGCAGCTTTCAAAAATATATTCAACCATGTGGATGCAACAGTAAAATTGCAAAAATCAAGCAAGAACATTAACTTCATCAAGTGCTATAATTAGAGACAAGAAGAGATAAAGTTTTTTCCCATTCCTTTTTAAATTTTGTTTTATTTTGTGAGGCAAGATGCCACCTGAACAGATGAGTTTCCAGTCTTCAACAGAATCTGTGTTGAACATTTCACCGATTGAAAATGTTGACTTCTACTCCCACGTCTCCTTTGTTGATGTATTTGTGCCATTGTGGGATTCCCCTTGTCTGCATTGTCTTACAGACACTCTTGCAGGGCAGTGGTTCCCATCTGTCGAACCACAGGGTCTAGATTTCTCCCTAGTCATTAGTTCAAGGTCAACTCAGTACACACGTTCGGCCACGTCATCGAACTAGTTTGCTGTCTCTGTTAAGTAGCTGTCTGTTAGTCACTCACTCTACAGCAGGAAACGGCACTTCAAAGTAAAAACTCTGTCTCAGAATTTTCCTGCATTTCAAAATAAAGTGTTTTTTGACAAACTTAACACTTGCAATCCATTCAGAATGGACCCCTTTTAGACTTCAACCCATCAATTGGGAACCACTGGTTTAGGGATTAGGCAGAAGCAAATTTCCTGTCTTATTTAGAATGCTGCTTGTAAAGTGTGGAAGACAAGAACATACTGTGCTCATCTTTGTCTAGATTACAGGATTTACAGAATATGTTAAAGGCACTTGAGGCACACTGAAATTTTCATTAGGAGAGTGTATATTATTGCAAATTACTGTATCAGTAGGGGACAGTCTGTGTCCAAAAAGGTATACATGTATTTTCTTGGCATAAATGTGTTAAACGTAGGACAAGTAAAAGACTTTGTCTTCTTAAATCCATTCTTTTAGCTCTTCCAGCTTTGTTTCTTGTGTATGCTCTGTTGACATGTGCTTTTTCACTTTCCTCTCAGTTCGAGAAGGAGGAGCAGGTGCACAGCATTGATATTGGAAATGAAGGGTCGGCTTTCATCGAGGTGCTGGTGGGGAACTCTTCAGCTGTCAGAGACCAGGATTATGAGGTATTATCTCAAACCCAACCAAGTACAAAGCATATCACGTCCTTATCAATGGAATTACTCCACATTTTTTTGTCCAAATTCTTTGATGTCAATCTTTCACTCTTTTAGGTTCTTTTGGTTATGTCTTCCTTCATGTCCCCCACGGAGAGCCGAAATGGCACCAACATGAACCGGGTGCGATTCTTTGGGCCCAACCAGCTGCAGAAGAGCACAGCACAGGAGAAGTGGGACAGAGTGAAAATTGTGTGTAGCCAGCCATACAGCAAGGTAAGGCCCAGACACTTAAAATAACAGAGTGCAAACTAAGATTTCCATCTGACTCTTAAACGTAAAACATTTGCATTTTCCAGATTTAACAAAAAATGCAGATCATTGCTTTACACACACGGCGCAGTAGGGGTCTTCTTGTACTGAAGCCGCTTGGCTGCACCTGTTGATGTTGTGTGTTGAAGTCCTGTGAACTATTGAATTAAAGTTTACTTGTGTGAACAAAGGTGTGTACTAATACACATGTATCTGCTGCCACTTGTGAAATAAATTCTAAGATGACTTTGTGGGTGTGTTTTGCAGAACATAGCATACGGACTGGCCTTTGTTAAGTTTCATTCACCACCTGACAAAAATGATCCTCCTCCAACAAACTCCCCGGTAAGTCATGCCACATCTTGTTCTCAAAACTCCAGGGTACAGATGTCTCTTCTCTTTTAATATTGTCACTGAGACCTGAGAGCAGTGTTGACAAAGGCTGTGTATTAGAAGCTGCTGACAGGACTCCTGAGTTTCAGTGCTTACACCAAAACAATGCTTCTTCAGTGTCTCACTTTAAAAAAAACATTTTTCTACAAAACATTTCTTTTATTTCACAAAGGAAAAGAAACTTCTGAAATGATAAAAGTTGTCACAGCACAAGAAGTCATATGGGAACATTGCCTAAATGAAATAGTCAGGAATTGGCAAAGTTATTATCTGAATAAGAAAACTGTCTGATATAAAAGCCACATGACGAGGTGCTGAGCGCTGCAGAAGGCTGCAAATAGGTTCAGCTTCCGTCAAAACACTGCACTCGTCACTTTCACTTTTTACCCAGCCATCCAGTCACAGTGGAGACAAATACCAAAAAGACTCATGTACAAGGACAAAATAATATTGAACCTACCTTGACCGGCAGATCCATCCTCTTCTCCTGCACACTCTTACCTACCCTTCATCCGCTCTTTTCTTGTGTCGACATTTTCACTTTCGCAGATATTCTGTATCATAGCAACCAAAGTGTCTCAGCTGAAAAGCACTTAAGAGTTGGCAGCTGGACACTTTCAGAAGAGTGCCTGGTGTTTCAGCTGAAAAAAAAAAGCTTTGGTGGAAACACAGCCTTATGTTAAAGGATAACTTCGGTATTTTTCAACCTGGGCCCCATTTCCCCATGTGTATGTGTGTGTATGATTCATAGGTACAATTCGTTTTAAAATTGTTCAGTATTGAGGGAGGCGGATACAGCCGGCAACCGCAAGGTAGATATGGGGGCAAATGCGTCCTGTATAAGTTTGCGCATTAAAAGTGCTTTTTTTTCGCCACTGACCGGTTCAGATAGCCAGTGTTATCTCTGTAAATAGCATACTAAGCGTTTCCCTTACCCTTCACCTCCTCCTGGCTGTGACGTCATCTCGCGAGAGATGTTATCCTTTATTATACAACAGTTAGTTCCGGCCCTGCAATCTGATTGGTCGAGAGACAGTAAAACCGTGACGATATTGGAGTACAACATCACAGTTATTTCACTGTGTATGTATCACTCCACCTCACAGCTGATTGCAATCAACAATCAAATCAAAACTGACGGTTAGTGTCAGTTAGGTCAGCAGTTGCGTTGTAGGCTAATAAATTCATCCACTGTCAAACAGTCAAAAATATGCATTTATTTCCTAAAATAAGTTTTGAATTGAACTATGAATGGTCATCAGAGGAAGATGAGGGAGAGGAGAAGCTGAATCCATCTGAGCACACATCCAGGTTTGTCAGTGTTTCATCAGCGGAGCTCAATGACTTGGAGCAAAGCAACATACTGTCAGATCAGAAGGCAGAGTCGGCTGTGCCTGTGAAGTGACAGTCCACCATGCAGTCACCACAGACTTATTTCACCGGCTGCACAATTAATGGAAACGTGCAGATAAATGTGTATAAAGAGTAAGTGCCTGGTGCACCATGTCTGCGTTACATGGCAACGGTGACAGCAGAGTCCTGAGGGAACTATTTTTGTTGGCGGAAGACAAATAAAATGCTTAAATTATCTATTTTGTCCTCATTTTTCAACATTTCTTAATTAGCCTTGCTTATTTAACTGTTGAACTGTTGTATAAAAGCAATATCACACGAGAGGGAGTGATGTGATGACAACATCACGAGCTCGAGTGTGATATTGCTTAAATAACACCAGAGGTTGTCCGACCAATGAGAATTTGTTCAGACGAAAGCATATCGACCAACCGATTGTGCAACTGACCAGATGGTGTCAGCCCCAGAAACCACACACATGAGAGAGACCAGCACTGAACAAATAAGCTATCTTGTAAGTGTTGGCGTGAGATTCAGTGTCATCAGAGGACAGTCTTTATAAGCATGTAAATCTAGAGTGAAATGTGCGACCGCACTGTTATCAGCAGTGCTTTAGTTCAGCATGAACATGATGTAGTATAATACATCTTGCTTTTATTGATGCTCTGGTAGGAGTCCAGCACTAAGACGTGGCGGAGTATCTCACTGCAGTGTGTAAAGCATCTAAAGCATCTAACTTATCCTGTGAACCACATAACTTCATGAACTAATGAAATCATTTGTCAAGTTGAAACTTGTTTGCTATATCAAGAGAAAATACACTCCAGTCACTGCCTCCACTTTCTCTTTTGGCGCTAAACTTCCTTCTCTCCCATCAGAAACTGACGAAGCTGGGGCAGTTCAGGGTGAAGGATGAGTCTTCTACACCTGGTCCCAGCCTTCAGCCAGGCAGTCTCTTCTTCAATCGCGACAATGCGGCAAAGTCCAGTACTTCACTTAAAGGTAAATCCACTCATTTAAATTAACCACCTGCTGAAGCCCAATTAAACTCTTTCATGTCCTTGTAACAGTAAAGTGCTGATCAGGTTGAATAATTAAAAAAATGTCAAGAGAGCGCTCATTAGGCTTAATTTAAAGCTTTTTAAGTGTTCCAGGAGACAAAAGGGAGGAGATGTTTCAAAGGCATTCTTTATTATCAGGCTACTTTTTATCTCACCAGCACTTCTCTGTCTTTAGTGTCTCCTCAGAGTGAGAAGTTGAGTTACGCCGCTGCTGCCCTGCAGGCTGGTGGCAGCTCGTCCCACTCGTCAGGTCAAGCTTCCTCCTCCAGCTCTGCCTCACCACAGGTACTAAACATCACCATCATTTCCTCCACTGAAGGACAGCCAGCAAACAGCGATTCCCTTAACATTCCCTTTTTTTTGGCTTTATTTAGACAACAGGAAAGCTGAGAGGTACACAGCAGAGGATGAAGCAGAGGCAATTAAGTTTGTGTCAGAATGGGCCCTTTAGTTATTGAGAGTTTTAACGACCACATCATTTCTGGGAAAGTTTATTTGATTTAAAACCACATGGGGTCTGAAAAACAAGCTTTTGGCCTAATAACTAAAGTGAATTTAAACCAGAAAAGAAACTATAATTTAAGATGTTTTGTTTTTGTTTTGTCTTTCTTTAATCAGCATCATAGTTTCTGACATCAGCTTTGTCTTAATCAAATTCAGCTTTCAAATAATCGTCTCTATGAGTACAGGAATATCTCAAGCACAGGTGAACAAATATCTGACATACTGAACAGCTGTTTTGCCCACAATGGTCTGCATTTTAATGATACATAATGTATGTGCTTTTGTGTTTTTCACCTAGTAATAGAATAACAATAGAACAGACATTCTCATTCAAATCAACATAGCAGGATGGTCAGAGTGCTGGTGATTTTTATGTGTAACTTTCATATGTACAAACTGACTTGTAGGCACAAAGGCACAAACTTGCTGCGATGAGGTCTTGCGATAACGACCAAACCAGCATTGGAGTAGTACTTTCCAAATACGTGAGCTGTTACTTTAAAAATATCACCATTACTGTTATTTCCTTGTTTCGTCTGTTGCGCTTAAGTGCATGTTTGTTGAAACATGATGTAGCGTGACTGTAGCTGCCTCCAAAGAACGAGTGAGAGTTGCTGCTCAGTGGACAGCTGAGAGGATATGAGAGACTGTGAGGATACACATACACATTTTAGATATATTGAATTACGGGTTTTTGTAGGGCTGGGTGATATAGCGACTATGTATGATATATCGATAAATTCTCAAGCAAGATATGAATGTAGACAACACTGTTTATATGGATATAGGGTCAAGTTGCGTTACAGATTGCATACCAGTGTTCATCTCTCCTCTCACACTCCCCGCACAGCTCCACCCCACTCACTCACTCACAAGTTCTCCAGCAACCCTAAGAGAGACACAGAGCTGCTCCTCTGTTTAATCTGTCTGTTATTTAGTCTACAGTGTGACATTGGTTTGTATGTTGCACGAGCTATGCCAAATCAGTCTGTGAGGTGAATGAAATTATCGCTGAAGCATAAGTGCAATCCAGCATTGTTGTTCTTCTTGGTAATTGTAGTCTATTTTGTGACATAGAGACAGCACCTGGATGCAGGCGACAGGTGTGTTTTAAAAAAAAAAAAGCAGCCACAACACAGACGTTTCATATACAAGACGTATATAATGCAGACAAAATGTCTCTCGCGACTTCCCTCCCTCTGCCTCTATGTTGATGTTCTGTGCATAAATAAGATTAATAACCTAAATAAATGAAAAGATTTAAATCATTTTCCAGCACTACATCCATCTGAAAGACCATGGAAAACAACTTTTTAATCCCCTCCACAAAGATTTTTAATTGTTTCAAACTACAGTGGATTAATGCCTACTTGATACTTTTATACTCATGTTATAGTTTTGTGTCCTGTGCTGCAAACCTTTAAACCTCTGTAGCTCCAGTGCTGTGTGCAAAAACGTTAACGTACAGCCCAGCTATTTATTACCTCCGCCAAGGAGGTTATGTTTTCGCCGGCATTGGTCTGTTTGATGAAATTTTCAGGAAAGGTGGATAATGGGACAAGGAACAGATGATAAAATTTGGGTGGTGATTGGTTGAAGCAAAGTGGATAAAATAATAAATAAAGTCTATCGTCTGACAGCCTCAGCAGCAATTCCAATTTCTAAAGACGGTGAAAATAGCGCCATCTGGTGGCCGGAAAGCACGTCTTGTTCTACTTGCTAAATATTGTAATTCTAAAGTTGAAATTAATGTTCTGTGTTGGAAAAAAATAAAGTGAAAAATACAAAAAAAAACCCATTATATTTTGTGTTGGTACAAAATTAAAACGAAATAAATGCACCTCAGTGTCTCCACAGTGAAGGCATATAACCTAATAATGATAGTGATGCAAATAACCTAATTGTGATGCAGGCTGCAAAATCTGATGCAGAGGGGGAGGGAATATCACCTACTTGGCGGAGGTCTGCACTCACTGAGTGCTTTTCTAGTTTTGTATAGTTTTTCTTTTCCACATTGTTCAGCTGCATATTTTTAAAACAGGAGAAAAAATCCTTGTCTGTGCATTTTATTTTGATCACTGTCTGTTTTTTATAAAAGTGCTTGTGACATCTCAAATGTGGCTTTGACCTGCAACTGAAAACATGTAGCCCATTTTGTAGAAAATACCGAGATATATATCGTGTATTACCATTCAGCCTGTAAATACTGAGATATGATTTTTGTTCATATCACCCGGCCCTAGTTTCTTGTGACCAAACTAGAGTTGGTGATTGTTGGAACTGTGGACAAAGTAACATGACTAATAAGACTAACTCAGACCCATTTCTTGATTTTTATTTTGTTTCTGTCTAAATTTGGATACAGTGTGTTATACAATGTGTTACCAAGCTAACATTAGTCTTAGTTGGGTGAAAGAGAGAAACTTGGATTGGTGTCTGTTGCATTTTTCTGTTAAATAAGAAAAAGAGATGCAAGAGTAGGCCAAAACAACGTTCTCAAATTAGTGTGACACAGTTGTATCTATCTCACTACGTCACCACAAACTAAAAGTCCTAGGATGTGTATGAAAAATGTATTAATACATTACAGTATTTGAAAAAATAACAAGCATTGTTCGTCAGATTCTTTAATCTTACAGCAGATATCTCACATTGTATTTGCAAATTCTGCTCATTATATTCTGTTTCTCTTGTTGGTAAAATCCAATTTATTGAATGATTTTGTTAACGTGTGCAGCAGCTTAAAGTGAAGCTTTTATCGACTTAAAAAATCCCAGCTTGAAGTAATGCATCACCTGGCTCCATTATGCATCACTGTACTCTTCCCACTCAGAGGGTGAAAAGAGGATGATGAGGGAGACTCTGTCAATATCAGCTACAGGTCACTTTGACTTTTGAAAAAGAAAAATTAAATACAGACAGATTGAGAGCTGCACAAGTGTGTGTCTCTGCATCAGAAAGTAGTCTAAAAATGATATGTGAGTAACTGCAGAACCTTTGTTTTTACATCTTGAAGGGAAGTTTTATTTCAAATGTTCACCCCGACAATAGAAAAAATTGTCTGCTACACTTGTGTAAGGTTTATTAAATGTACAGTTTTTGTCTGATGACCTTGTTCTGGTGGCAAATGAAGTGGAAGTGTGGACAGTTTGTGGGAGTCTACTTTATTCCACCCATCATCCACCAGTTTTTCCTTACGCATCTCTCTTAAACAGGCATGTGCACATTATTTTTCCATTCTAAAAGCTTCCATTTGTTTACTGACCTACATCCATTGTGTCATCGTAGCCACCAGCCAAAAGAAAATTTGAGTTCAGCAAAGAGCGGCAGTCTGCCTCCGGCCCTCCTCCCTCCAAGAAAATAAGCCCAGCTGGCTCGCCTGAGGGCAAAGCTGCGACCCCCAAACACAAGCCGAGCCCAGCCAGCACGCCGAGCCCCAGCACAGCAAAAGGTATCACATACATCAGTGTCTGAATTTTAGCATACAGATGATTTCTTCACCTGGAAAACTTCCTTGACTTTTGCTATTATCTCTTCAGCTTCCCCGGCACAGAAGCCTCCTGACAAGAAGCGGGAGAGCCAGTCCAAACCTGAACCCAAACCCAAGCAGCAGAAAGCAAGCGCGCAGCAGGTCCCATTCCAGCGGATGATGGAGGGGGTGGTGTTTGTCCTCAGCGGCTTCCAAAACCCCTTCAGAGGGGAGCTGAGGGAAAAGGCTCTGGACATGGGAGCTAAATACCGACCTGACTGGACGCCCGACTCCACACATCTCATGTGAGTATCAGACAGGGGGCGAGGGAGTGTGAGGAAAGCTGAAACACTTAAAACCATTCATGAATACATTACTTACTCTTTCCTCTCGATTTAATATACAGCTTATTATTGGGGTATTTTGCAGCGTTGAAACAGAGAATAGAGCACTGCAGAGCCGTCAGTGCCTGTATCTGTATTCAGATAAAATGCTAGAAGTTGTCGTGGTTTGTACTGGATGTTACGTTAAAGGGAAATTTCGGTTTATTTCAACCTGTCTCCTATGGTCCTAAATTTGTTTCAAGTGACTAGTGACATAAAAATAATAGTTAGCATGTTAGCCGTTAGCATAGATACAGCCGGGGCGCATAGTAGCATCAGACCTGTTAAAAGGTAAGTGAAGAGAGAGAGAGAGAGAGAGAGAGAGAGAGAGAGAGAGAGAGAGAGAGAGGGGCGCAACAGGTAGAGGACGAGAGAGGAGGAATGGCTGCTGCAAGGCTGCGTAGCTCTGGAGATTGGTGGTGTACCTGTGAATGCTGTGCCCCAATGCCCACAGAAGAGGAATGCCTCTGTTGCAAGGAATGGGACTGGTTGCAGCCTTATTTTCAAGGTCTGGATGTGACCGAGGACGAGACACCTCCACCTGGAGTAGTATCCAGCTGGGCTTTATCTAGAGCTCGCGAGATTTCAGGTACGGTATGAGATCGTTGCTTGTTCTCGCGATATTTCGGCCGCGCTTTGGAAAGCAGAGCTAGATGGTAAACAAACATGGCAGCACACCGGTAAAGTAAGACAACATGTTTACATGTCGTTTTCTATATGTTCTCGGACATTTATTCTAACGATATGAGGCGGTCTTTGTGGAAAAAAAGCTTGTTTAATGGACTAACTTTGCACTTGAAGGTTGACCGTTCAATTACGTTTTAACAGGTCTGACACTACTATGCGCCCCGGCTGTATCTAGGCTAACAGCTAACATGCTAACTATTATTTTTATGTCACTAGTCACTTGAAACAAATTTAGGACCATAGGAGACAGGTTGAAATAAACCGAAATTTCCCTTTAAATGAGGCAGTGTTATATTCATTGACAATGCATTTTTTTTGCCCTTTAAACATCAAATTGATTTAATATTGGCATATAATTGTGAAATATATTTCCACGTCCTCATACTGCCATATTTGTGCACTTTTATTCTCTCTCTCTATCTTTTCTCTTGATTTTTAACAAAACTCAATTTTATGAATGGTCTATATGCCCATGAAATAAATCCTGAAATAAATTTTAAAAAATCGGATAATAATAGGATAATAAATATATAAATAAATATAAAAATGTAAATTAGTCAATATAGTTTAATAAATAAATAAATAAATGGGTTTTTAATTTGTATTTTTTTATTACTTTTATTTATTTTAGGGGACTTTTATGTCATAATTTCCCATTTATTTATTTATTTATTTATTTCAGGTGACTCTTATTTCCTCATGTCACATTTATTTTCCAGCTGTTTTTATTTCCAAATCAAAATTTTATATCAAAATGCCTCTGATTGATACACACAGCGTACAAATCTTAGACTGATAAATATTGACTGGAATACAAGGTGAATTTTTTTTCCACTATTTTGACTGAGTTGTTTAGAAGGAAGGTAACACATACAGCCAAAAAACTTTTGAGCTTGATTTTAAAGTATAGTTTGCAGGGGATTGAAAGGAATGCAGCTGCTACTGTACACCTAACCATTGTACCACTAGCACACTTCAGCACATGATGCTGCCTCCTCCTAATGCACTCTCAGCCCGCTGTGCACTGACTTAGCGGGGGCGAGCAGAATATCATCACTTAGTAGTAAATGAAATTACTACTAAGTGAAGCCCTTGCATTTTTATCTTGTGGCCATCCACAATGATTTAAACGTCAATTTTTTTTGCCCCCAATAATTACAAGCAACTTCAGGTAGATTACATATGTTCCAAGAATAGAAGCTACTATTTTATGGTACATGTATTTTTAATGAACAGTGCAGCTTGTGTAGTCGTGAAGTAACCCACACACAGTAGTCTGACTTGTTTGTGTCAGTGGAGTTTAATTGACAGTGTTGTTTAGTGCACTTGACAGTCTGTATTTATTGATTTATTTGCCAGTTTTTACAGAAAAACACATCAACAAAATCAGATTTTTATATTCACAACACATCAAAAAGTTGTTGCTGTGAGGGAAAAAATGAACCAAATCCTCAGGTGGCAGAAAACAGCTCAGAAATATTTCTCTATAATGAGAAAGTGAAGACATAAATAGGGAGCATATGCAAAAAAAGCTACAGAAAAGCCAAACGTTGGCAGACAATCAGCTGAAAACATGATGAACAGAATAAAGACCTTATTGTCAAAACTGATTTATCACAGTTTCTTTTTGTAGGAAATTGTAAAATCATAATTGTTTTATTGCTGTACTCAGTGTATTACAAATTATTTTAAAATTACATATCATGGCAACATGACAGATGTAAACAATTTTCAAATGACTGTCTCATGGGAGATTTTTAACTGTAGTTGACTTTTATCATTGCAACAGATTGCCTGATTGTATAACAGCGCTGTTAGCACTCTCAGTAATTCACTTTGATTGCATCTTGATCTCTGCTGTCAGAGCGCACTATTGCCCTTGTCAGCTTCTCTTTAGTGATGTAACCATATGTGTCTGTCTGTGTGCGTGTATGTGCCCATGCACGTCTGTTTCGTCCCATTAATCTCCAGCTGTGCCTTCGCCAACACTCCTAAGTACAGCCAGGTGAAATCAGCAGGGGGCATCATCGTACGGAAGGAATGGGTACTTGACTGCCATAAGAGGAAACAGAAGATCTCCTATAAACGGTAAGAGAGTGTGAAATCCAAAACAAATTATTGAAAACAGATCTGTTGATAGTGATAATAAAATGAATTTGGCCAGGTTTGGCCACAGGAGCAGCTGGGTGCATTCAGTGTCTATTTAAAGGGTGCTTCCACAGGGCAACAGCCTGTTTTTAGTGCGGTGCATGTGTTCAATGTATGAAACCTCATCAGATTAATACTTTCTCTTAAGCCACGTCTGTACCTCTACATTGTACAATCTGTGCACACCACTCACACTGATTGAAGCGGCCCAAAATACACCCCTCACAGCAGTGATGTCCACTTGCTACAAAGAACATTGTAACCTTGAGCAGCTGATGCCTGCTGTGATCGCAGATTCAACCCAGGCAGCTCGAGCTCTCTAATTATATGCCTCATTACAGGGGGAGCTTTCAGAATGTCTTCTGTCATCATCCCACGTGAATCTGTCGCTACTGAATAATGTAGACCAGATTACTCATCCTAGGCAGTGGACATCCAGATAAATTTGAAAAAATGTGTTGCACTGTCTGAAGCTTTGCTTTATCATTTAAGGAATTCATTCATACTTGTTTTACTGTGGGGATTGTGTTTGGCTTGAAGAAGAATCGCTTTAAAACGAGGCTCCCTCACTTCAAGGTTAGCTAAGAGTATTGAAGTCATTAGTTTTAGGCTTCTGTTGCATTTAAATGTAGGATAAGAAATATGCAGAGCTAGTGTTGTGGTATATGGAATGTCAAAGTATCACCTCTAATGATAAAGTCCGACTTTCAGCCATTTATATTTTTATTTAACCACTTCCAGTCAAATTGCTGATTTCTACATATGTGCCTGTATACCAGTTTTACTACTTACCACAGTGAAACACATTTCTGAGATCAGCACAGCACAGCCAGGCATTTCTTTTATCATGACCACCGCCGTTTTCAGGGACCTTCAGGAACACAGCGCCAGTTTAATTTTGATCGTCCACACAAGGTCTGCAATTAACGATTATTTTCTTCATTGATTAAAGCTGGGTAGGCAGTTTAATTTTGGCATCATTGGTCAAAGAATTCCATACTATACTTTGAGCATATTGTAACTCAAAGCAGTCTGAGAGAATGCTAGACTTCTTCCCCTTCCCCCTGGAACCTGTTTTCAGGCTTAGAAAATTTAACCTGTGACAGGAGACTTTGGCCAATCACAAGTCATTTCTAGAGAGAATATGTTCCTTTTGGCTGTTCTGCAAATGCAAATTCCCTTTTGGGGAAAGCCTGATTCAATGGCGAAGAATCTTACAGAGAAAGTTGCTATTCCTATTTTTCAAATAGAGTCTGACAGTAAATGAAATAAAGCATGTGTCAGTCAGGGCATTTCAGAGATGGATGGACAGACAATTTTGCTAATAGTTTAGCCTTCTGCTAACTGGAGCCAAAGTTTCTTTGACATGTTTATGTAGCTACGGTTAGCGAGAGCCTCGAATCACAATGGGTCCTTTGCCTCACACCCCGCTGATACAGACCACCTGTGGTGTTTGCACTTAAAACAGTAGTGTATCTATTCATATGGCAATAAGATTAAATTAATTATATTCCCAGGAAGAGTGAAAATATTATTGTGAAATATTATTTGATTACAGTGTGTACCATGGACCCCATACATCTGTGCTGCCAGTACCTAGGGGAACTCTAAAGTCATTTTTCCTTCTCACCTTGGTGATTTAGAGAGTAATAACATCAAGGAAGAGAAGTGCCCCCAGTTCTCTCACAGGCTGCGTCAGTGATGGATTTGAAAACTTATCTTGTAGTTGACTGATTGTGTATCTGCATGGATGATTGACGATGATCATCAGCCCTGCAGGGAAGGACTCACCGCGCCTCGAAAAAGTTAAACCCTGTAGAAACCTTACATCAAATTTCTCATCAGCTTCATGGTCTGCTGGATGGATTGATGGACGTTTTCACTGCCTAGCAGTCCAGAGGTGCCAATACATAAGTTCAAATGCACTTAACATTTGTCCTTTTAATCCCTACGTTTGTGCTGTAAGAGATTTTGTCATTTGTTTATCAGAGGACATAGTTAAATTAGAAAAACGGCAATAACGGCATTCTGTTTAGACTTCAGCTGTGCAGGGAGCATTACAGAAATATTTCTAGGTCCAATCCCGTCAGATGCCAGTGTGACTTTTACAGACAAACTGAATGGGTCTTTTTCTTGAACCACAAATTAGCTGCTCATTTTCAGAAAGAAGTGCAAAAGGGGCTTGTAGTGGTGGTGTTGTTCTCTCAAATATATCTTATTACTCTGTAGCATGAAACAATTGAATTGGGAGCTTAAGCAGTTGGTTGGTTAGTTGATCAATAGAAATTAACTGTGCAACTATTTTAAGAATTGATCAGTCTTTCATTATCTTTCAAACATTTGCTGATGTCATGCTTCAAAATGTGACGATTTGCTGCTTTTCTTCAGTGAAAATACAGTGAGATACCTTTAAACAGAATATATTCAGGATTTAGACAGTTGCAACGTCACCCTTTTTTTGCAATTTGTTTTTTCATTTCACAAACAAAGCAAATCAAATCAACAAGTCAGTAATTGGCAGATTAATTGATTATAATAAAAAATCTCAGGTCGCGGCCACAATGGGTGCTGTCACAGACTTGTTATTGATTTGCTCTCATGTAGCTATAATAACTTCTTTCGATGTGACATTTCAAAGACATTTTTGTCCCCCCAGTTCCAGCATGATAAATCTGGTGATAAGAGCGGGTGCACAGAAATCAATTTTTACTTATGTTTGTCTGCAAAGCCGGAAATGAAAGAGGTCAGAGTTGTGTTTTTGATGGGATTATCCTGGATAGCCACGTTGTGTGTATGTGTTGTGTAAAGAGTCTGAGAGAGTAATGTGGAAAGCTTATAAATGCTGAACATTAGTTAAGCACAAGACTTTGGTGTTATTAAATCTGTTCATCACCAAAAAGTGCACTGAAATGAGAAGTTTGCTGCAGCCTGTGTCGTCATCCTCCCTCATGCTCGCTTTCAGATTGTGTGGAAGATCCCTCACCCCCGCACTCCACCCTCCACCCTCTCTTGTTGCCAGCATAACCCATTCCCCTGCCCAGCACTGCTATTGTGCGGTGCATGGAGTGCGCAGCTTTGATGATGTATCCTTTATTTAAAAGCTGCATCTGCTATGGGTAATTAAAGGGACCACTTACTTTGATGATAACAAGTGCCCAAACAAATATGCACACTCTCAAACTGTTGCTCCATCACACACACAAACACTTTGTCCCTGAGCATCTGTAGGCAAATGCACAGCTTCAGCTCCTGCCACGCCTACGTATGCTGTAGTGCAGCTAAGCACCCCAGAAAGGCATTCTCCATACTCATTATCCAATCAGTGAGGGTCTAGTGATGGACAAAAAGAGAGGAGAGCAGAAAACACTCAAGCAGCTCTACATCATCCCATCACAATACAGCTGAATGAGTAAACAAATTTCTCATTAAAAATAAGGCTCAGTTTCAACATCTCAGGAGGAATTGGAAAGTAGTTTGCTTCGCAGAGCCAAAATATCAGCACAGTTGTACGATGATCAAAGTACAGAAAATGCAATTTAATCACATACAGAAACTCATCACCTAAAAGCACATCCAAAAGTGTCAGTTTGCAATGATATAAAATGAAAAGAAGTATCAGTATCAAGTGTCAGAATTGTCGCTGATTACCTTTCTCAAGTCATCATCAGTAGTTAACAGAGCATCTACATTTGTATTTGATGAGCCGAGAGACTGATGGCAGTGAATTTTTGTTTAAGAAATTACTTCAAAGAGGAAGCATTGGGTAGCGAACTTGTTATTTTTAAGGGTACTGACTGAATAACAAAGCTCAGAGGCTGGCAACGGAGCTCTGTGGCCGGCTTCCTGGTACTTACGGAGCAACCTGGTTCAACTTCAGATAGGAGGCAGAAGTGCCCCAAAGCTGGAAAGCCGGCCACAGAACCCTGTTGGCCGTTCTGTTGGCCGCTTCCTTGGCTTCCCACCAAGCCAAAACTTTGGGCGTCTGTATTTTTTTCTATATTATATTAGTAATAGCCTTCTATTACTGAAGAGCAGGCACACACAAACACATACACAGGGAGAGTCAGAGACAGAGGCTTAGCTCTATGTGTGATCAGAAAAGATCAGAGAAACAGAATTGCATGTTTAGTCTACTATCTCTGCAGCTTGTTTAAAAAATAAAAGTACCAGTGTGGGTTTTAATGTGAACCATACCTGACCCTGATCAGAAGTTTCAGCTCTTGCATAGCTTGGTTTTTTTACCTGCTCTAAAAAACCCAAGTGTTTCCAGTTGTCCTTAAACAGAGCATATCGAGCTTTCTGGTCTGTTTTCACGGTAACAACACTTACTGCCATGAGCAACAGTTACTGTATTACTCCCCTCGCCCACAGTGTCGTTTTTCATTTTCCAATTTCCTGGACACTGAGTTTTATGAAACAAGTAAGCATAGGTCAGTAAAATGTCTCCTCAGTAAAATGCCTCTCCTGAGCGGAAATAATTACACCTCAACAGTGATACTTCGACTCTTTGCACTTTGTCTGCACTCTTTGAAGCTAATAATGTCCAGGTGACTTCATAGTGGCTTGAGGGAATGTATGGAGAGGGTGGGGAGAAATGTCACATCCTCACTGAACCCTCTCTCACACATCTGGAACACTTGGCTTTTTATATCTTCTCACACTCTCGTAACCTTTTCAGAGATCATTACAGATGGCGTCACTGCCTGTCTCTGATAACAGCACGCTCCCTTCATCTTTTGTGGATTTGTTTCTGCTTCTTTCGTCTTTTTTCTCATGCTTTACTTGATTGTCTAATTATCTGCCAAAGACGCTGGTGTTTGCAGTCTGGATTTTTGTTTATCAGTTTCACAAGAATTTGAATAGATTTCAGCTACATTTTGTGTGACATTATACCAGAGAACAAGTGATTAGTTTTCGATCTTTACCCAGTAATTGTGTCCAACTCATTTGGATGGATTTTGGATGTAATTACACATATTTACAGTCACATGGAGCATTAATAATATTAGCAATGAAGTACCTGCTTTGCCCTTTAAAATGTCCAATGTTGTACTGGACTTTACTGACACTTGAAGTCCGCTGTCATTAAAAAAATTAAAGCCACAGTGTGTAGGAATTTCTCCCATCTAACGCTGAAATCGTATATATTGCATTCAAACGGATAGCGCACTCTAGCGCCTCACTGTTTCAAATGCGTATTGCAACAACGGTAGCCGCTGTGTACCAAAAAGCTATGATAACATTGATGAAACCATGTCATCCAATACTTCATGAAATATTCATTCAGGCTCCTACACAGACACACGCGACGCGAGTTGACAATGTGTTTACAACGTAGGACTTTTGGCGCGGGTATAAATCGAAACAAACCAATCATGTCTTGTCTTTTGACACACACACCTCATCGCTCTCCTCACATCACTCACATGGCCTGTGATTGCATTACCTTTCTCCTTTAGCAGCTCTTTCCACCTGGGAAAGGCTACCCCGATGTTGACCCTCGTTTTTTTGAATTTGCCGGTCACGTTGCCTTTTTGATTCCCTTTTGCACTTTCTTGCAGTAGTGCCAGGGTAGTAACGAAGTGCCTCGTGCTCCTCTCCTTCGGCTTTTCAGTCATGCAGCGCTGGCCTGGCTCTCAACAAAAACGCCAAAGGCAGGGCTGTATGTCCCTTGCTGGCGGATGTATTTTCAAGATGGCGAAACGTTATGGAATCCCCCAGACGATTTGCCCGCACAATGTACAAACAAACCTCAAATTCTCCTTTTACGAGAGTCAGATTATTGTTGGAGGTAATAGTACACCAATGATGACATATTTATGAATGCAGACATCGATTTTTACCAATAAATAACTGAAAATGTTACACAGTGTCCCTTTAAGGTGTAGTCCACACATGCACAGGTATCTTTGAAAACTGGATTCTTGCACCCTTAGTTCTCAAAAAGAATCCCGTCCACACAAAAGCAGTGTTAGAAAAAAATCTCAGTGCAAATAAAAACACAAGCAAAGTGATGTTAAGAGCATGCCATACCAACAAGTGGCAATATAACGGGACCTACGGGACACTAAAACACGGTAGTTCACCCAGATGGGCGTGATTTTGCAGGACTCAGCAATGCACACTTTGATGAGCTCTGTGACCCTCTTTGCCTGTGCGCTGAGTACACACTCATACTTTATATGATAACCTGCGTGATCCTCTGTGAGAATGCTGAACAAGATCCTGAATTATTTCGGTCTGATGAAAACTGATAAAAACTGAACTACTCGAATTGTTCTGAGAATATTGACCCATAGAAATATAGAAATTGAAATCAGCACAATTGAACGAATTCCTCAATAATATTGAAGAAAAACCTTGTAAGCTATTCAGGGTTAGTGAGTTAGCCTTGCTATCTAGGTAGGCTATGCTAACAAGTAAGTTTTGAATAGGCTATAAAAAGGAGGGAAAATGTATTAATCACAGGTATGTGCAACTGAAAAATGATATTATCCACACTCTTCAGCAGTGAACGATATGCTAGCCTATTGGCATGCTTACTCATTAGGATAGCCTTCCTAGTTATCAAGCTAACTCGCTAATATTCTAGCCTGTTGGCAAGCTTACTTGTTAGTTTGTCCTACTTACTTAGCAAGCTAACGTACTAACCCCCCAGTTGCCTTTAAGGTTTTTGTTTAATGGTACTGAGGATTTTGTTCAATTTTACTTACTTCATTTAGCAACCTTAGCTCTGAAAAAGCACAAAGGAATTCTGAAAGAAGCACAGGAGCTGGTTGAATGCAATGTTGGCCCAGGAGGGTGATGTGGGATGCTGATCCAGGAGCATATCCTACTTGACAAAATCATGTTGTGCGGTCGCATGGTTAGTGATTGGATTTAGGACCACCATAGATTGTAAAAAATAATGGACATAGCTGCTGTTAAGTCTCACATTTGTTTTGTGAGCTCCTGTTTTGAAGCCTTGGGTTCGGTATTATGGCCATCGCCATCTTGGTTTTCTTTGCAGCCAGAAGTGACCATATTTGGATGAGAGGTTGGGGCTGTGAAGGAGCAATGGGTGGATCTGACTGAGAAGCCGAGACTATTGGCAGACGTCATTTCACTGAAAGCAACCCTCCCTTAATTATGTGTAACTGTAAGCCTTGATAAAAAGTAAATGGGTGAGTTCAATTAAATTGGACCCCCGGTGTAGTGGTCATGAGATCAGAGCCAGTTTTTTTTTTTATCAGGCTGTGAACATGATTATTTCTGCTGTAAAGAATTTTAACATGGGTGTCTATGAGGACTGACTTGACTAGCTTCCGGAGACAGCCTCAAGTGGTTATTCAAAGAACTGCAGTTTTTGCCACCTCTGTCTTGGCTTCATTTTTCAAACATTGAGGTTGCCGCTTGAGGACAACATGAAAGCGGCGCAGATCTGATTGGGAAAAGATCAGATTTATGACTGCTGGCCATCGTAGCATTCTCTTAACCGAGAGTGACTGTGAAACAAGAAAAGGCTGTTGAGGGCATTCTGGGTGAAGCCTAATTTGTGACCGGGTTGTTCTTACATTTGGTTTCATCCTCCTGCAGTAGATTCGTCTTGTCTCCCAGCAGGCAAACTTCAAAGTATTTAAGACACAGGCAGCAGTAATGTATTAAACATCAAGAAACTGAATGTCTGGTGAAAAAAAATTACCTTCAGTCTGAACCTTCGTTCCACTTTTGCCCGATGATGGCCCACTGTCGTTTTGAAACATTGAAAAAGTAAGACTGATTGGTAGCAAGATATGTTGTGCAGGTGTTCTTTTTCCTCTGGCCTTTAATCATCGTGACACATTTTGTTCATCCGTTCTTTGTCTTCCTCTAGGTATTTGATGGATGGAGCAGAGTCGAGTTCGGAGAGCGAGATGGAAGATGACGACCAGAGTGAAGAGGAAATTAACACAAAGGTGAGTTTGTTGTTTTAAGTGAGCCTATAAATGATCCAGTTTTTAACAGTCAGTTTTAATGCTTTCTCCACGCTGTCCTGGCAGACTCCACTGAAGCAGAGGAAACAAGTGACCCCCAAAAAGACACCAGAGAAGAGGAATGATGATGATGAGTATGCTGGCTCCACTGATGTGGATGAACCAGGTTTGAATCTTACTACTTTAATCGAAAGTCCTGCTGTGAAAAGATGTAATGGAACTACCTGATGATCCGAGATTCAGTCAACGTCAGCATTGCCTCTTCAATGACTCCACACTTTTCTCTTTATTTCTTTGCGCACTACAGAAACTGTTGTTGGGATAAAAGAGAAAACACCTAGTTGTTCTGACAAGTGGCTACAACAGTCTGAAACTGTTTTTCTATGGACGAAGTTAACCTGAGACAGGCAGACAGACAGGGTGTAATGCTGGGGGAAGGAGTGGGCAGTCAGCCCGTTGAAAAGGTGAAATAGAGAAAATGGAAGAGTGACAGTCAAGACCAAAGAGGCACTTACGGTTTGGATAGAGTTTGACTGGAAAGTAAACAAAAAAATATGCACAAAGTAAAATTCCCTAACTGTTGAAGGTTAAAACATACATTTTCTTGTGAGTCATGTGGGCCAACTTATTTCTTTTAGTGTACCTGAAAGTGATGTTGAACTGCTCACCACACCACTTTGAGTTTCTTCTACATCTGTTCTCTTTGACTGATAATGTCTGATAACAATTGTTGGACAGATTTCTTAAGAATTTTGTTCAGAAATGTATGGTTTCCAAACAATACGAGGTAGGTGATCTTGACTTTTCACATTTTATGGGTGCAAAGTGGTGGTGATGTCATTTGGTACAGACATTTATGTCCCCACAAATTAAAGACTTCCCCCTCACTTTGCTTAAAGCTCCATTAGGAGGTCAAAATTCAAACTTTGGTGTGTGACCAATAGTCGCATTCCCATCAACCTCAGCTGCACTTTGCGTTCAGTGCCTATCAAAGAAAGTTAGCATACGAGTTTTCAACTCTATGACTCAGGAAAGGAAGAGGACACATTTGGTCAGATGCTGAATCTGTGACACTATTCTTGGATGCCCCCCCTTGGAGCTGTGATGAGTGTAAATATCTTCTGTGCTGCCGGGCAGGGAGAGTTGTGTGTGAAGCATCTGTGTTTTCACAGACATGGATATAAACTGTAAATGCAACTTAATGGGTTTGTGGCGACGTACAGCTGCAAGGCATAATTCTAGTTTTTGTTTTTTGTCAGTGGACAGCATACTTGTGGGGTATATTTGGTCCCCAGACGTAGCTGTGCAGTACAGCAGCGAGGGTCCCAGACCTAGGGTGAATCTGAGTGAGAGGAAGGCAGCTGCCTGGACGAAGAGAGGCTTTTCTCATTAATGCTCCGAGATAAAATTATCTTCTGCCCTCTCCTTAGAAGCTGTGAATTTACAGCTCACAGTAACTTAATATGATACAGTGTGTGGCTTTTGTTTTATATCTAGTGTCACCCAAAAAAGTTGTTGCACATTTCCAATCTGTCATTAGCGTAGTTAGCACACATTAGCTTGGTGGACTAGCTTGGCTTGTGTACTATAGTACCTACATGTTACTGTTACTCTGAGTGTTCCACCAAACCTCATTCAGACCCTCAAACCCTACATGGGAGAAAAGGAACGAGTAGATGAATGTCTGTATTACACAGCCAAATCAGATTCGACTGGCATAACTCTGAGTAGGGTACAACCCAAGCAACATTATACCAGCTTAAAACTAGAATCCTAATGTTGTCATTGTGAGCATGTTAGCATGTCTATCTTAGCATTTGGTTTAATGCACCACTGCGCCAAAGTTCAACCTTGCAGAGCTGCTAGCATGGCTGAGAACACCTAAACTCTACAGTTCCTCAGGGTCAACCACTACAAATAAACTGCAATGAATTAGAAGATACAGGAAAACACCATTTGTTTGTCACAGGGGTGAAAACAACAAACCAAAAAGTTCACAGCCACAGCCTGGTGAGTGAAGCAGAAATTAAGTTATTTATATATATATATATATATATATGTTAAGGCTGCCCCCAACAAAAAGTTTTCCTAGTCAACCAATAGTCGTCATTTAGGGCCATCACTTGACTAGTGTCCCGCATGTTTACAATATTAATGTGATATTAAATGATACATTTTGGGCGGGGCAACACAATGGTTGGAGTTGAAGGTGTGAGAAAGAATAGTATCAGTAACATTGTTAACACTGTGCTACATTACAGAGAAATACAAAACCGTACTAATGAACCTTCATTAATATAGGCCTATATTTTATCTACAAGTGCACGTCACACACTGAGTGAGCCGCCTGTTAATGACACTGTCGGCAAAGCAGTAATGATTGTGCTAAGTGGCTAATGGGCATGTAGCTACTTCCATGTTTCAGATGATACGTCGTGTTTGTAGGTGATGAATGATAGACAAATGTTTGCCTGCAGAGTTTACATATCACCTTGGGTAACTTGGCTGTGGAATAACTGCAGGTACCAGCCCTGGGAATAAAGGGCTGTACAGATGTCACATCCAGTTTACAAGAGGGCAGTGGCAGGTTGTGTCTGAGGTTGCTAAGCAACCATAACAAGCATGGTATAGCCCATTTACCTGAAAGCCTGAGTGCAAAGCTGATCTTCTCCCAGGAGCTGTTAGAAAGTTTGTAGGTCTATTGTCAGTGGGACAGATGTAAAACTCTGGGTAGCCCTGCACTAACATGAACAACTTTTCCGTATTTATCAGGCTGAATATTTACGAAAGAAGGGAAATATGTCTGTCGACTGTGATTGGTTTGTGACTCCTGTCTGACTGCTGAGCGCTGCCTTTTCCTGCGTCTGTCCTTTCAAATTATATTCCCACGTGGTCCAGTAATATAGGTTTTGATTTATTTCGACTCCTAATAGAGTTTCACTTTCTTCTATGCGAATAAGCGAACAATGAATTCTTGCCGACTAATGACCTTTTATTTGGTCGACTTTTATGGAGCAGCCCTAATAAATATATACATATATATTTATACGAAGATCCAAGAACTGAAGTGTAAGTGTCTGTGACTCACGGGAAGTGACTTATTCTAACTAACGAGGGAGAGGAGAGGGTAGCACTGGAGCTGAAGAGGACTGAATGAATTGAGAGGGGCAAGGGGACAATGTGAGGGCCGAAGGTTTAGACAGAAGGATCACCTGTACAAAGCACTTGGAGATGGATGAGTTGATAACACCACCGTGAAAAGAACAAGAACAATATAGGTACTGTGGATTCTGTCTGAGGGGGAAGCAAGCATAGAGGAGAGATGCAATCACCGTGAAGGGACTTGTGCATGATTCTCATTTCTATGTTAATGCGAGGCCAGAAGTAAAGTGCCGTGGTGCATCAGTGAGGCGACACAGCAAGCCCTGACCCAACAAACACACACAAGGGGAGACGGCATTTTAATTAGACCTGCTTCTCTTTTGCCCCTCAACAGCACAGGATTGTACAATAATGCAAAGTGCTGCCAACAAAGTTTTATTCTTTGAACTGATGATATGTGTGTCACAGAAAAATGGATTCATCTGGTATGTTTCTCTTTCTGCTGTGCATCATGAAAATTTAAGGTCCATTCCATTTTACTGGTATTTTTAGAAAGATCTTTAGTTTTAAGATTAAGGGACAATTGAAAATCAATTATACATATTTTTCCTCTGCCCTGTTGTGCTATTTATCAATCCTGATTGTTTTGGTGTGTGTTGCAGAATGTTGGAGATATATCCTTCTTTGCTGTGATACTGTTGGCGGGTGTAGTTTGGTAGAAAGATAACAGTTCCAACATGAAACTGCTCACAACAAGGTCTGTGGATTATCTTGAGTAACCGGATCATGATTTCTGGGAAGGGACATTGCTGTTGATCAATTATCTTTGAGAGAAGGCAGACATCTCTACAGCCAATCTCGCCAACACTCTGCAACTCACACCAAAACAATTTAGATTGATAAATAGCACTACAGATATGAGAACTTTACTCACTTTAAGGCTGGAGTGCAGTAATGGAAATCAAAGCTACAGGCATGTAGCAACAACCTTGGATTGATATAGTAAACTATAAATATATATAACATATCACAAACTTTTCTGCAAGGCCTTCTCTAGCATGAAAATAAACCAGACACGTCAGCTCTTTAGGTTAATCTTTTTACCATATTGACTAATAAACGCTTAATTTCACAGGAGGTGGTGATGAGGACTCTGCCGTGGACACCGAGGATGAGCTGCAGAGGTAAACAAAACAAATGATGTCATTGATGCTGATAGTAATTGATGTGGATGGGTTTGTTCTTCCATGTAATTAAAGGTTGTACACTTGAATTGAGCTCTCTTGTTGGCCCACTTGTAAAATAACCATCAGTTATTTTTACAGTCAGTAATTGTACTTCAACTTGAAGTGACTTTTGATTTATAATGACACAATAATTACACAATATGTAGCTTATAGTTTAGTATTATATTTTCTTGTAGTATATTGCAGAATTGCAGAGTCAAGTTTATTTTCATATACGTCAAAAAGTACAATTTTACATTCAGATGCAATCCAAGGCATCTGCCCTGGCTCTCTATGTCTTTACAACTATGTATAAATAAGAATAAATGAAACCCAACAACAATATTAAGAGGATTAGCTCTGGCGCCTCACAGACAGAGGGTTTTGGGTTTGAACCCACTGGCTGGGGCCCTTCTGTGTGGAGTTTGCAGGTTCTTTTAGGTCTTCTCTTGTTTTTCTGGGTTCTCTTGTGTCCTCCTTGCTGTGTATCCTGTGCGTCCTGTAACACTAGCCCTATTTAAATAGGAATTGTGCAAATTTGCAGGAAAGCCCAATCAGTCTTTTTTCAGGATTGGCAGTATAAAAACAAAATCGGGGAGTGCAGCAAAATGCCACCTACCTACTTTTGTGTATACAGAATGCTCCTTTTTCAGGGCAATGGGGGGTGTGAGCAAGTAACAAAATGTGTAGCTCAGTGTGTGACGTAAACAGTGACGTACTCCAAGGGAAGCCGCGGCTGGTCAGTCCTTCGGCGATTCTCTCGTAAGTTGGCCCGTTCTTCACCGCCCTTCAGTTGCTCATCTTTACTGTAGTGTCTGTCAGGTTTGCATTTCCCTCTTGCTACTAGCTGCTCATTCCTGCTATCAGCTGTTTCCTGTTTATCCACCGCCAGTGGTCTGTGGCGGAAGGGCGCCACGTTCTTTTTAAACCAAAAAGGATCCGCCAATATGATTGGGCGCCTCGGATCAACTCGCCAATCCGACTCTGTGTGTGTGTGCCTGTCCTTTCAAACACACTCAGACACAATTTACAGCAAAGCACTACAGCGCCTCCATCTTCTCAGGAAACTGAGAAACTTCAATGTCAGTAAAATGATCTTAATGATGGTCTACCGGTCACTCATAGAATCCATTCTCACCTTTAATATCACCTCCTGGTACAACTTTCTCACCAACAAACAGAAAACAAAACTGTCACTGATCACAGATCAACCCAGCAAAATAATCGGTTCACCACAAACTCCACTGTTCCATCTGTATGAGCACTCTGTGCCACCCTGATCACAGAAGAACCCTCTCATCCCCTCCATCACTCATTCAGTCTCCTCCCATCAGGCAGGAGATACAAAGTCCCACTGGCCAGAAAAACAATTTACAAAAAATCATTCATTCCAACTGCAATAACAGCCCTCAACAGCAGAGGAGTTACAGTGCCTTGATAATGACTTGCTGCCGGTCCTTTTCTTTTTTTTTTAAGTGTCAATATTTTGTACATGTATCTTTTTTTCGTGTTTTTTAGATCCTGTAAATGTCTTGGATGTGTTTTAAATGTCTTCTGTGTGTGTGTAAACCTGGTGTTGAGCCCTGTCAAAGACAAATTTCTGTTGCCTTTTGGTTCCAGACAATAAAGTTTTCTATTCTATTCTAAAAAATTCTAAACACTCGCAGCTTGCCAGCAAAACGGCCCAACATTCGCCGAAAATCTAGCAGTGTAAAAGGGGCCACTGTGAGTTTTTAAAGTGTTTTCTATTCAGTAATCTAACTCTATAGGTGTTTGCAACCAGAGGAACTTTTTCATAGTTCTCAGAATCCCTCGTTTTGCTGTGTTTGCACTGTAAGAACTAGGAATGATTGCAGTTCTTAGACAGCCTTTTTTTTTATCTCCTATATCAAAGTAGGTACTCTCTCAACACAAGAGAAACCATGAGTAACCAAAGTGTTTGTTGATTGGTCAAACACAGCCAATGCCACACTGGCAACTGCCATTTAAAAAAAAAAAAAAGACCCATCAGCCACAACAGGAAACACAAATTACAGCATGTAGTGAAAAATGGAAAAAAACATGGACAAGTGGACCGACAGTGGAGTCCAGGCTTTACTGAGTGAATTGTATATGGCAATGCAATGGGATTTTGATTCGTCAAAGCAGAAGTGACGGTGCTATACTAACCGCTGCCCGGCTTACAGTACTTTACGTCACTTCAGTGTTTCTGTTGGCGGTGCGAATGCAAACAGAAAAAAGCTCTCAAAGGTATTTAGTTCTTTGGGGGAGCTCCCCAGTGGGCAGTTCTCTCAGGGCACCCTCAGAAAACACCTTTTGAGACAGCTGGTACGAGTTCTGATGCTCCACAGGCGTTAACCTGAGGGAAGGAATGAGAACTGACCATGTGTTGTATGGCCCGTGTGCTCCATTATACTTACGTCCTTTCTTAAAAATCCTGAATATGTAGCAGTGATGTTCCCCAGCTGTTTGTGGTGTTCAGTCATGTTGCCAAACCACACCAGTATGTGACCAGTAAGGATGCTGTCTTAAGTAGCCCAGTTGACCAGGTTTTTTAGAGACATTCAATTTTTTTAAGGCATTGCAGAAGGTAGTGTTCGTTGTGCCTTCATCTTGACACAGCTGGTGTTTAGAGACCTGAGGAGGGAGTCTGAGATCTGAGCCAAAGCCAAAGAATCTGACGCTATTCACAATTTCAGCAGGGACACTGTTGATGTTAACTGGTAGCTGAAGATGTTAGTTGGCTTGAGGGTGGTGCTCATAGTGATAGATGGCACTGAGGAAGTGACAGAAGTCTTTGAAAATGCCTTTTTTGTGCTGTTACCTTAAAGCAACTTAAACCCATAGATTATTATCACCAGTCTCTGCAGTCATCCTCAGTTCTATGGGGCATTTTAGCATCTGTCAGTTTTGGTTTTAGGACCTACAGCTTATTGACTCAGTCTCACTGCTCCAATCAGCATTGTTTCCAGTAAAAAATGGTCTGAAATCTCACTGTACTCTAACTGCCCAGCACCGAACAGCAGACAGACAAAGTAACCAACTAGCTGGTGGACTTCCTGAAACATTTACAGTATCAGTGAAGGAGCCATATATTTCCTTCTGGAGTTGGTGGAGATTAATGTTGCTCTTTGTCTGCTTGACCTCTAATTTGCACCATTAAGACATGTGCCCACAGTGTTTCTACACAGTTAACAACAAACTTAAACTCTGTGTCCAGGCAGCCTGCTACGATCTGCTGTGTGATAGTTTCTAACTGACATGCCATACAGCTCAGGATAGAGAGTGCAAGATTGGCAGTGACGATACCAACACCTTTATAATAAGTTAATAGATTTTCAGCTTGAAGTGCTAAGAGCAGCCACAGAAAAAGC
This sequence comes from Epinephelus fuscoguttatus, assembly GCF_011397635.1. Taxonomy (NCBI): domain Eukaryota; kingdom Metazoa; phylum Chordata; class Actinopteri; order Perciformes; family Serranidae; genus Epinephelus; species Epinephelus fuscoguttatus. The sequence continues at coordinate 21,638,474 of NC_064759.1, forward strand.
CAAGCACTCAGAACAAGGATGCTGGGCACAGTGCCTTTTCTGTAGGCAGCTGCAATTGCTCTCCTCTCATTAGGAACAATTTGAAAAACACACTGGCACTCAGAAAAAAACACTATGTGGACACGCACCCTTACATGTCTGTTTTGTGTTTACAACTTGTTCCACTGCCCCAAGTGACTAAAAGTTGTTTTGAACTGGTTTTCCTTTCAAGATTATCTCGGATAAGAGCTCACTTTTCCAAAATGACGAAATTGCTGGTAGACTGGTGGTTAAGTGTGTATTTATACCAAAATACAGAACTAAAGAACAAACGGTAATCTTTAAAAGAACTACTTTTGTACTTGTACTTGTCACTGTATTTAACTGTAACTTAAATTTCTATGGATATGGTTGAATTTAGTCCACTAACTACTCTGATGGCCTATATGGAGTGATTACAAAAGTGCAATATTAACCTTAAATCTTCCCTTAACAGAGATTCAACAGCTCCATAAATACGACATCTGTACTGCCCTGCCAATGTAACTGCGACCACCATTAGAAGGAGTGATCAGACGAGACAAAAAAAAACAAAAGCGACAAACAGAAAGGTTTCTTCTTCTGACAGCCAGGCAGGCGTGGAGCCATGTGGCATAAAAGATACAACAGATTCTTTACCTGTCCTCGTTACAGGGTGGAGAACGAGAGCAGACAGAAGAAAGCAGCAGCAGCAGAGGGGAAGACAGTGAACCAGGAGGATCCGTATGGGGGGTCGACAGATGAAAACACAGACGCTGAGGCTGAAGAGGATCACCCCATCCCTGAGCTACCAGGTACGTCTCTCTTTGTTCATGTCTCCGTGTCCTCCTGTCTCTCTGGTGCTTTGCTCCTTTCTCACCTTTTTCAAAGAGCACCTATAATTACTCCTCCTACATATTGTGGAGTCATCAGTTGCACTCCTCTGCTTCTTTCACTTCCTATTTTCTCATTTCTTCCAGACTTCCTGAAAGGAAAGCACTTTTTCCTCTACGGTAAATTCCCTAACAACGAGAGGCGTCTACTGTTGAGATACATCGTTGCCTTTAACGGGTGAGAAAGAGTTCTACAAGTAACCCATTACGATTTTCATGTTGCAAATGTTCTTATAAAAACATAATGTTGTCTTGCTCCAGACTGATTGAGGACTACATGACAGAGAAGGTGCAGTTTGTGGTGACCAGTGAAGGGTGGCACGACTCCTTTGAAGACGTGAGTTGAGTCCTCGCTTGTTTATCCCTAATAATGATGTCTAACACAAGCTTAAGAACATGAACGTCTCTGTGTATGTTGGTTTTAGCATGTGTGCAAGCATGCTTTTACATTTGATTTGATTAGATGAACATAATAGCTTCAGGAAACTTAAAGGCCCTGACACACCAAGCTGGCGGTTGAACAGGTCGTGAGTGTCTGTTGCCTTAGTTTTTGCAGTGCTGTCCTCACTGTTGGCGCTAGTCGGCCCTTGTTAGATTTATTTTCAGCATGTTAGAACGGTGTCAGAGACAGCAGGGCCTGTTGGAGAATAAAAACACTCTGATTGGCAGTTAAGCTCAGTGTACGCAAAGAGGAAGGGAAGTAAGGAAAGCAAACAGATGTTTAAAATAAAGAGGGTGGGATTGTCCACTAGCTCCACCCCCTTGCTAGTCGGTACCAGCAATATTAGTCGGTTAACCCTATGGGCCCGAACGACGCGTAGTGCGTCCAAATTCACACCTGTTGTTCTCTATGGATTTTCTCCACAACCGTGCATCATAGTGAGAAGCCACGTATATCATGTGAAACAGCGGAATCATAGCTTTTCGACAAGACCAAGCACTTGCCAGTAGTCCACTGTTTTCACAGCAGAAAAAATGATAAAGTTACACTAAAATTATGTATAACAGAGCTTTCATACAGCTTTGCACACACATTACTCTTGGATGGATTACTCGTGAATGCAGGCTCGCACAGAAATACCACGCATATCACATGAAAGCGCAGGACCAGAGCTTTCCAATAATACCACACACACCATTGTGCTGTCATCCCATCACGCTATAAATTCAGATTCATTGTCTCCAAAATAAAACCTGACGAAATTCTTTACAATCCACATTTGTCCACATTTGTAGCCCAGCTTTCAAGATGCAAATATCTCCATATTGTCCAGTTGACACTCCATCAAACTTTGTATGACAAGACCAGCCTCTTCACCTTTGCGCACCCAGACAACTGTAGCCTAATTATGCATGCTGACAGGGCCGTAGTTACCATATACATTGAGGGGGACACCAATGCCCAAAATGTTTCCCCAATATATAACTGCAACTAAAAAACAAATATTATCTTGGAGGATAGCATTGCACTTGGTTGACTATTTTTCTATGATCTTAGATGTAAATATTGCATGTTTCTTTCAGATAAAACACATTTTTGACTTGTGAATGAGTCAATGGAATTTCTTGCAATAATGAAAAAATACTGGCAATCATGTCCACCTGGCACAAACCACATGTTTTGGACAACTGTGAAGTGACAGAACGTCCCACCATCATGGTTCTTATAATGCCAGATTCCAGAGAGTCTCCCCTCCTCAGATATGGCAGAATATGTCAACTTCCAACTTGCTATGGTGAGATACATGTAAAAATGTAAGAATTTAGTCACGCGGATTTGTTTTTTTCCATTGATATAAAAATTAATATAAAATACAGGCACATAGAAGGACATGAAATGATGGCAAATCTGGTTATCCCACATTGTCCTGAAAAAAAAATAAGATATAGCGTGTGTATGTAGCCTTTATAATGACTGATATGAGCTTAAAAGTAAAGGCAGTAAAAATACCCCAAAAACGCCTAGGGCCCATAGGGTTAAACCAGTTAGTGTTTCATTCATGTACAAGGCCGCTTAACTGTCATGCGGCCAACCGCCACTAGTGGGGGCTACAGAACCGTCAGACAGCAGTCCCCCTCCCCCGTGGTAATGCTCAAGTAGACTGGAGTTTTTAAACAGCACGGTGGGGAATAAGAGCGATGACCTCTCGCAAAACCATCGTGGTTTGGCAGTACTTTGGTCCAGATCATGAAAAACAAGGTAGTGTGTCGGCGGTGTCAGAAAAAACTAGCATATAATCACTCGACTGGAGCAATGCTCAGCCACGTTCAACTCAAGCATTTGGATGTTAGCCTGCTGCTGCTAGCGGTGCTAGCCACATAGCCCAACTTGACATCGTTCACCCGGAGACACTGTGATCCCGCCCAGTCTGAGGAGATAATGCAGCTCATCACAACAATGACCGCCCAAGATATGCTTCCACTTAACTTTGCTAAAGTTAAGGCTTCAGGAAGTTAATGGAATATGTTGAGCCTGAATACATAGTGCCAGGACGCAAAAAGGTAACCTCCAGGCTGAAGCACATTCACCATTAAATGAGTTTTTTCCTTTTTTTTAGACTGGTCGACTAGTCTTAAAATTTTCGTTTAGTTGCCAGGATCATCCCTAGGTGTTACAACAGCGGCCGAGGGCTTGATTCCAACCTATGGCCCCTTGCTGCATGCCTCCCTGTCTGTCTCCACTTTTACTCTGGATCTGTCCTGTCTGAGAAAGGCAAAAATGCAGAAAAAATAATCTTTACCAAAAAGATAAAAAATTCAAGAGGGAGTGAGACCAAAACAAACTTGTTATATTAGGAAGAATTCCTTTTTTGAGCCATTGATCTCGTTAGCAAAAACAGGTCCTAATATTTGTGTACCTGTTTGCTACAGTGCACAGCCAGTATCCTTTGTTCTTTCTACATTGGTTGGGTTGTTAATGTGCTAACTAGCGTCTTGAATCCACCCTGCCGGTCTCCTGGTTTCCCTTTTTGAATGACTCACACAGACCATCGCTGCTCACTGATATGGAGAGTTATTTCCTCTCACGCAGGCCTGAAGGTACGTGCTAGTCTGCTGTTGGCTCTGCATTGTCTTCAAATTAACTTCCTGGCCGAGACACAGGTGACATGAGGCGATGGAACAGTCAGTCTTTAATACCACCACTTCCTTTATGTCAGTTTGGTGTGTCCGGGACTTAATGCACGGTTATACAAAGTACGCTGCTGAAAAGCTCTTTTTAAAAAGTCCAAAGAGGGGAAAAAAATACAGAGGCTTCTAAGACATTTTCTTTCAAGCAGCAAGCACTTATTTGCTAAGGTATAATCAAATAAAAGCATCAGAGCAAATTGGGAACCTGAGTATTTCAGCTCTGCCAGGGAAAATGTAGCAGTTTTCGGACCAAGTGGCTTTTAAATCTGTTTGAATTTATGAGTCAGAATTGGTTTTCAGTCATTTGAGGGCTTTGCTAGCACCTGAAGTAGAAGTTTCAGTTTAACAATCAGAGTTGAGTTCTTCATTGGCTAATATACCTCTGTGCATTTGTAATTCAATAAGAACACTTCATGACCTCTCTGTTCCTCTTGCTTTCACTCTCACTTCCATCACAGGCACTGATGGAGAACAGCAATCTGAACTTTGTCAAGCCTGCGTGGATTTACTCAATTAATGAACGACAAAAGCTGCTGCCCTATCAGCCCTACTCTGTCGTCCCCTGAACACTGCGCTGTATGTACACACAAAGGTGTGACTCACTTACACTTCATATCCAGACCAACAGGGAAAGCCATACATACATTTTTTTTTACTTTTTCAGATTCACTGCTTCACCTACATAAAAGCAAAAAAAAACATTACTGTTTCATTAATGCATTTCCACTGACTTTATACTTGCTATTCATGAAATGTCTTCGGTCCTCAGGTGTTTTCAACACAGATGTTCTCACCTTTCAGCCAAGATGAGGTCTTTTATAAGGGTGTCTGTTGAAGTAAATGTTAGGATAAGGTTTAGATTTATTATTAGCTTTTTATTTGAATGTTGTTAGGTTTAGCTTTGCAAGAAAGTAACGTCTTCATCGTCAGTGTGCTGCTCAGGCACTTTGAGCAAAGCACACTCTCTGATTCAGGACTTGCTTGAATTCTTTGGACCCTGTGCTGCAGTTTGCTGCGGCTCACCTTGGCTACCTCAGGCTCTGTCTGGAAATGAGTTATCATCCTGTCCTGACTGCCAGCGGCACTGATAAGACTCTGACGTGTGTAAGCGGGAAGACCATTATGAGACCAGCCCAAAGTCGGGTGAAAGGTGCCATTTATTTAAGGCTGCAGCCACCAAATGCAAAAAACCGGGACAACTAACCCTACAAATGAATATAAATTCTGGGGAACTGTTTCTTTTTCTCCTTCTATTTTATTAAATGCCAGGAGTGGGGAAAGTGATGGATTTGTTGGTGTTAAAGTTTGATGAATCTCAGTTTGTGGTTTGGTTTTATTCATGTTTGCTGAATAAATATTACAAGAGATGGACTTGCTCAACAGATGTGAGGACGTAAAACGCACGTCAGCGTTTTGCGTCACTCGAGATTTCCCAAAATGCTTCTTAAGACACGAGGAGGCGACACGAGGCTTGCTCGTCCAAAGCAGCTTGTTTAAGTCTCTTGTCTCAAACTTTTTTTGTTCTTAACTTACTACTTAATTATTTTGTCTAAATAAAAAATAGATTTTTAATTGAATGTGTTGTGCTCATTTTTATTCATTGAACTGTCTTTGCCCTCAGCTGCTCTCATCCCTTTTATGCCTTCTTCTCTGTGTATGCAGCTGAAGAGGCACTCGCTTCCTTTTCATTCCTTCTCTCATCTCGAGCGCCTTTCTGCTCTCTCTAATTTACTTCTCGTCCTGTTTCGCGCCCCAGAGCCACTGGGTCCTCTGCTCTTCAGTCAAGGGGATTAGAAAGCAAGAATGTAGATGTGAGACAAGGAGAGGGGGGTTGTGGTGGTTACAGGGGGGAGAGAGGCTGCAGGAACGATGGAGAGGTTTGAACGTGTGTTTTTAAGTTGCCAACAATCAGACTAGTATTGCTCATTTTGTGTAAGGTGAATTCACACATACCAGCAAGTGTGAAACATGTTAGTACCGACTGCTGAAGGCCGTTACCAGGGGCTGATTTGCTTTTTATAAATGGGAGAGTGCAAGGTCAAACCCATTCAGGCGTGGAAGCAGGAAAATTTACAGCAGCTAACGGTGTCATCCTGATACAATGTCATATTTCATCTAAATGCATATCTGTTGTGGAGATGGCAGAGAGGATGAGCTGCTTTCAAATTGTCCAATTTGACAGGTCGACTTTGTTCAAACAGCAGAGTTTCCACCTTATTCTTGTCACCTTGATCTCTTCTAGTCAGATTTATTCTTCGCTCTTTGCATTTTTATGTCTCCCATGAATCTTAGCAATGACCTTGACTGACTGTTAGATAGCCAAACATTGTTTGACTCTGTAGTTGTGACGCTCGTTATCATTGGCACCTGGTGTTGGGTGTCTTCGACTGATTGATGTTTTTTTTTTTTTTAATTGCTGCAAGATTTCAGTTTTTTATTCTTGTTTTCCTTCCATCTTGTCATCATGCTGGTTTTCCTGCAGTGACTCAAAGTGGGTGAATACTTTTGGAAAATGTAATTTGTGTTTTATAGTTCTAATTTAGATAATTTTTATCGAGATTATTTCACTTTGACCTTCAAGGATTTTTTCTGTCGGCCATTAAATGTACTGTTATTCAATGAGAAAACATTTCTGAAAGGGCTGGATACTTTTTATAGACACTGCACATCAGGTGAAGGACTGAAGCTAAATGCAACTTATTTCCTCAACACAACCACTTTCTGTCTAACCCATTGAGGTTTGGATGAGCTATTCAGTACTTTGGGGTCAAATTAACTTTTGTGCTAGAGCTATATTTCCAAGTGTATGACATTTTTCAGTCAGAAGAAAGCCGAAAAATGATTTTCCCTTCACCTTGTCTGTCAGCTAGCATTATCATGCAGGTAGTGTATGATGTAAGAGAGAAAGTGAAAGGTTATTCACACTGAATTTTAATTTAAGCGTATTGATGAACAGACTGACCTCATGCATTACCTGGATTACTAAGCCCAGTTCAATCAATGGTTCAATTGATGTATTGTGCCCCTGAGAGCAGAAATATTTTCAGATGCTCCCACAAATTCAAACGAGGGCTACCTGATGGCCCGAGGTGTTTTAAGGGTGAGCAAGATCAAATGCTGCAAACCTGTCTGGATGGAAGGAGTCTGGCTGCTTTTCAAAGGTCCAGATTGTGCCAAGTTGGCTAGAGTGGAGGACGGATGGGGAGTTTAAAATGATGGTTCGTGAAAACAATCAAAACTTAAAACAAAATTGTACAATGCACATTGAACAGCTTTGATAAATTTAAAGACAAACGTGCATTCCCATTTTGATGTAAAGTAGATTTGTAAGGATTGTTTGCCTTGGTCCCTCAGGTCAGCTGACCTGGGGCTCCTGGCTGTCCCACACTCCACAAACTGTGGAACAGCACCCCCTCCAAATCAGATTTGCCCCCATTGACGCATTTAAGTCCAGACTCAAAACTTGCTTTTCTTCATTAGTGTTCGCATCCCCCTGATGGGCCTTTCCCTGATGCATGCCTGTGTGTGTTGTGTCTCTAAATGTGTGAGCTGTGACCTGACAGTTGTGTTGCCTCTCATGTATGTGTTTTTAGCATTTTCTCTTCTTTTGCACAGCACTTTGGTCAAGGTGAGATTTTTTTAAATGTGCTATAAATAAATTAGAGTTGAGTTGAGAATAAAAGTAGAGGCCATACATTCAAACTTACGCAATGTACAAAAGTATTAGCACCAAAATATATTAAGTGCCAAAGGTAAAGGGACTCATTATGCAGAACTGCCCATTTCAGTAAAATATGTAAGCTGTTATCATCATTGATGCATGGATGTGTTTATTATTCTAATGCTGTATAGCTGGTGAAGTTGGGGATACATTTAACTACTTTATTACTACCTGGTAGTTTCATCTTCAATAACACATACATTATTTGTTGCTTGTATTATTAATAATCTGAATCTGTGTAGTAAGGTAACTAAAGCCTTAAAATAAGTGTAGTGGAATAAAAAGTACAATATTTGAAGAAACAAAATGGTGTTACTCAAGATAATTATTTGTACAGCACTTATCTAAACAAGGTCACAAAGTGCTTCACAAAGTGCATGATAATAAAATTACAGCATTTAAAAAAAATGTTAAGAGCCAAGAAGAATAGTGTGTACAGAGGCAAAAATCGAACAGGGGAATAAAACACACAGCCTACAAAATGGCATTAAAATGAAAACTTTTCCATAAGAAAATGTTTTAAGCAATGATTATAATGTAATGTAATATAATATAATATAATATATAATCTCCTCAGGCAGAGAATTCCAGAGCCTCGGGGTCTTGATGGCAACAGCTCAGTCACCTTTAGTTACCAAACTTGATCTAGGGATGACTAGCAAGGGTAGGCTGGAGGATATCATGTCACGATGTGGAGCCTAGGGAGTCAGAAGCCCAGCAATATAACGGGGCTAATTCTGAAGTAAAGTACAAGAACCTCAAAAGTATGCTTACAAGTACAGTGTTTGAGTAAATAGCTACTTGCTTGTTTTACCATCACTCTTACTGTCACATTTGTTTCATCAGGATGTGTCAATCAAACTGGCATTAATGACATTGTATTCATCAGTGAACGTGTTGATGTGTTGTCCGGCTGACTTTTCATTCACCTGTCCACTCAGGTTTTCCCTTTGGCCCCGGCTATGATAATAATATGACCAGCCTGAAGGACGGTGACACTGAGGTTTCTTTTTATGATTCATTGTTAAATATGACAGCTCTGACAGTTGCCCTGAGTGACGTCTTAAAATCAGTTTTGCCATATGGACTCATTTATTTCTGTTCAGCTCCAAATAACATAACATCTCTGGAGCTTTTTTTTCCCCTAGTCGCCATTAAAGGTAATCCATCAAGCTAAATGAAAAGCTGACAGCACACTGCCAAAAAGTTTCATCAGAGCATTAATGTCAGACAGGAATTGTACATTTTGGACATGTGTTGCATACTGCTTCATATTATAGTCAACTTGTTTAAGAAATTGAATCAAACTTATGTTGTTTATGAAGAGCAGTTTTATAAAATAAAGTTTTGTTTATTTTTGAGGTAAAAAAAAAATGCCTGTTCACTTCTTAACTGAAACTAAATTGTAAGTGTAAGCTACTAATTTAACACTATTTCTGTAAATTGCACTGTGGACTATGTTCATACAGAGCTTAGAGGCTCTACAAAGCTAAGGGACTGTTCTTCACCTATCAGAGGAGGGGGTGGCTTTATTTCTTTATTTATTTTATAATGTTGATCCTCCCTGAAGCTACTGTTGTTATTCCTTGAGCCTCCTCGAGTAACTGGCAGATTATGCATGACCCTCACTCCACCATAAATTTGTGCCAGTTATTAGATTTTTAAAGCTTACCCTTTAATGTTTGAAAGTTAAAAGTTGAAGACGAAAGCCTGGGGTTTTTCACTCTTGCCGTGCATGGTGGTTAGTTAGTGCAAATAATTTGGTTATTCATTTTAAATTAGACAAAGAATAAAGTGATTTTGATGACATATCACTATTTTAAGATCAGATTTGAAGTTTTTTTTTTTGATGGAAGAGTTTGTTGCACATGATGTGTCCAAGGACCGTTGGAAATTTCAAAATCCAATGATCCTTTTTGGCCATGATAAATATATAATGCCTTCCAAACCTGCCTGGGCATGATTTCATTAAGAATTACTGGTAAAATAAATACAAAATACAACCATTTAACTTTTTATGCTCCTCCCCTAAGACTAAAAAAACAAAACAAAACCCTGGTACTAAAAAACATTAATCGACATGCCGCCCCTATTTTGTACCACCCCCATCCACCTTCATAAGTAATGAACAGTCTCTAACTGCTCACCAGGCAAGCTGTTTCTCCCTGTTTCCAGTATTTGTGTTAAGCTAAGCTAACTAGTTGTTTGCCTGATGCAGACAAGTATGAGACTGTTATTGACCTCCTGCTTCCTGCCAAACAGCAAACAAGTGTAGGGGCGACTGAGGACAGCTGTGTTTGCCACGATTTTTATGTCAGAACATCAAGGAACACAACTGACCACTCTGTGAGTTTCATGGCTTTGAAAACGAACGTTTAGGGTGGGTTTAAGACAGGTTCACACACGGCCATAGGCAGCAGTGTTAAGCCAGGCAGGGGAAAGCCAAATTCTCCGAAAATGAGCAATCGTCACTATTTTGGTCTTAGCCACTCTGTTTCATCATAAACAACCCAGAAATGGGGCTCAAAGTGCAAAATACCGGACTTCTCCTTCAATACATTTCCATCCTTTAACTGTTATGCAGCCTTTAAAACCAGGGAAAAACACCATTTATGCCATATCACAATACAAGGATATCTAATCTAAGACGATATATAGTCTCTTATCTCTATAACGATATAATATCTTCATATTGCGCAGCACTAATGTAGTCATGTTTAAATGGTATGGTTAAATAGCCGACACATGTAGGCTACGTTTACTTTGTAAAAAATTTGGTTAGCGAAGTCTAAATAAACCAAGCACAAAAAGTCAGGAAATTTGTGTTTGGTAGATTATTTCTTTGTTGCAACAATGCTTCTTGGCAATAAATCTTAGCTGTTTGGCATCGGCAGAGAAGATTTGGCACATTTTTCATGGGTGCGACCCACATACTCAGCTCTGCTGCTCATCCCACAAATGCATGTTCCTTACAAATGTGGCACCATTTAAAGGGGAAATAAACAGGCTTTCCAACGGTGTAAGATTTATTGCCAACAAGCATTTTTATAACAAAGAAATAATCTACCAAGCTCCAATGTCCTTACTTTTTGTGCTTAGTTTAGTTTCCCAGTAACTGAGAGAAATCCAAAACGTGTTACAACCGTCCCTGGTCTCCCGTATTTCTTAGACCCGTTCCTTTTACGCACAAACTGTGGCTCCATCTCAGCCAATAGCATGACAGCATTTCCAGCGCCTTGACAGCAGCTCTGCCCTCATGATTTTTTTTTCCTTTTACTGTAAACAACTGAAACTCTGCATGAAACCTCCTCGTTCTCATTTCCTCTCCATCTATCTACCTCCTCCACCTCTTCCTCCGCCGCAGCTCTGTTGCGTCCCGCCGCGCTGACCCCCGGCTCCACCGACACGACCGCGGAGGGAACTATATGACTGAGGAGCGGGGGCTTAACCGCTGTGTGTGTGTGTGTGTGTGTGTGTGGACCGCGCACCGGCTGACTGACCGAGGTCAAGGTGGGAGGTTCGGCCGTAAACAGTTGGGGGGATGCTGCAGCCTGACAGCCAATTTACCGCCCGGTGTTGTTCCTGAGAGGACCTGAGTGTGAGCAGCTCTGCCGGCACAGGGTAAGTGATTTATCTGCTTTAAGAGAGGTTACAGAAAAACCTCCGGGTTTTATTGCTGTGTGTCGATTCACATTAAACTCTAATCTTATTTATTCTCTCTGTGGGGAACTTGCTGCTGTGACTTATAAACGCTTTAATGAGGGGATTGCACTTTTTTCCCTGGTGGTGTGCTTCTGTGGAGGGACTGGCAAGTTTCTGCAGGAGGAAAACAAAAACTGGTAACTAATGGCTTTCTCGTCATACGATTTTTGGGAGTACAATGACATATTTTAGATCAAAAACAGGTCGTATGGAGGTGAATATACACAATTTACAGCTTATAGAAGATGTCACTGACATATAGTGGGCTAGGGAGCAGGAAAAATATACAATATACAGTGTATGAAAGATGTAAATGAAATATTATACATAGTTATAAGATTGCCAAAACATGAAAAATAAATAGCCATATATATAAAAAACATCCCTATCTTCCAAAATAAAACTGTTAAAAGAACAATGTAAACATTAACATGGACCATAAACTTAAATAAACACATTTATACAGTATAAAATACAATAGAAATCCTTTATTGTCATTGTACCAGCACAATAAAATGTAAAAGCTGCAACTGTACACAGTGCAACAAGAAGCAGATATTGATATTGCACTTAACAGACTGGAAATGATAATTAGGACAGTATGTGCAGTATAGGGTTAGAGTTCTAATGGCCCAGGGAAAGAAAGTGTTTGTAAAATTGAGTACTGCGTATTATTTTACAGCTGGGCATGTGTATATGTCACTCCAAACGGTCATAAAGTTTGTTATCAGACCCATGAAACTAACCCTATAGGTAAATGAGCTCCCCTTTGTCCTTTAGATTACTGGAAAGTTTGAATTTTAGTACTCACCTTGATCTGATTATGCTCCACTGCGGATGCTCATTACTCCTTGAATGGTTTTTCATATTGTGTTTTTATTTTGGGGATGCATTAAGTAGTTGTCCGCTGAGGCTCCAACATAAATGATGCCCTGGTGAAATAAAATCTTTCCTCCATCTGGGTGAAAGAAGCAGACATTATGATACTTTTATATGAAGTTGTCATTTGTGAGACCCTCTGGTGGATGCAAAGTGTCATTATGTTTGTTTTGGAGGCATTGACTCAAGATAATGAAGCTCAGTGAGAGGAGACATAACAAAACTCCCTGCATAGATGGAGATGTGAGCTGTAAAAGGGCAAAATGAGCTTATTCTGCTGTAAGACATGTGGTTAAGTGTCTTAAGAGGAAGCAGCCAACACTAATTACACTGACGTTGTAAATATTTCTACCATCTGTGACAAATTCTGTCTTGAGATACTCGTTTTGAATCTGCTCGAAGTCTCCTTTGCTGTTGTGTTTTTGTTAACACACACACACACACACACACACACACACACACACACACACCACACTGATGAGCTTCTCCCTCAACAGTCGGCGGAGGTGTGATTGTTAGTTTATTTCGTGTGGTGGATTAATTTCAAGGCGCACATCACTCAGAGCTGGCTTCCAAAGCTGCAGTCCCTCATTTTAAATAAAAGATGGAGTGGATGCAAAAATCGCATCTTGAATAAAAGATGCTTGTGGTTGGTTCGGAGCATCGCCCCCGGGTGGAGGGGTCTCATCATGTTCCTGCGTTCTGTTAATCAGTCGATCATGAAGAGATTCTGCTGTTATAAGAGGAGAAAACGTTTATGTTTTCACAGAGCAGATCCTGGATCCCTCTCCGCGTTCCTCTGTGCCCACTTTCATCTCTTTGATCATTTCTTTGGCAGCTTACAAATGGCAGGAGAGGTCTGGATGGAGCTAATCTTTTATTGATTATTGTCTGTCTACCATATCTCACCTCACATGGGTAGATGAAGCACACCTTCGCTGGGTTTTCACTGTTATTGATACCTTGTGACTAATGATGTGATGTGAGGGTTTGCTTTCTGTCTTCCACTTCTCACTCACCATGAGACAGGAAATCAAGTTGTGTAGGTGCATTACGAGGTGTCACAAGTCGCACCATTGGTAAGTGGTGCCATGTCTGCGCGGGCTGATGATTAAGTGTATATTACCACATGGGGGATGTGCAGTTTAAGAGCAGCACAGAGAGAAGAAGCACATAATGAAGCAGCTGCAGTTCTGAATAGCTGCTCGTAATCCAAATTCCTGTCTTGCTCTTACAAGAGAAAAATGATCAGCCATGTCGCTTTTCTTTCATTGCTTGATTGATTTCTCAACGAAACAGGTGCATTCTCGTCTGGTGGGACAAAAACTTGTGATCACTTGTGGAATTTCCTGTGTTGTATAACTAAAAATACGGCCTTGCGTTTATGTTCCTTTTCCAAAATTCACTGGCTGCTTATTAAAAACTGGCGAAAAGGGGAAAATGAGGAGTTCAGGGAGTGATTGAGAGCAGAAATGGAGGTTGAGGAGTGCGAGACAACAGTGAATAAATTCTGCCCCAAACTCAGCAGAGAGCTGATTATACTGCAGCTGAACATCCACACCGTTCCCAGTGGCATCGACTCGTTCCTGCTTCTCAGTGAAAGAAATGAAAGATTTATCGCAGGCCAGCTCATAGCCGTAGAGGAGCTGGGGCAAAATTTGAAGGAGTCTTGTGTTGTTCCTTTTTTTTTCCTTTTGCAGTGGTGTTTAGGGGTCATACGAGGCCAAGGATGTAATAGACCTGTCAAGTGTCTCCGGGGAGGAGCTCCAGAGGAGGAGAAACAGGAGATTAGACAGGGCTGAGAAGGAGATAAGAGGAAAAGACAGAGGGATGAAGGCTGGTGGATGTTATTAGAGTGAGATTTAGGACACAAAGGGTATCAGACAACAGTGGATTGAAAGAGTGAGAGGTCACCTCATAGTAAAATAAAAATGTGACAGGAAACTAATGGAATTACTCAAAATGAGACGACAAGAGATTACTACTTTTTGACATTAAAAAAACATAGCACTGTTACGTGTTAGTTCAGAGAAGGACCCAAAATGCAGGTCACCAGACAGGTGGAAGTTTTTGACAAAAGGCGAGCTTTAATGTAGCTGGTCCAGGACATCCAAAAAAGGAAGGCAACTCAAAATCCAAATTAAAGCAGAACAAAAACCAACAGGGAAAAAACACGATGAACAGGAATGGATGCAGGATGAACACAGGACGAACAGAAGGTACGCAGACTGACTGACCCACGATGAAAAAAACACGATCAACACAGATGAACTGACAAAGGACAAAGGGAAACACACAGGTATATATACATAGAAAACTAATCACCAGAGGGGTATTCCAGGTAGGAGGTTCAACAAACTCTGAGTCTAACCCTGAACTCTGAGTTGATTTACCCTGAGATGGGAAACTCTGAGTTACCGGTTCCAGAACAGCTGATCTGACTTAGTTCAGTCAACTCTGAGTATGTTCACTCTGAGTTAAGCCGACAATAAAAAGCCATCATCAATTGAGCTCCGACTCCATGATTCACCATGGCAACAGGTAAATAAAAGACAGCGCCTCCATTTTAATCCAGTGGATGTAGAGATATTAATGCATGTGTAGCAGATGGTGCACGTTTATCTTTAAGGAAATGTAAGTCTGATAAATGATGAATAAACGGATAACACTGAATAAAACTTTTTTATTAACTTTATGGTTAACTTATTTACACTTTCCTCGCTCTGACTCACGCTCTTCTTTTAATGAAGATAAAGTGGCTGTGTATCAGGCTGTAGATACATTACATTATATTAATATATTTGTTCAGATTTAATCTGATGGGGAAAAACACAGGAGGCAGCAACTGAAAAATAGGAAGATTTAAAACATATAGGCTAGGCTATAGATCAAAGACATAAAGACATGACTGTAAACTCACAGTGTGACCCAGTAATAATATGTTTGGTGATTTGCACTTGAAAAGACGTTGAGGTTAAAATACAGTATATTTTAAAATGTTGCACATCTATTTGTATCTTGACTCAACAGATTTCAGTGACTTTATTTCAGCTACAAATGTAGTAAATTTAAAGACACTGAAATGCTGCACCATTGCTCACTCAGAAATATTAACATATAATCCCCAATATTAGGCTATAGGAATTATGTTCCATCAGTGCGACCAATGACATCAGTGATAGAGATCATGAGTCATTTATACTACGTGTCTAAAGCTTCATACTGATTTTTAAAATTTAAATAATTAGACCTACACATTATGTGCAATAAACATTTGGGAGCTGCTCTAACAGACTGACAGTCTGATCCTTGTGTGTGTTATAAAAAATAATAAATATAAAAAGGACAGAGGTTTGATTCTGAGCTGAGGGTGAATTCTTGCTGTGAAGTATTTGAATGTAAAGACAAAAACCGATGTCCAAAGAAATGATTGATGTGCATAAATTCAGTAACTTAAGACAGTCCTGAGTAACAAACTAATATCCAGCAGGATTTAGACTGTGACAGACGGTAAATATCCGCTAATTAATGCGGTTCGATACAAGCTTTGACACGGACTGAATGAATGAGGAAATGAAACAGCGTGTAACAGGGAGGAGACAGAGAAAAACTCAGGGTTTATTGAAGAAAACCTGTCAGAGAGCAGGTTAGGATCACAGACTCAGTTGCCATGGTGATTGACTCAGAGTTTCAGTTACCTCTCTTTCTGGAACTGAAAACCCAGAGTTTCCCTCATCTCAGGGTTAACTTACTCAGAGTTTTCACTAAACCCACTTTCTGGAATACCCCTCAGGACGAGACACAGCTAGAGAAGGAAGACACGAGCAAGAGGAGTGAAACACGGATTGGTTGACAACAAGGGTGGAGCAGACAAAAATAATACAAAACAGGTGTGAAGGGAGGACTCAGGGAACAGGCGAGGACTAACGAGACAGGTGTGACAGAAAACAGGCGGGAAAACACACGACAGGAAGTAAAACCAGACACGACACGAGGAGAGAATCTACAAAATAAATCAGGAAGCAGATTAAATATGAGTTGAACAACATGAAACAAGGAACACAAACAGAATACTCCAAAACAGAGTGCACAAGATAACAGAATATGAAACCAAAACCCAGGATCATGACAAGCACATTACATCAACTTCAAGGGATAGTGCACCCAAAAATGAAAATTCAGCCAGAGATCCAAGGGGAGAGGAGGAAGCAACACAACTCCACCTAATGCAGGCTGGGTGCCCCAGATTTAAACGTCCAAAAAACACATAATTGAAACCATAAAGTATCTCCATACTGCTCGTCCGTAGTGATCCAAGTGTCCTGAAGTCCCAACATAAAAAGTTGTTTGGAAAAACGTCATTTAAACTCTGTTTTTAGCCTCCCTCGTCATATGGGTGAGTAGATAATGGCTGAATTTTCATTTTTGGGTGCACTATCCCTTTAAAATTCCAGCGGCAAAAATACAAGTGTAATCTTTTAAATTAAGGCCAGTGTGCACAGCATTCTTTTGTTTTAAATTTCAGTGTACATACCCATTCTTTTTTCCTTTGCAGACCTATCTGTTTTGGTAAAACATTTTCCCAGCAATGATCACACATGTTTCATTATGCATTTTATCTCATGCATTTTTAAATTTGTGGGCCAGAATAAAAAATGACGGCCCAGAGGCACAGCCTGAGGCAGCCGTGGGGGCAGATGAAGTGAAGATGGTAAACTGACCCTTGAATCAGCTCTTTCTTTGAAGGCAAAGTCAAAATTTAAACCGCAAAATGACTTATTAAAACACAAGTAGTATATTCCCCATGTAACATTTAGAGTTAAAATGCTGCAGTAATGCTCGAAAAATGAAATACAGACTGAGAGATTTATCACTTAGAGAAATTTTTATGCCTCTGCATCAGCGACAGGCATAAAATATCGCGATACAGCGTAGTATGTAAATATTTTGCGTGGCGATATTGTATCAATACACGGACGCAGAGTATAGCTCTTTCGTCATATACATTATTTATTTTTGCAAATACACATCTTAATACAACTTCTGGCACTAGAACAATAAAATCATTTGCTTTTTTGGTCCACTAGATGATGCTTTTTTTTCTCGGGGTTAGGTCAGCAGAGGTCTCACTCGGCAGCATTCGGCAAGAAGTTGATCAAAACAAAGATGGAGGCACTGGAGAAAGAAATTAGAATTGCACCGTCAGCGTTTAAATCAAATGTCTGGACTTATTTCGGATTTCTTAACACGGAAGGAAATGAGGACTTGGATATGACACATGAGTCACGCAGTGTCATATGAGAATACTGTAGGAATACACGAGGGCTCACCTCGCTGACTCCACCATCGAGAGATAGCGTCAGCTGCTGACAGCCAAGCTAACGCTAAACCAACAAAGTTTTCCTTTGGGGAAATAATTTGCAGTTGGCAAAAAGTTAATAAATCGCAATATATTTTATTGCAATACTCAGCATATTGAAATAATATTATATCACAACCTAAGTATCGTGATAATATGGTATCACGGGTAGTCTTGCTATTCCCACCCCTGTTGTCTGTCCATCCATACTTACGTACATATGTCACAGTCTTGTGAACATGATATCTCAAGTAGGTGTTGAGGGACATTCCTAAAATTTGGCACAAACCTCCACCTCCAAAAACACTTTTGTTGTCATAATTCAACTCTGTGACTCAGGAACAGAGGAGGAGACATTTGGTCAGAATTGGTGACACTAATCTTGAAACTGTGCTGATTGTATGGATCATTGGTGGCCAAACTGTGACTCACTGCCTGTTGTAAACATTTAAAAATAAACTTGAATATGGCTTAAACATATTTCTAATAAATTGTACTGTGTGTACGAGGGGTGGGCAATAGGGCCCTAAAATAATATCACCATATTTCTGGGTGTTTTTGCGATAACGATATTCATGACGATTTGACAAATTAGATAAAAATAAATTACTATTAAGAAACTGGAATTGCAACAAAATAAGTAATACAGTTTTACAAGTTAACCTAACAGTTTGCCTCCAGATATTCAGTTTAAACTGAACAAGGATGATCTCCCATGTCTTTAGATTTTAAACAACAACAGTAACACAGAGTGAGATTCAGATTCTGTCTCTGGCAAGAGAGGAGAGGGAAATACGCTGTGCTGCTGCCGAGGGAGCCGCTGAATGAGTTCCATCTGAGCGGTAAGTCGCTAAAAGAGTCTGAGAAGTCCGGGGCTGTTCATAACATAACATTAAGAACACCTAGGGGTGGGAATCACCAGAGAATCCACCATAAGATATTATCCTGATACTTAATACAATACAATACAATATTATTTTGATTTTAAATATGTTGCAATATGCAGAGTATTGTAATAAAATATATTGCGATCTATTATCTTTTTTCAACTGTAAATGATGTTCGTAGAGGAAAACTTTGTCAATATCTGTTTTACCGAATAAGATTAAGTTTTCAGTCTGTTCATCTCACTTCAGCCTTTTTGCAGCAGCAGCAGCAAAATGTATCTAGTGGACTAAAAAAGCAACTGCTTATATTAATTCTAGTAGGCTACCTAAAGATTAATTTGTATTTGTAACTAATGATTTATACAATAAAAAAAATCATTATTTGGCACTGTGTGATGATACAATGTTGTCATACAAAAATATTGCGATACTAAGCTGTATCGATTTCTTCCCCCACCCCTAAGGACACCAAGGTCTAACGACAGCACACTTTATTTAACACTGCCGAAGCTGCTCCTCTTTTTGAAACCACCACGGAGTCGGTAATAATTTCACTTGTGGCCATGGTTATTGTTGCCGAGGGTAACAGTATTATACAAGTCGAAATATCGCGAGTATCACGATATGAATTTTTCATATGATATTAAAAATTACACTGTCATTATCGCGAAAGAGACGATATGGCACAGCCCTAGTATGTACTGTATGTAGATGTCACTTCTTCACCTACACTGATTGATTACAAGTTGATAAATAAATATTTACCTCAGTAAACACACCTGAGAATATAAAAAGAAACTTTTTGTTATATGTGGGCACACTAATAAACTACTGTAATGTCAGATGTAAACTGTTTAGTAGTGTTGCGTCGTAATTTTGATTAAAAAATGAATTTTCTATGGCAAATGGGGGATCTGGTTGAGAAACCCAAATTTTTTGTGACTGGTTAAAAACTAAGCATTTACTATTTTTTTGGCCAGTGACTCCGTATATTTTTTTGTGTATGGCCTATAATCAAAAAAAGTTCGGCCACTTCTGGTATAGATCTCCTGTGCTGCCAGGTTGAAGATGTGAACCATCCACGTTTTAGAGCATGTAGCTTCTTAGCAGTAACATCCACATTAAAAGCATTTTCCACTGTCATGGCTACATGTGAGTCTGGACAGACGTAAATTTAAACTGCAACTTGACTGGTTGGTGGAGGCGTACAACCATAAGGCGGTAATTCTGGTTTTAAATTAAAAATGAGAGGAAAAGTATTTGTTTAATTAAACAGCTGTCTTTCTTAGTTTGCATGTTTGTATCCTCACACCTCTTTTTTATCTCCACACACGTCATCTCTTCTGGTTTATTCTGACGATACAAAGTACAACCTTGCTCCTGCACGCAACCTTGTTTTCTCACTACATTTTATATCTCCCCCCATGAAATCCTGAGAGATATTGTGGCTTTCTGTGGCTCGAATTAGACTTTGCTCTCTTCATAATGAATGTGAATCTGCACAAAGTAAATTAAGGTTCTAATGAGCAACAGTGCCAGAGGAGCTGCATCAGGATGGCAACTTTAATCGGGGTGCAATCAGAAATCATCTGAGCTGTGTCTCACTTTGTTGCCTGCGGTTTGGCAGAAACAGTCCCACAAAATTGATAAAAGAGCTCAGACTCTGAAATGCAGATGAAAAAGACACAAAGCACAAACCAGATATTTCATTGTAGCTGCTCCTTCATTGCTGTTTGATAATTAAGTTTAAATAAATTTGGTCAGGGTTGTGAAACTTGTGCTTGGATTGAAGTTAGTCATGTAAAAAAAATATTTTATCAAACAAAAACCTAATTGGACAATTTTCCAGCCTGGCCACCGCCATCCTCTGACTTTCCACCACATTACCTCACTAGTAATAGCTTTGTTTTTGTACATTTACATTCTGACACAATGGGCTCATTCCACAAAACTCTGGGAGACTTGGCACTGCTTCGGAGCATTGCTCGTCCACATTTATCACAAACTTTAATTTCCTTAATCATGCATCTGTGGAAATAAGTGACATTTATAGTGAGTGAATGTATAAAAGGCAATCCAAAAAAACCTACACAGCACAGGGAGAAAATAAGTGTTCAAAAGGTACACTTGTTGAAGTCACAAAATTATACGTATTACACATCAGAGCCTAAAAATAGTCATGAGTTTGTGCAGATGCAGTAAAGCAGCTCCTTCAGCAGTGTTCTCAAGCAAAGCGTGTCCTTACAGAAACTGACCTTAAGATTTATGTCATTAGAAAATCAAATGACATTTGTAGCCTTCACGCACAGTTTAAGGCTGTGTACATGTAATTGGGCTGCTTTACTTTGGTGGCCTTGTGTGAAATTAAATTGACCCCTCAGAGCAAGGATCATTGCCCCCTGTTTTGAAAGGAAACCAATACACTGATGTAAATGAACGCCTTCCCCTTACAATCAATAAAAATGGTGTCACTGTAGTTGTGTTGCACGGCGAACAGCAAGTGCTGGTCAGAGTCAGACAGGGTGACCTGGTTATAAATTGAACCTCTTAAAATTCTTACTCTCCATTTGGCTTGCATTTTGCTTTCAGTGGAAATGATTTGTTGGGTGATGCATGGAATTCTGTGAAAATATTTACATCATCTTTGACATCACAGCTGCTGTTTGCCCTTTTTATTTGAAGGTGAAGTGAAGCTTTGGTGTTGAAACGCTTAATCAAAATGTTTCTTTTAGTAGAAGTGCAGGAAGCAGTTCTGTCATTCAGATGAAGATTGCTTTTACTGAGTCTAAAATTGTTTTAATTGCACTGAGATGCTTCAAAATGGACCAGCAAGTCCTCACACTGTACAAACAACAAAACAGGTAATTTGGTAGTGCTTCATAAAACAAACTGACAACAGGCAGAACAAGAACAGTTCTTTTGACCATTTTCTGATCTGCCAGTTTTATGTTAAAATGTTTGATTCAGTTTACATTAGCCAGCTTTTTACCAGTTTCCCGTGGAAATATCAACGGCCAAAATGTCTGATGGGGAAATATGCCAAGTAAATAAATAAAAGTATTAATAGCATATTAAATAGCCTAATATTGTATGACCATGAGTTATGTTGAAAGACAAGTTAAACATAAACTTATATTATGCAGATCAGATTTTAGGATTTTATTTACTTAATCCATCAAAGCTGTAGTCATGGTGTAGTTGGTGACGGCATCATGGATCACGTTCTCCAGGAAGACTGTTGGAGGGGCGTCTTGGGTGGGCTGGAGCCTATTCCAGCTGACATTTAGCAAGAGTACACCCTGGACCCCTGTACGGTACAGTTCAGTTCAGTACGCATTATTCCGTTTCCACAGTGAAAGGTTGTGGATGGTACCAATGGAACCGCTCTATACCGTCCCCATTTTTGGTCACCCCTCTATCGGGGTACCTAGCACACAGATCTGGAACTAAAAGGTGGAGCTGTGAACACGGGTTTGGTCAAAATAAACCCTTAATTCACAGAGCTTTTAAATGTGAAAATATGCAGTGTTTTTTCCAGTGGTCTGTGCCATTGCCTGCTGGATGTTTACAGTCCTGTAACGTTATCCCTACCACTGACAGTCGCCATGTTTCTCAGCTCAGCTGCCTGTTCCCCTGGTAGCGACTGACCTCTGGTCTGGCACGTGATGTGTACTACATACAATTTGTCCTCAAGACAGCCTCTCCACGAGTTCATTAGAAAGAGGAGGGTTGGAGTGTCAGTATCTTAGTGGATAGTACCGGCGCCCCATGGAGGTGATGCCTCGCTGCAGCGGTCGCAAGTTCGACTCCAGTTTGCAACCCTTTGCTGCATGTCGTCCCCCCACTCTCTCTCTCTCCGCATTTCACACTGTCCTGTCCATTAAAGGCAAAAAAGCCCAAAAAATAGTCTTAAAAAAAAAAAAAAGGAAAGGAAGGGTCTTTCTTCTTGACTGTATTGAAAATCATACCGTCTGGATTTCTAAATATCCTGGTGTACCTTAATACTGTGATACCCCAATAACCTGTACAGGCATCTGGTATTCTGTACCAGGTATTTCAGGTTGAGGGTGGACACGTTCACTGAAAACACTTTAGATTCCACTTCTGTGAAGTATCAGATAAAATGCAAACTACAAAGAATTTTGTTGGGTTACTGTAGTAAAGCTTTTAAACAGTCTTTTATGACACACTATCATTATTAAGCTGATGGCAACTAATATTTTCAACCATAGTTTTACTTCTGGCAACCAGAAGCTGATGCCTGGTTTCTGGCCTGGCAACCACTTTTAAAGTTAGTGTTGAGCCCTGTTAGGCAACTAAAACTAGCTAGCTATCTCCCCTTCAGACATGTTCGAAGGTGTGAATATATTTTGCTTTAAATAATAATGTTGTGTGTTTATTTCATCATGAAACTCTGTCTCTGGCAGTTTCTGGTGTGCGGAGCTATTTTTGTATTTTTGTATTTGTGCATCTGTCCAGCACCCAGTATTTATCATTTTTGGAGGTGCATGCTGTTTTTTGAGTCTTGAGTTGCTTAATGGACCATGATTGGCTTCCATGAACACATCCTTGTACATACACACATTAAATGTGACCAGATGAATGTGCAAACAGTCTTCTTTTATCAGACTCTGCACACACATCATTCTGCATAGTAAAGGCCAAAGATCCACGTGAAGGATCAATATGCAGAACACAGTTTTGAGTGTAGGGTGATTTTAAGGTCAGGGAAATATTATTGTCATGGTTAAAAGAAGCAAAATTTGAGCAGTGGTAGGCTTGGGCGCCGAAAAGGGGGGGGGGGGATGATTCTAGGGGCCCATGATTAAGAGGGGCCCAGAGAGGCCCCTAATAAAATTATAATACTGACAAAAAATAATATGACACTAAGTTATTAATTAACTTATGATCACAAATATATTTTATTTACAATGTACTGGTAACAATAACTTTATTTGTTTTGGAAATATTAACGTTCTCCCTCTCTATTTACATAAAATGGTTCAGTCCGATTGGATCAGATGCAGTGCGCCTAATTTGTCACAGACAGCGGGTAAGGAGGCGGAGATGGCAATATGCCTCAAAAATCAGGTAGCCAAAAACAGAAAGAAAGGATGCTAAGAGAGAAGAAAGAAGCAAAGGATCGACAGTATGTCACCCAGTATTTCAAAAAGCAAGGTGGGTTTGTTAGTGGTTCATGTGGTGGAAAGTTATGGAATATTAACTTTGACAAAGTTAATATTCAGAAGAAGGTGATCATTTTAGTTAGGGATGAGCAAGCAAACAACTTTTTTTTTCTTTTTTTTTTTTTTTCGCTGAGGTTAAACTAACTAATAACTTACAAATTATGGCAAAAAGGTAGTTAGATAAAAATATTCACAAACGAAAAAACACTTCTGGTTGCTGATAAGTAGTGTTTAACTTTTGATTTAAAACTAAAAATTAAAACCTTCTGCGCGCACTGCAGCGCAATCAGACAAATGCGCGACTCAGAGCAGCATGTGTCACTGACATCAGACTCAGAGTGCAGCGGACCGGTGGAAAATGTCACCATCAGCATATTATTTTACATCAATAAAATCTGTTTTATCATTATTTTGAGTCACATTGTTGAAAGAATTTAGTTGTCTGTGTTCAAGCAGGATAATAGGTCTCCATTCATTGTTCATTGGGCTTTCTATTTCCTTTTCGGAGATGGTGTTGCATTCAAGCTCCCCCCAAAAAATGGGAGAAAAAAAAGGCTGAATATTCGATTTTTTTTTTTTTTCACAATCAAATCCCGTGCCATCAAATTTTTTGGGTCAGCTCTATAACGTACACTCTACAGAGCCAGGTCCAGGATCCTCTTCAAGTTTGTCAGGGAGGAATGTGGAAGTGGAGGAAGAGATTGTTCTTTTTTCACAAATGTGGGAATGATAGTCAAAAATACCATCAAAATGCATAGTTTTATGTAAAATAGCATCAAAAATTTTCGGCAGCCTCCCGGCCAGCTGTGTATAGAGCTCAGTAAAAATTCTTTTCATGGGGCCCAAAATCCCTGGCGGCGCCCCTGGTGGTAGGAGACGGGATGCAATCTGCTGTCTCACAGTTTACAGATGCGCCTTCAGTGATCTGGTATCAAGTAAATCAATTTAAAAAACACTATCGCTGAATTTAAGTCAGACAGGCTCTACAGAGTGGTATTATTTTGTTCAACAAATTTAATGTAGTTTAGAGGACTTGTTGCAGTCATGTCAAGAGATTTAACAAACAATAGCAGCCTTTTTTCATATGTGATGACAGATGAAAAAGAAAAATTAGCACAATAGCCATTATACGCCCAATAATTTACTGAAGGACACTTGCCTTCACGGAGGCTTGAACGAGCTTCTCCAGATGAATGCCGGCCCTCCCCTTCACTCCAGCACACTACTGCCTCCTGCAATGATCGGCCTGACCTCTACCACAATAATAATGTCTGGACAAGTCCTCCAAAGAATGAAATCATTATCTTACCATGTGAAATCAATGCATATGCCAAAAAGAAAAATGTCAGTTGCTGTGGCCAGTGGTGCGAGCTCAATATGTGGGAATGGATTATTGATTTGTTGGGCTCAACCCATCTTGGATGTGTGTTGATTAGCAAGTCCGATCACAGCTCAGGTCAGAGAAACACAGCTGGTACGTAGCCTACTATAATTATGTGAGAGGATGAGGGTGATAAAGGGACAGTTCAACCCAAAATAAAAAAAAAAAAACATATTTGTCTTACCTGTAGTGCTATTAATCAGTCTGTTTAGGTTTGAGTTGCCAAGTGTTGGAGATATCGGCCATAGAGATGTCTGTCTTCTCTCCAGTATAATGGAACTAGATGGCACTACATACATTTGAAAAACTCAACAGCAATGTCTCTTTCCAACATAATCCACAGACCTTGTTGTGAACAGTTTCATGTGGAAACTATTTTCTTTCTGCTTAACTACACCCACCAACAATAACATCAGACAGAAGGAAGCATACATCTTATCATGGAGAGGTTCCTGATGTACACATTAACAGCGTCCTCCTCTGCTGAGCTGTAGCATTAGCTAGCTCAGTGGTGCCAGGTGAGCTAGCAGTAGATGCACACTTCCTTCTGTGCAATGATACAGTTGGTGGGTGTAGTTTGGTAGAAAGAAAATAGCTCCTAGATGAAACTGCTCACAACAAAGTCTGTGGATTATCTTGAGTACCCAGATCATTATTTCTGGAAGGAGACATTGTCGGCACTATTGAGTTTTTCAAGTGATTTTTTTGGGCACTTTGAGCACCACAAGCTGAGTATTATCTAGGTCCATTATCTTGGAGAGAAGGCAGACATCTCTATGGCTGATATGTCCAACACTTGTACACTCACACCAAAACAATCTAGACAGATAAATAGCACTGTAGGTAAGAGGAAGGATGTGTATTCATGATTCTGGGGTGGACTGTCCCTTTGGTGGAATAATTCTCACTACATTTATTCATGACCTCGAGACAGACAGGAAAGTTCACACAGGAGAGATAGGTTACTGCAAGTCAGATGTCTGTTTCAACTTCTTGTCACTGATAATATATTGTATGCTATTTTTGCAGGCTGTTATACAGCCTGGTTTAATGACACACTTGAAACACACTTGAAGGACTTTTTTTTTTTTTTTAAATCATGTCACTGCCACTACTGTTGGGGGTTTAATTCACCAGTTTCATCACAATATGATAATACATTAATAAATATAAATATAAATATAAATAATACATTATATCAATTCTTTGGACAAGGATAGGATATTTGAGGATGTTACAAAGACTGCTGCAATTCAATGTCGATTCAATGCAATTTAGGGGCCTGTGATTCACATGAGATGATATTATCAGCCCATATAACATAGTTGGTTCCAGAACAAGCTGCCAACCCTTTCTTTTTTGCTTTTAGCCATAAAAGACAAAAACAACACATGATTAACAAGTTTAATGAAGTTTACTTTAAACTGATTTCGCTAACACAGAAACAGCACATTGGACAAGTTAACCCTCAAGGCTTTCTGCCTGAAATCCTTCTCTGGAAGAAATCTTTTCATTTGAATCCAAACCATCATCTTTTTCATAAAATTTCAGGTCTGTCTGGGTTAAAGCCCTGAAGGCAAACTTCTCCCAACAGCCATCAAAAATGGATTGACAAGATCATTATACAACAGTATCAAACTCAGCTCGATAATAACGTCAACGTTCATGGACAAAACAGTTGTTCTTTGCTAGCAACTCATTATTAGCTTTAGCATGTTTATATTCCATGAATTCGGCTAGCAGCTCGGGGGCTTTTTTCCTCTTCTCATAGCTTAACAAATTACATGTAATGTTTTTATTTTTCTAACCCACTGTTGGTTTAGGTCACTGCATCTCTTGACAGGACAGCACCGTTGAATTTCAGCCTGCATGCATGCTTTATTAGCGAACATTGTTGAAACAGAGCAGCTGGTGATACAGTGAGAGGTTGACAGAGTGAGATGCCTGACCAGACAAATACGTTGTGTTTTATCTTGTTATGGCATATTTTACTTACGGCATGTTCTTTGTCTGTTGACCTCTATGTTCTCCAAAATCCCAAATATTTCCACACTGCTGATTTATTCCTGAGTAAATAACATTATCCTGGACATCTTTCTCTTGGCTGCTAGCCGTCTGCCTGCTGCTGATTGACGGTGACACAAGCCCCTTTTACACTGCCAGATTTTCCGCAAATGTCGGGCCGTTTTGCCGGCCAGCTGCTCGCGTTTAGACACACAGAGCCGGATTGGTGAGTTGATCCGAGGTGCCCAATTTTCTGCCCCATAGGGTAGTCATATTGGCAGAGCCCTTTTAGTTTAAACAGACTGAGGCGGCCTTCCGCTACGGGAGGGGCTGTTGAGGAATTGTGGGAGGAGCTGTTGATGACGCTGCACGTGCGACCCACTGGCGGTGGATAAACAGGAAACAGCTGATAGCAGGAATTAGCGAGCAGCTAGTAGCAAGAGGGAAACGCAAACCTGAAAGACACTGTAAAGATGAGCAACTGGGGAGACAAAGAATTGCGCGCCGTCCTTGCCCTCGCAAACGAAGAGGCCATTAACCGTCAGATGACAGAGACGGTGAAGAACGGGCCGACTTACGAGAGAATCGCCGAAGGACTGACTAGCCACGGCTTCCCTCTAACGTCACTGTTTAGCATTGTTACTTGCTCACGCCCCCCATTGCCCCGAAAAAGGCACATTCTGTATAAACAAAAGTAGGTAGGCGGCATTTTGCTGCACTCCCCGATTTTGTTTTTATACTGCCAATGCTGAAAGAAGACTGATTGGGCTTTCCTACAAATTTGCACAATTCCTCGATGCCAAATTTACGATGCCAACATCTATTCTGGCAGCTGGGTTGCAGCAGCCAGAATAGATGTTGGCATCGTAAATTTCTATAAACCACCTATACTTTACTTGATTTGATTTGCAGCTGGGTAGAAAAACAACCGTTTTCAGTGGCACTGTCCCCGCTGGAAACAGAGTGAGGAGTCGTTAAAAAAACACCCACATTTCTTGGCTGAAAAGCTGCTGGAAATGCTGCGACTTCTTACTTAAAGGGCCAGTGTGTAAAATGGGTTGAAAACAGTGACATCAGTGGTCAAATTCTAGATTGCGGGGCTCACTCGCTCACCCCTCCCATCGGGTAAATGACGGTGGCCTCATAGGGACAAAAAGCCTTGCGCACAAGTTTTTCAGGAGTAGGTCTATCTAGTGACGAGGTGAATATTTATTTAGAAATCTAAACCATGTTACGATACTGTAATGAGTCTGGGCAGGAGACCAGAGGAGCGTTCGGGAAAAAGGGCAGTTTATTTGAGCACTCCAAAAACTCTGGTAACACTCCAGGGGGTAAAAGACTCCGTCCCAAACTCTGACTCTTAACACACACTTCATACACACATACTCGTTTACCATACTGAGTGGGGACCCCCTCCCCTCTCTGCTCCGCCAACCTCCAGCCCGCACACTGACTGACAGCGTAGCTGGTAAACAGTGCTCAGCTGTTTATTTAGCCTAGCAATATCTCCGGACTATAGCAGCTGCAATGGACGACTTTGAACGCGATTTTGAAGAGTTTCTTGTAGCGGACACAGACCCAGAGCCATACCTGTTTGAGCCGGAGCATACAGATGAGGAACTCCACGTGTTTGATGCTGAGCGGGCGAGAAGAGAGGCTGAATGCACAGAATGGGATTCGGTGCTACTGCTACCATTGTTGGGGAGATATATCATCAGGAGGAAAAGCGCCGCAGAGAGTGCATCACAAGGAGTGAAGTTGCGTCTTCTTTTCCTCGAAGATGACGGTTCGGGTTCATTCTCTCCTGTTGCGTGGTAAGTGTGGTCCATTCGCAAACTTTATAACTAAAAAAACTTTTCACTACTCTCTATCGATGAACTACTAACACTCTCTGCTGTTTCCTCCTCCTTCTTCCTTCCTTCCGCTGTCTTCATTGGTTTATTTATACACGCGAAACGCGTTCTGTGGCTGGCTGGATTGTCCGCTCGGTCTGCCGTACATATATGTCAGCGCAAGATGGCGACCTCTCTACAGCAAGGCCCTTGCTATATATATATATATATATATAAAAGCATAATTATAAGGCTACGAAAATCAAAAGAATTTTATTTTATAGCGATTATACACTTGTATAACCATATTAATGGGTAGAATATTCAGATTCAGATTCAGATTGACAATAAACCATGCCAAATATTACACACTGGCCCTTTAAAGACAACCAGTTTTGTTGTTTGTTGGTCTGCTGTTTGGCTGGCGTCTCGCCCAGGTGACATGCCATTCACCATCCCCACCACCTCTTGTTGACAAAGTCATGTGAAATTTGCAAATAAAATGAGTCTTTGGCAGAAACATACAGTGCAAACATTTTCTTTTGGGGATTGGGCTGCTGACAATCACAAACGCAGTGGAAGACAGCTGGTGCTCTGTATCATTCTGCTTCCTCTTCAGTCTTTGGACTTTGCAGTTTGGTTTCTATGTTTGGTTCCAAAGAAAGACATTACTTTAGTGACAAAGTCTGTTCAGTAGCTGGCACTTTTTTGTGTTTGTTTACTGGTTTATTTGGTTTATAGAGCTTCTGTGTTGCACTCACATTGGCAGTTACAAAATATTAGCTACAAATTTATTTTATTTTTTTTCTTTGTTAGTCGTTATTTAAAAACCATTTAATTTTAATGGGAAGAAACCATGAGCTTTTCTGTGCAAAGCATCCCCCACTGCTGTTTGAAGACTTTGTCTTTGACTCTGCTGATTACTTTGACCCTTAGCTTTATTGAAGCACAATGCTACAGTCTGTTATCAGCTAACAGTTTTTCCTGGTCTGTCACTCTGTCTTTGGCTGGAAGAAAGTTGTTTAAGCTTATTTTTTAAGCCAGTAGATCATAGGTCTTTGCTGTTTGTTTGTTTGCCTCATTGTTTTTGAGCATGATATTTAAAAAATGACAGAACATGGTGACAAAATTTGTTTGAAAGTTCTTCCAAAAACCCCAATAAGTTAATTCTATTTAATTATGCACTTTTAATTTAATAATTTTGTTGATAAAATAGAAAAGAAGTCGTTTCCAAATGTCTCTGTTTGTGCTACCAACAGTGAAGAACCAAAAGATATGTTATATATGTTTACTATCATGAGACAATAAAAAATGACTCAAACTAATGTATTATCAAATGCTTTCTGCCAACCAACCAGGTTATAATCAGCTGATCATTTCAGCTGTGATTCAGTTTTGGGGCAGATATTAGTAATGTCTTTTTTTGACATTACAATATTTTTGCTATTTATTCATGTTTTCGTATTTCCATCGAGGACTGTAGTTAGTAGCCTCTCCATAATAAGCAGTGTTGTAGAAATGCTGATTTGTAACATGAAACTGCTTTGTTTCGTGTTTTCACTGGTTTTTGTTTCAATTTATTGTCATTTATAAAACGGTGCATAGCGTCCATACTTAAAATGTATGTACAGACAAAAGCCAAATATGGTGTTTGCCAAAAAATATTTGACAGTTTCATCAATTAGGCTTCCACCTCACTATCTGCATTGCCAATATCACATCTCCAAAATGTTCATAAACATGGGTCAAAGTTCAGGCCAGAGTATTTACAAATGAGACCCCTGGTCCGTTTGTTTGAGGCTCCTGGTAAAAACCTCCTAAACATCTGTATTGTAAATAATAAGAGAAAAAAAGATGAGCACACATTAGCAGATGAGGGGCTAGCAGATCGTCTGCAACAAGCTAGCAAGTTTTTACTGATTTCAGTCACCTGGTTTGTTTGTTTTGTAGAGGAAGAAACCTCTGCCGATTATTCAGCTCCTGGTAAAAACCTCCTAAACAATGAACACTGAAGGAATTCTCACCAGGAGAAGATTCAGCTGGTTGCAATCTGCAATCCTTACTGCTAGATGCCACTAAATCCCCCTAAATCTTACATGCTGGACCTTTGAGCGGCTAACTTTAGCAATTTGCCACCCAAAAATTGACTGAAGGCCACTTGCCTTCACGGAGGCTTTCTCCAGATGAAAGCCGGCCCTCCCCTTCCCTCCAGCACACTGCTGCTTCCCACAGCGATTGGACTGACCTCTGCCACAATAATAAGTTCTCCAGTCGATATCTAACCATGTGGAATCAATGCATGTGTGTGCCAGTGGTGTGAGCTCAATCAGTGGAGATGGATTATTGATTTCTTTGGCTGAACTCATCTTTGAAACGTGTTGATGAGCAACGAAGATCGCAGGTTGGCGTCAAACACAGACAGGTGATGCACCTGTAACTGTGTGAGAAACATGATGATGAGAAGATGACGTGAGTGGGTGGTGTCAAGGTGGTGAGGTACTCACTGAGTTTAGTTATGACCTCAGGACTGACAGGAAAGGAGAGATACTGCAAGTCAGTTGTCTGTTTCAGCTTCCTGTTGGTGATAAATATTGGATGCAGCTTTTTGCATGTTATTATACAGCCTGGCTGTTGGAGTGTGTCAGAGCCAGAGCAGAGGGATGGAGAGATAAGAGAGGGGGAGAGAAGTTCTCATATATTGTCATCATGTCTCTCCTCTGCCGAAACACACAAACCTTCAGTAGGGAGTTACTCATGATGAGTTTTAAGCACAAGTTGCCATTTTCCTGCAAGATTCATTATAACTGATGGATTAAGATGTTTCTCCATGTTTATCCTCTGTGCCTCCTTCTCTTGTCCTCAGTTGCTCCGTTACTGCGAAAATCTGTCTTGTTATGTAAATGCTGCAGCACAAAGTGAGCCCATATATTTTGCTTTACTTGTGGTCTGACAAAGTTCAATAGGTATGTATGCTTGGGACAGGATCAGGCTATGCGATGTAAACTTTACTGTCCATCAGAAGCATCCTCAGTCTTTGGTTTTTCACTTATATTTGCAGAGAAAGTTTCAAAACATAAAAAAAAAAAATGTTAAATTGTTCTGCAGGATTATCCATTTCTCAACCGTCAGTCTGTATTCTCATTCATTTCTTTCTCAATTTCCATGCATAATCCTGTCCTGAGACAGTTTGCATGTTAGAGCACATCCATCCATCCATCCATCCATGCTTTCCAGCTCCTCCTGGGGGACCCCAAGGCGTTCCCAGGCCAGATGAGATATGTAATCTATCCAGCGTGTTCTGGGTCTGCCCCAGGGCCTCCTACCAGTGGGACATGCCTGGAACACCTCCAACGGGAGGCTCCCAGGAGGCGTATCCCGGAGTCTTGTTCACCAGTGACAGTAGAATGGAGTGTGACATGGATTGGTGGTTTGGTGCGGCTTCTGCAGTGATGCTGGCGCTGCGCTGGACCGTTGTGGTGAAGAAGGAGCTGAGTCTGAAGGCGAAGCTTCCGATTTACTGGTCCATCTACGTCCCAACCCTCACCTATGGTCATGAGCTCTGAGTAGTGACGGAAAGAATGAGACAATGAGACAGATACAAGCGGCCGAAATGAGTTTCTTCCGTGGGTTGGCAGGGCCCACCCTTAGAGATAAGGAGCTCGGACATCCAGAGGGAGCTTGGAGTAGAGCCACTGCTCCTTTGCATCGAAAGGGGTCAGTTGAGGTGGTTCGGGCATCTGACCAGGATGTCTCCTGGGCACCTCCCATTGGAGGTGTTTCAGGCATGTCCCACTGGTAGGAGGCCCTGGGTTAGACCCAGGACGTGCTGGAGGGATTACATATCTCATCTGGCCTGGAAACGCGTTGGGGTCCCCCAGGAGGAGCTGGAAAGCGTTGCTGGGGAGAGGGACGTCTGGGGTGCTTTGCTGAATAAGCAGATGAAAATGGATGGATAAAAAAATGACTTTGCAGATATTTTATGTGGAAGGACATTAGTTGATTGTTGAAGATTGAAAACCTCACTGTTGCTATCACTTCATTTTCACCAAAGCCATTTAGAAAAAGCAGCAAGAAGACGACAGACAACAGGTGGAAACATAACATCTTGCTGGAACTTTATTTTTTGAAACAAACTTATAAAATCTGTTGACGTAGGCCCTTCAGAACTTTATTTAAGTTAAAGTGATTTTATTTGCACCAAAACAGCAGACTGAATTTCTCCTTTTCATCAACCTTTTGGAGCCCCAGAGGCCAAAAATAACCTTTAGAGATCTAAGAGAGCTTTTATCACTGTTTCAGTCAGATTTTTCGACAACATCATGTGACCTTGACTGTGTATGCTGGCTATGTTTGTGTGTACACAGGTGAGTTGCGGCCTTGTTTGTATGCATGTCCTGTGTGGTGTCTTGCTAACTTGTCTCTCTCTCTCTCTCTGAGGTGAGACCAAAGACACACTTTAGGCCCTGGTGCCACAATAACCTTTTCTTTACATTCCCCTGTTGTCAGACTGAGAAGCCAATCTTCTGATCTATTGTGGAATGCTGAATCGGGTACACTGCGGGCAGTAAAAGGTCCCAGGCTCATTATTTTTCTTCTTCTCTCTTTGTGTCATCAATTTTCAGCCTGACCATGTCCACTGGAGCAAGATCATGACTTCTCTCAACGAGTCAGACGAGACCCCCCTCCCTTCCTTCCCTCTCTCCTCCCTTGAGCACAATTTCTCCGTCTTTGTCACCCATGACCCTTCATACTCCCCCATATCCTTCCCCACCTCCTCCCCCTCCTCGCTGACGTCCTCTAACTGCACCAGCTCTCCGCCAGCCTCCTCTCCTCCGTACAACTTCTACGCGGTGCTGCTGGTGCTCCTCATCTTCTGCGTGGTGTTCGGTAACGTGCTGGTGTGCGTGGCGGTGTCGCGGGAGCGCGCTCTGCAGACCACCACCAACTACCTCATCGTCTCGCTGGCTGTGTCCGACCTGCTGCTGGCCACACTGGTCATGCCCTGGGGCGTCTACCTGGAGGTGTGTGTGCATTTTGTGTACTTTGTGTGTGCTTTGTATAATTCATTATATTTCTGTATCTCAGCAGGAAGCAGTGGGACCTAAAAGTGGATAAAAATGTTTTGGATAGTGTGCTTGTTCCTCATAAACTTTATCGTACATTGTAGCACGTGCAAAACAGAAACAGAAACATCAAACATCAGAGCAGCAGTTACAGATTTATATGAGGTAATTCAATTTAATATAACTGCTGTTTAAACAAACCAGGGCTGCAACTCTAATTATTTTTATTATAGGTATATAGTATATTTTCAGATTATTTTGATAATATCATTATTTGAATTTTATAAGCACACAAGATGTGATTAAAAACAAGTATTTAAAAAGTGAACGTGATAGGAATTATGCAGGAAACTTACGAAACCTGAAGGGGCTTATGGTGAAAATAATCATAAATGAGACAGACACATACACATAACACATAAACATAACTAATACATTAACTATGGCACAGGTGTTTTTGTTTTTTTTTTCATATTAGATTTAAATGAGAGTAATGATGGACAGGTCTTAGTGAAGTGAGGACTGCTGTTCCAGAGTAATGGTCTTCTGTATTTCAAAGCATATTGTCCAAGTGTTGTGCAGTTACAGGGAAGATAAATATCCTCTGCTTGTCTTGTTGGATATGAGCGAACATCAGAATTCATAAAGAGAAAGCTGTGAAATACATCTGGTAAGCTGTGTTTCTGAAACATACATTTATACATTAAAATTTTTTGTCTGATAAACGTTAATATTAAAAATGGACAGCAGATTTAATTTCTTGAACAGAGGAGCCAATAATTCCCAATGATTTGCTGCTGATGTATTTAATTTGAATTAGAAGTCTTTTTTACAGGGAAGAAGCATATGTACTGGCCCAAACGATGTGACAGTATGATATGTATGGATACAATAAACTATAGTAGCCTGTCATCAGACAGGATTGATTCACTATTGAGCTAAGTTTTCTAATGATGCCAAAAAACTTCATAGTTTCTTTACACACCACCTCACTGTGGCCTTTCCAGGGCAGTTGTTCATCTACTAATACACAATACTAATACACACAAGAATTTGAAAGTAGTAACTTCATTGATTTCAATATTACTAATGTATGGTTTAGCATCTTCCTTTGAATAACTTTTATTTTTATTTCTGAAAATTATGAAATTAGATTTTTTGACATTTAGAGAACTTTTGTTTATGCTGAACCATTTTCCAGTATGATAGGGTATGATTGGCATCTCTGATCAAGGCAAAGAGGATGGGTAAAGCTGTTATAGAGCTGTAATGACTAATTGAGTTATCAATTAGTCAATCCACAGAAAATTAACTTGCACCTATTTTAATTATTGATTTATCAACTGTCATTTTTCAAGTAGGAATGTCAAACACCCTCTGGTTACAGCCTCTCAAATGTGAACATTTGCTGCTTTTCTTTTCTTTGTCATATACCGTATGATAGTAAACTGAATATTTAGGCATTAGACTACAATACATCTTCTTGGGCAGTGGGAAAGAGACATGTTTCACTCTTTTCTGACATAAATAAAAATATTAAAGGGGTACTTTGCCTATTTTAAACCAGGTCTATGTCTCCTCTGTGTGGGGAATGTGTGCAGCTGAATGGTGCTAGCAGTGTCGGGAACTTCCCGCCAGTCACCAGCAAAACATGTCTTTTTGCATCAACTGATGGATCTCTGCTGGTGAACAGGTGGGGAGCTCTGGGAACTGATGGCGCGCGGGGTGCATTGATAACATTCAGGGCTGAAAATTAACACCCGCCAAGCGCCAAATGCGGGAAATTTTTCCATTTGGCGACTAAATCTCGGAAGGCTATCCGCCATATTGGCGGGTAAATGTTTGTACCAAAATAGTCATGTAATAAATTATATATATAATAGCTATCTGACGGTGGCTAATAGCAGACCGGCGCTGTGTTTGTTGTGTGTCGCACTTAAATTGCTCCTCGCTGCATGAAGGAACCTGTAGGCCTACTCATAGGCATATCGCGTGCCTAGATCCATGATCTGCTGTTAGTAGCAAGCAAGCTACTACTGTCGGCATCATGTGGCGACATTTACCAGGTGTAAGTAAACCATCGACAAAATGAAAAACACCAATGAGAAGGAAGCTGAAGCTGTAACGTTACAGAAAAAAAGAAAGTTTTGTGAGAAATGGAGGTTCGGCGATAACAGTGTTTCAAGAGGCTGGCTACACAACCATGCTGAGGGTGCAGTAATGAGCTGTAATTTATGAAGCTGCATGATTAAGAGTGGGCAGTCTAAGGAGGTTTAAGTTACATGATTACTAAGTGTCTGAAAGGTTTCCAAAAAAACTATTTACTGTTATGTTTACTGTAAATTACTGTTATGTTTGAAGTACAAATGTTTGAAGTACAAAGTGGAATTTTGAGCTTAAAACTTTGCTTCAAATTTCACTCTGGCTTCCCCTTTAAGCTTGTATTCAACATAATACTGTATTATCTCAATGAAAAGTACTGAAACAAATGTATATATGACAGGAAAAGGCAATTCATTATTTTGGCTGGTAAAAAATATCCTTGGCCGGCGGATTTTTTCATCTACCATTTTCAGCCCCGTCAACATTCATCTATACACATTCCCCACACTGAGGAGACACAGAGCTCGTTGAAAGTCAGTAAAGTATCTTTTGTAAAGGAAACTAAACTATTT
The DNA here is from genome assembly GCF_011397635.1 of Epinephelus fuscoguttatus. Lineage (NCBI taxonomy): Eukaryota > Metazoa > Chordata > Actinopteri > Perciformes > Serranidae > Epinephelus > Epinephelus fuscoguttatus. The sequence continues at coordinate 21,675,182 of NC_064759.1, forward strand.
TTACAATTCATACATGTTATTCCTGTGGTTTAAGGCAGTCCAAAAACATTAGTGAACATGAACAACTCTCACAAATAGGTGGAGAGCTAAAACTCATTTTGTTTTATATCATGAGGGAATAAAGTCTGGAGCTGCTCCATAGACAGTGAATAAGGAAAGATGTTGCAAATGACACTGAAAGCAGCTGGGGGAAATGTTCTGAGTATATGGGTACATTTTCTGGTTCATAACAGATATAATACAATAAATCTCATCTGGGATTAAAAAGAAAACAGACATTCTGTGGGTGCAGAGGATCTGACTCTCGTTCATTGTTTATGGAGCAGCTCTAGACTTTGCACTTGATGTCATCACAAGTTTGAGACTTACTTCTCTGGTCTCTGGCTTTGAGAGAGCGTAACTCATGTTCACAAATACTGATTGGACGTTCCTGGACCATGGGAATATCCTGTTGGTGACATATTAGTCAACTTAAGTTTATTTATTGACCATATTTAAAATCAACAAATGTTGACCAAAGAGATTAAATAAAACAGGGATTTATCAAATGAAAAAAGCAGACATAAACAAGGCCAGTGCTCTGACTATAGTGCAGAGCTCCCTGCGCTGACCACGGCCACTCTAGACAATTCTTTTGATTCCAGCAGACACGCCACAGCGTGTTGCAGAAGCTAATGAAATACATGACTTGTCTATTTTTGACGGAGCTGTGGAGCGTTGCACAGAACACATTTCTCCTGCCAGCAGGCACTTTATGTGAAATATACACTGATCAGCCACAGCATTAAAAGCACCGATGGGTGAAGTTGATAAAATTGATCATCTCGTTACAATGCAATGTTCTGCTGGGAAACCTTGGCTCCTTGCATTGATATGGATGCCACCTGACAGGCTCCAGCAACCCAAGTACACCCCCCTCATGGCAACAGCACTCCCCGATGGCAGTGACACCACAAAAATGCTCAGGAATGGTCCAAGGATTGTGACAAAGAGCTTAAGGTGTCAACCTGGCTTCCAAATCCCCAGATCCCAATCTGAACGAGTATCCATGGGATGCATCAGTACCCAAGAGTCTAGTCCAATCCACAGTGGGCCTCCTTGGATCACACTTGGTTCTCACCTGTTCTCACCAACACAGGACCTCTTCGTGGAATCCTGTGGTGTCTGGCACCAGAGCGTTTGCGGCTGAACATTTGAGTCCTGTGTTGCAAAGTTGGGTAAAGGTGCGTCCCATATGCTAAATCGTGTTCTGATCTTATGATTTGGAGGCCAGATCAACACCTTGAGCTCTTTGTCACAGTCCTCAGGCCATTCTTCAGCCTTTTTTTCCAGGTGTGGCATGGTGCATTGTCCTGCTGGGGGGGCCACTGCCTTCAGGGAGCACTATTGCCATGAGGGGATGCACTTGGTCTGTAATGGTGTTTAGGTGGCTGGAGCGTGTCAAGTCGTATCCATATGAATGCCAGGACCTGAGGTTTCTCAACAGATCAATGCATTGAAACAAGATGATTAATGTTATTTACTCCACCTGTCAGTGGTGGACGTGACACCATGTGACACAATGTACTTAAAGTGGATGATGTATTTTTCATGACTAAAACGCAGCCACAAATCTTTGATCAACGTCATTCAAAACTGCCAGCTTTCTGGCTGCATTATATTGAAACTTTCCTGTGCCTGCAACATTTGTGTTGCACCCTGCATGATTCCAATCCTGTTGCATTCTTCTACAGTACAGTATCTACCGCCATGACATGACATGACATGACATGACATGACATGATCATGGACCACAACCATTAAGAGTCAGGCAGTAGAAATTGTGCAATCATTTAAGTACCTTGGGACTATTTTAGACTGTAAATTAAATGTTGACACAAACTGTGAGACTATGTGTAAAAAAGGACACCAGCGTTTGTTCTGTTTAAGACAGCTGTCGTCTTTTAACATCGACAAAACCATTATGACATTGTTTTGTCGGTCTTTTATTGAGTCAGTTTTAACTTTTTCCTTGATGTCATGGTATGACTTTTTATCTGTGAAGCAAAGGAACAAACTGATGCAAATTGTGAGATGGTCAGGGAAGCTGATTGGCGAATCACAGCTCAGTACATCAGGCAGCTACAGAGGATAACTAAGTCCGTCCTCAGTGACCACTCTCATCCCTTACATGAAGAGTTTCAGCTTCTCCCCTCTGGTCGGAGGTTTGCAGTCCCAAAATGTACAACAAAGCGCTACAGAAACAGCTTTGTTCCAGCTGCTTTTGTTCAGGTGAACAAGACATAGCAAACTTTGCACAGCTTTATTTTTTTGATTGGAACATCTATTTATTTATTGAAGTGCTCTTAGGTTTTTAATGGAGTTGTTGTATCTTTATTTTAAACTCCTTCTGTGAGCGACTTTATGTAACTTTCACCTACTGTTTAAGGATGTATTGTTTGCTTTTTTTTAAGGTTTTCTCTTTATGGGTTTTCAGGGTTCCTGTGGTTGTGTAGCCTGAAGCACTCGATTGTTGCTGTTTTGTGTTATGTAAATATTGTCAATGCTGCCTGTCTGTCTGTCCTGAGTATCTGCATTTAATTAGTTAAGTTGGATGCCTGCGCTCCAAAAACTGCAAAACAAATCTAGAGCCTGAGGGGACATACTCAGATCACTCATTTTGCCCAACCAACAGACCAAACCCCAAAAATAACTATCTTACTCAAAGGAAAGCAGCAAATTGTCACCTTTAAGACGGTGGAATCAGAAGATGTTTCATGTGTTTGCATAAGAAATGACTCAAACAATTAATTTATTTTCAGAAATGTTGCAGATTGATTTCCTGTGGATGACTAATTTAAGTATTTAGTACAAATTAGTTGTAATTAGTAATGCTGATTGTTTCAGCTCTGGGCTGTTCCATTAATACCAATTAACCAGTTCTGAATACAAAAACCTCAAGTCAGTCTTTAAATAACTGCGATTTAAAAATAATGTCTCACAGACTATGAATATTTAATGTGTGAGTGCAAAAAACGAATGACTACATTCAATATTTTTCTGTGTAACTGTAAACACATCATCTTTTATTTATTGTGATATTGGAGAAAAATAAAAAACTTTTAAATTCTTTGTGGGTAAACTGGATTACTTTAGAAACAAATCATGGTGGCCTAAAGGAAAGACAAAAATGGAATTAAATATTAAGTACCTCTGAGTGATACAGTCACATTAATATTAACACTGCCGCACCAGTATTACGACACACTGTATCGGCCAAAATGAGTGGAGAAATTAAAATCCTTGAAAGTACATGAGGTAAAAATTATCCTGAGGGGAAAAGTGTATTAATGTCAGTGTGTTTCGTTGAAGGTGGTGGGAGAGTGGCACTTCAGCCTCATCCACTGTGACATCCTGCTCACCCTCGACGTCATGATGTGCACCGCCAGCATCCTCAACCTCTGCGCCATCAGCATCGACAGGTGGAGTCTTCCTTTAACTTAACTCTTAGTTTACTCTCTTTACTGGATGAACGTCTCTTTGCTTTTATTCTTTTCTTTTATTTATTGAACTTATAACACATGCACTCTCATCATCTTTGTCTCCACTCTTACAATTTGAGAAAAAGAAGAAGATAGTTGATGATAAATAATTGACACAGGGATTGTTATTCCAGAGACCAGAATAACAAAGATGACAGTGAATCAATAATATGTCTTTACTTTTTACTCTCCTCTAACCTTGATCTTGATTGGTGAAGGTTGAGCTAAGCAAAGGGCATGCAACACATGTGTTCAATAAAAAAAAAAAAAAAAAAAAAAACCCTCAAACGTCCAGTATAAACTTTAGAGATGCATCCATCATCCGGCTGTCACAGATCAGCAGGACAGAAGCCACATGCTGTAGTCATCTGTTTATCTTTTAGCAGGAAATGACAGGTTTCCACTGTGTCTTTCACGATGCCCTCTGCCGTCATTAAAGTTTGTTCTTCGTGGATCAAGGAGACTGCTTTCGATGATTCCACCTGATGCCCTCTTCATGGGTCCAGGGGGAGGTGACCAGACGCCCAGCAGGCAGGTTGTCTGCAGCTGCGCCCTAATTACTCTGACAAAGTGACACATTGAGGCTGGACCGGTTTAGACTTGTGTAATTTGGTGCAGTGATTAAGGATAAAGTCTAATTGGTTTGTCAAACTGTGGACGATGAAATATACACTACAGTTAGAAACTTGTCTCGGCTTCGTGCCCTTGCAGTTTAAAATAAAACATTGACTACAAGGTGAAGGTGCTGACATCTTAATGTGAGGGTGCTTATGTCCACATCAGACCATCAGTGTAGAAATTGGAGCCTTTTTCATACCCAGCCCACCAAATTAGAAAGTTAATGGATGAATTAGCATTAACCCAAAAAAAAAAGACACCAGTCTGGCCAATCATAGTGTAGCATAGGGCCGGTTCAGACCAGGGTCCAACAACAACACAGCTGTGCTCCATTGACTCTAATGCAACCATTTCAGATTTCCTTCATTTTCAGGCTGGTTTTGTGGATTTGGAGCTAAATGTTGTGCCTGGGGCACATCGTGTATTAATGATACTCGTTACCTGGAGAGGTCTATAGTTCGGCTTTAGCTTCTAACTATCTTTGTCTTTGTCTTTTTACGAATCTTGAAATCTAAAACTTAACCTTATATTGTCTTTTTACTTTATACTTGAATTTACCTGTTTGCAAAATGTAGATTAACCAAACTCACTGTTATATCCATATTCCTACACAAAACCTATTTAAAACCTGAGAGCACACTTTGCTGTCGGAATCTTCTCCATTTAAGAAGAAGACAAAGAAGAAGTTATACTTCATTAATCCCAGAGGGGATTTTTTTTCATTCTGTTGTCATACACACACATGCACAAACAGGACCTATAGATGCATTAAACGGAGAGATGTCAGAATGATAAGATAAGATAAGATAAGATAAGATAAGATAAGATAAGATAAGATACACCTTTATTGATCCCATAATTGAGAAATTCCAGTGTTACAGCAGTCAAGGAAAAAGAGTCAGATTAAAGATTTCAAAATTAGACTTAAAAAACTTAAATAACTAGGCATGCAAATAAGTATAAAAATCCAAGAGTCGGCGACAAATAACAATAACAATAATAATAATAATGAAAATAATAGGAAGTGGATAATAATGAGCAGCAGTGAATGAAAATGAGCAGTGGATAAAGGGAGCACATCTAGTGCAAGTGATTGTATGTGCAAAACAGCAGACAGGGGGGACATGAGGGGGCTGCCTTGGAGGTGCCCCAAGCAGATGGGGGTTCAGTGCCTTGCGGTGAACTGGCACCTCTCCAACTACCAGTCCACGCTCCATATTTGGTCCATACAGGGACTTGAACAGTTACCCTCCGGTTCCCGAGCCAAGTCCCTTGGCTTGTCCCTTGTGTCCTGCTCAATGCCTGCACAATTCCTACAGGACGTCTTCACGGCTAATATATTCCTGAGGTAGAAAAACTAATGTGGTTGTCTCCAATATTCTTATTCAGTTCAATTCAGTTAGACTGCTTGTTGCAGGTTTTGAATCCTGAAACAACAAAGACTTCCTGGAAATTGAATCTATTGAAAGCTGACTTTCATCCGTAGAGTCTCGGGTAACTGTGTTTGGGTCCGTGACTTTGTGCTCACAGTCGGGATTACAGCAGTGTGCTGAAGGAGACTGCACACATCTGCCCTTAAAGCAGACGACTCTTAATTGGTTTTGACACATGCTGACAGGTGTGTGTGTGTGTGTGTGTGTGTGTGTGTGTATCTGTGTGAGTGTTTTGTGTCCTTGTGGCTGTGAGACAGGCAGTGACAGCTTCTGTCTGTTTGAGGGGAAACTGGGAATTTGTCAGTGTTCTGTATAAAGTTTACTTTAAATATGTGTGAAAATTATTTCAGTGGGATAATAAAGTTTGAAGACACATCAATGTGTTTACTCTGTACCACCATGAGTGAGTGTGTGAGAGGCATGCCAATGTGTGTCCTATGTGCTTTATGCATATTTGTTTCTATCGATGCAACCCAGTCACCAAAATGAATGCTTGCATTGTAGGTTTCTGCAAACCACAGATATGTTACATTTGTATATTATGTAGCAGATATGCTGAAACGCTAAACGCCAACATCTTCTTCTTGTGACTGGGCTGATGTGTGTCTGTGTGCTATTACAGATACACAGCAGTGGCCATGCCGATGCTCTACAACACCAGATACAGTTCCAGGAGGAGGGTGGCGGTGATGATTGCTGTGGTGTGGTTCCTCTCTTTTGCCATCTCCTGTCCTTTGCTGTTTGGACTCAACAACACAGGTAACACCTAAATCTGATCCCTCCTCTCATCTTCCTGCCCACCTATTAGTTGCTGTTTTTTCAGTTAGCTCCACTTATAAAGTCTTAGTGCTTGGTCACTCCACAAAGTGGCACAGCAGGAATTCATTAACGTCCTCATGTTTGCTTTGCCTTCACCAGCAATCCACTGATCGTAGCGATTCCACTTAAAGGTATGCTCTGAAGGATTGTTGGTTGCTGTTTGTGAACAACCTCACCAGCGAAACCCTCCCTTTGGTTTTCACCTCACTATATTTGCCTTTTTCTCAGCACTGTGTCTTTTGGATGTCTGCTGCTTACAGCTTGGCACCTGGTGGCCATCTTGTTACTAAGCCCCAGCCTTACCTGAGTGCTGTGGGGCTGCATGTCCACAAACATCCAAACACAGAAAATAAGGAGAAAATAAGAAAATACAGGCTGAGGGCAGAGTCTTTGCAGAATAATACACCACCACACACTTATAGTGGGTCAGAAGTGATGACTGGGAGGGATTACTTCTGTGTAAGTCTCTAGAATGCATAAGATCCTGCATAGTAGACCTTTAAATGAACTGATTTGGTTCCAAAATTTCTGGTCCAACTGGCCCCTAGTTTGAGTTTTCCTAGCGACTGCATCTTGAGCCATTGCTCCCAACCTGAGAGTTAGGATCCCCAAATGAGTCCTGTTAAGAATCTGAGGGGTCCTCAGTTGATAACAAAAATAAAAAATACATAAATAAATTAGGGCTGTCAACCGATTTTAAAAATTAATCTAATTAAGTACACGCTCTGTGATTAATCAGTCAAGTCAAGAAGAAGAATCACTCTCTGTTGAACACCTTACAGCTCGTGTCCACACTGAGCCTATAACCTGTGATGACGGCTTCATTTTGAGTGGTCACAAGCCAAAAAGGTGGGGAACCACTGAGTTAGAGGAACTATAAACTTTGCACAGGCACTGCAGCGCTCGTCTGTGTTGACTGCAGCATTAATGAGAAGAGGGCACAGTTCATCCTGTGTAGAGACTTTCCATTATGCCGTCAAAGTGACAGTTTGATTTAAAAAACAGTTTAATAAAATGCTACAGAGAAGTTTAAATAGTCAGGTCCTTGACCTCCTTTGAAGGAACAAAACTATTAATTGCCCTCTAGCCACACATTAAGGCTTGACTCTTTTTTTAGGGGGAAAATGATTTTGTATTTCAAGGAAGAATTTTGGGATCCTTCATTTCACTTCCATTGAATTGATTGCAGTGCAGTGTCTACTGTAGAAACCACTACACGAACTTTGGCTTCAGCATGTATTCATGATGGTTGCTGTTTGGGGCCCATGGCCTGTTTTACACCAATGCAGGTTAAGGCACAAAAAGTCTCTTCCTTTAATGTATGCTAATTAGGAACTGGAAGATTGGGTCCTTCATGGCTAGTTTAGTCTGCAGCTGTTAAGAGATGTTGTCTTATCGTAGCAGTATTCTGCTAAACATCATCATTCTCTGAGGTGTAATTTCACTCACTGACAGAGCAGCATACACACTTTCTCATGCACACACAGACTCTGCAATATTCCAATCCATCTGTCCTGGAATTTGTTTATCAGTCTTTGATGACATATGGTAAACAAATCCAATGCATGTGCTCAGTCAACAGACCTTAACACTCAGTCAGCAGCCTTTATACTTAAATATCCATTAGCACAAATAAACAGGCGGCTCAGTAATCCTCCCCTGAATGTTCTCTTTGAGGGAATGACAGCTGACGTCTGCCCCGCACACAAGTGGGCACACATAATCCTCCATTTGTTTGTTGTCTCACATAAAGAGCAGAAGGGTATTCCAGAAAGCAGGTTATGTGAAAACTCAGAGTAAGTTAACCCTGAGATGAGGGAAACTCTGAGTTATCCGTTCCAGAAAGAGAGGTAACTGAAACTCTGAGTCAGTCACCGTGGTAACAGACTCTGTGAACATAACCTGCTCGCTGACAGGTTTTCTTCAGTAAACCCTGAGTTTTTCTCTGTCTCCTCCCTCTTACACGCTGTTTCATTTCCTCATTCATTCAGTCCGTGTCAAAGCTTGTATTGAAGCGCATTAATTAGCGGAGATTTACCGTCTGTCACAGTCTAAATCCTGACTGTCTTAAGTTACCGAATTTATGCACATCAATCAATTCTTTGGACATCGGTTTTCGTCTTAACATTCAAATACTACACAGCGAGAATTCACCCTCAGCTCAGAATCAAACCTCTGTCCTTTTTATATTTATTATTTTTTATAACACTGTGCACAAGGATCAGACTGTCAGTCTGTTAGAGCAGCTCCCAAATGTTTATTGCACATAATGTGTAGGTCTAATTATTTAAATTTTAAAAATTGGTATGAAGCTTTAGACACGTAGTATCAATGACTAATGATCTCTATCACTGATGTCATTGGTCGCACTGATGGAACATAATTCCTATAGCCTAATATTGGGGATTATATGTTAATATTTCTGAGTGAGCAATGGTGCAGCATTTCAGTGTCTTTAAATTTACTACATTTGTAGCTGAAATAAAGTCACTGAATGCTGTTGAGTCAAGATACAAATAGATGTGCAACATTTTAAAATATACTGTATTTTAACCTCAACGTCTTTTCAAGTGCAAATCACCAAACATATTATTACTGGGTCAGACTGTGAGTTTACAGTCAGGTCTTTATGTCTTTGATCTATAGCCTAGCCTATATGTTTTAAATCTTCCTATTTTTCAGTTGCTGCCTCCTGTGTTTTTCCCCATCAGATTAAATCTGAACAAATATATTATTGTATATAATTAATATAATGTAGCCTAATGTATCTACAGCTTGATACACAGTCAGATTCCACCACTTTATCTTCATTAAGGAAATGTAAGTCTGATAAATGAATATATATGATAAATGATAAATAAACGGACAACACTGAATAAAACTTTTTTATTAACTTTATGGTTAACTTATTTACACTTTCCTCACTCTGACTCACGCTCTTCTTTTAAAGATAAGCATGCACCATCTGCTACATATGCATTAATATCTCTACATCCACTGGATTAAAATGGAGGCCTGTCTCTTATTTACCTGTTGCCATGGTGAATCGTGGAGTCGGAGCTCCACTGATGATGGCTTTTTATTGTTGGTTTAACTCAGAGTGAACATACTCAGAGTTGACTGAACTAAGTCAGATCAGCTGTTCTGGAACCGGATACTCAGAGTTTCTCATCTCAGAGAAGTCAACTCAGAGTTCAGGGATAGACTCAGAGTTTGTTGAACCTCCTACCAGGAATACTGCTGAGCTGATAACCTCTGCCTTAATGAAGGCAGCTGTGAGGAGAGATGTAATGTAATGTGAATGTGCTCTCATTGAACTGGAGGCAAACAGCTTGAGTGGGAAATAAGAAGTTGTGAGTGAGCTGGCAGCCTCAGTTGTGAGTTCAGTACTTTCTGTCTCCTCAGAAAAAGGCTGCTCATAGATTACAACACAAGAAAGGTACTTGTTGTGTATATTGCCGTTCAGTTCCTGGGTCATGACAATTAGGTGAACTCCATTTTCTGGTGAAGATCATGTGATACGTTGTAAAGCTCCATAAAAGCTACTTAATTGACGTTGTGGTGTGATTGTTTTGTAAGCTGCTGTTTTCAAGGTCAACAAGGAATGTTAAAGCTTAGTTTTTTGGGTGGTCTTGTTTTTGTAATTCAAGAAAATACTTTGATATTTTGGGAAGAGTTAATGTGAAAATAGAGACCTCTCTTATATGTGCTGTAACAACTGGTGAATCAGGTGAGGGTGGACTCCAATGCACCACTCTGGAGACAGTTGGGGTAAAATAACACAGTCTTAACTGGTTAAAAGGTAGGTGGAGGCAAAGAAATCCAATAGGGATGAGGCAGAGGCAGAGGCAATCAACAGACTAAATCCAAAAAACAAAGAAAAGGACCCAGGGAAACAAAAGACAGACAAGGAGCTAAGAGGAACTGACACACTAAATACTCTGGTGAGGGTTAGGCTAATGAGACGTAGGTGAGGCTAATCAGGGCTCAATGGACAATTAGACACGGGTGAAGTGGGAGGGAAAACACTGGGGCAGGAAGTGAAGTGATGTGAAACGAGAAGAGACACGAGTTGCAAAGTATAACAGGAAACAGTTTAGCTTATTAGTGTAAAGACTGGAAGCAGCGGGAAATGGATAGCACCTCTAAAGCTAGCAAGCTAATTACATGTCGTATCTTATTTGTGTATTAAACCAAAAACAAAAGTGTAAATGTTAAAAACTTCCAATGTTATTGCTAAACTAAACTAACATCCCCTGGTTGGATGTGTAACAGAGAGTGAGAGAATGGTATTGAACTCCTCAAATAAGCGAAAACAAGTGTATTACCAAAAATGTCAAACAAACCTTTAAAACAGGGGTGTCAAACATATGGCCCGTGGGCTAGAACTGGCCCATTAAAGGGTCCAATCTGGCCCACTAGATGACTAGACTAAGAGGTGCCAGGTCTCAGGAGCAAGTTAAACAGTGTGTTGCCTACTTTATATAAAATTCTGCTTCAGAGGCTTTCCACCCTGAGCAGGATACAGTTCTCTGATATAACATTGAATACTTATTGTGACCATGTTTAAAGATAATGGACAATTTGTAAAATATTTTCAATCAGCAGTTTCACTTTAAAAGAATCTGTATCAGGACATGTGTGGATAAATGCACATGTAATGACAGTGAGACGTGGAAGAGCTGAGACATAGTGCTGAAATTGCGCTTATTTTTCTTAAGACATCTCAGGCTGTTTATCTGTTTCATAAAAGGATGAACGTCTACAGAATGTGCTGGTAATTCTTTACACAAAAAAAGGGGAAAATATTGGAGCTGATGGTACTTTAGGTTATTGTGCGATGGTTTTATTGGTCCGGCCCATCTAAGATCAAATCGAGCTATATATGGCCCATGAACTAGAATGAATTTGACACCCCTGCTTTAAAGGGATAGTTCTGATTTTTTGAAGTGGAGTTACTTAAGGTACTTATCCATAGTCAGTGTATTACCAGCAGTAGATGGCGGTCTACATGCCCCAAGTTTGGAGAAGAAAACAGGAGTGCAGACACCAAAGCTCAGCAGTGTACTGCTGTGGATGTGGGGGCATCAGCAAAACGTATTTTAGCCACTTAAAAAAAGGCCCATCTAAAAACATTATAGCAGTCTACGTGGATGCTCTATTTAACTTTCATATTCCTACACATAAGCGCAACTGTGCCAAGCACTGTATTTCACTGCAGATCAGCTGATCAGACTTTCAGTGGTTTATGGAGGAGACAACAGATACAAGAAAAGAAAAAAAAAAGTAATTATGACAGCGATGACAAAGTGGCATTTACTGTAGAGACAAGAGGATTTCTTTATGAGCCAGAGCATACAGAAAAGAACTTTTGCAGATGGTGGACAGGGCGTTCTGACGGCAAGGGAAAGGGGTGAAAATATTCTCAATATTGTGCACACTTAAACTGATATTATTTTTTAGGTGGGCCTTTTTTTAGTGACTGAGATACATTTTGTTGCTGACCCCTCCACAGTAAAACATTGCTTCGCTTCTGTTGAGGTACTCCTGTCTGCTTCATGAAACTGATGTTGGATGCCTACCAGCATCTACTGTGGGTAATACACTGACTATAGATAAGTACCTCATACAACCCCAATTCAAAAACTCTGAACTATCCCTTAAACATACGTATTTTAGATTAAAACAAGCTCTTTAATCATAAAAAAGCGTTAACTGACAAAATTAAAAAGAACAGTGAAATTGTGTAACAGACTCATAAAGTTTGTAGACCATATTTATTCTTTGCATTCTCCTCTTCTTCTTCTCTGCATTAGCCAGCCGGGAGGGAACCACATGCAGCTTTGCCGATCCGGCCTTTGTGGTGTACTCATCTGTGGCCTCCTTCTACGTTCCCTTCATCGTAACGTTGCTGGTGTATGCGCAGATCTGTGTGGTGCTGCGCAAACGAGGCAGACGCACCGCCCCACCGCGCAGACACAGCTTGCACGCACAGAGCGTGGCTGAGGGGGGAGAGGGTCATCGACACAGGAAGGTAGGGTCACAGATTTGGACATCGATCGATCATCAGCTGTTTGGATGATTCTGTGTGTTGTCCCCTTTCTCTTCCAGCAAATTTTGGCATTGATAGATGTCGACCCACAGGCCTGCACCATCATAGAGTGTATCACCAAAGAAAGTTGAGATGAAGTCCGTAACTTTCATGTTTGAAAATATCACTTCGGAAGTTTCCAAATTTGCTTTTAATTGAGTGTTTGCTCTTCCATCATCCATATTTTAAAACCTCTGACACACTCATCAAGTATTCTGTATCAGCTTGCTTCAGCATTTCGATGAAGCTATAGGATGTTTACAGTGAATGAAATATTCACCCTCAAGACTCTGCACCATTCTATCAAACAGAAACAGTCTAGATGAAATAAGATACACCTTTATTAGTCCCACAGCGGGGACATTTGCATTATTACAGCAGCAAAGGGGAAAGTGCAAAACAAGAAGCATCTGAAAAGAAATGGAAATAGTCTGGATGTCTTGTGTTGTTGTGTTCTTAGCGTAGGTAAACACCCTGCAAATCCCGATAACAGACCATGAGATCACAGGCTCGTGTGCACACAGAAACTGAAGAAGAAGTTGAGAGAATTAAGAATGCACAGCTGAAAGTCCAGACAGGGCAGAGCACCGGACTCCAACCTACAACCCAAAACCTCCTGTTGTGAAGTGGAGGTGCTTCTGGAAATAGTGAACACAAAACAAGCTGTCATATTTGGTAGCGTCAGCAGTGGACATAGAATATCTAAAAAAGATGTACGGGATGCTAAAAATACACTTTAATTAACCACCCGACCTGCAAACTGTACACTGTATGCATTACAGTGACGCAGTTGTCAAGCCTGAGGACGCACTTTAAGGAGGGGTGAGTGTGTGTGTTTAGAGACAGACAGAGAGAGGGGGAGAGAGGATATGAGGCTTGACTATTTCACGCAGCGTTTGCAAAGCAAGTTATTAATAACTCACTCGAAATGCTGCTTTGCCACTTTTGTCCCGCCCACGCAAACTGCCAGTGATCAACCACTAATTATTAGATGGCATGGTTGCAATTATCATAACTAATGTAAGTGTAGTGTAGAAAAAGTATCCTAGAATAGTATACAACTGTAGCATTGAAGAAAGCACAATAACCAATGTTTCATGTCAACATGTCAGTGGAAAATGTTCTCAGGTGTGTGTAGATTCTGTTCTTACTTAACAAATAAGAAAGCAGTGGTGAATCTCAGAATCTTCAAAAGTTGGTTTCAAGTAGAAATCTCTTCTTGAGAATGGTAGGTGAATGAGGACCATAGTTATTAATAATGTGGCGTGTTGGGGACGGAATGGGTAAAGTTTCCCAGCATGCTGTGAGACAATGTGTTTAAGGCCATAAGCTGAAGGAAACTTAACTGTTTTAAATCACTCTCGTTACCTATTACACAGTGATTAAAGTTCATGCATTTTGCAGTGGCTGTAATGGGTTACAGTTAATGTTGTGACATATTGCACCATAAGTTAGGTTGTGTGTCAGGGACCTAGCACCTGTGTTGCTGTCAGAGAGTTGAATGAGAAGATGTGCTATGGTTAAGTAAAGAGCATTTCCTGGTTCAGAGTTCATCTATCTGCTGCAAGAAGCCCCAACTTGCTACAATATCAAATATATTTTCATCAGTATATACCCCTAAATCCCAAACGCTGGACCTTTAACCCTTACTGAGGCTTCACTCATTAGGCCAGTAAGAACAAGACCAGTATTACACCGATATCTCTTAAATAGTCTTGTAAATGCTGTCATCTTCTACTAGAATAATCCCTGATCAGTACATTGGCATGCTCACTATATTAGCAGATTTACAGTCAGTGCGTTTTAATTGCTTTCTTTTCTTTTCTTTGAATATCAATATCAACTTCAAAAATCCTGAACTGGTTTGGCTTTTTTTACTTAAGAATATATTTTACATTCTGCCCCCTCCTCTTTCAGAATAAGTGTACACAACCAGAGGATGTGAAGCTGTGCACCCTGATCCTGAGGCCCACCACAGCAGGCCCACAGCGCAAGAAAGTGGTGAGTCTCTCAGCAACACAAATAGCCTCTCTCTCGTCGCTGTCACCTTCCTGTCTTCTCATACGATCTGTTGCCACTACAGTGATGCTCTGCTTCCTGTCATCCCCTCTCCTTCTTACATCCACAAATGTCCTGCTTCCTTCGCCTTTGTTTCGTCTTTACAACCAAGCATCCACGCCTGTGTTTGTCCCCCAGTGCTTACCTCCCTCACCACCCTCCTTCCCCCCTCTCTGTGTGTCAGACCCTGGTGAAGGAGGCGGTGGTTCACCCCCTCGGAGTGGAGCCGGGTCAGTTCCTGCCCCAGACCGAGCAGAGCCTGGCTCCTCCTCCTGCTCCCCAAACCTCCTCCCACTCAGGACGGGCCAGGATCTCCCTGGCCATCTCAGTTGGACCTGCCCCGGTTCTTCCCTCCACCGTGACGAAATCGGCCCTGATGCCTCGCCCGCCCACCCTCGAGGACGGCATGAGGGGCCGCGAGGGATGGAGGGAGCGCAGCGGAGGGAGAGAGAAATGGGGGATCACCAAGGAGAGGGTGAGAGGGAGGCTGTCGCAGCAGAAGGAGCGGAAGGCGACACAAATGCTCGCTATTGTGCTTGGTGAGTGGACACATACTCAATGCACTCATAGCCTGTTTCACCGTGTGTGTGTGTGTGTGTGTGTGTGTGTGTGTGTGTGTGTGAGCACTTTTATTCACACAAACTCATCTACATAATTATGTAAGCATACTACAAAATGTTTTTGTAATATTCTATAGCATCTGTCTGATATTATCTGGGGATGTTGCACATTATTCTGTGTTAATTCTAACTCACATTACATTTCATATTTGGGGCGTGATTGTGTTCATGTCTCCATGTCTTCATAGAGATGTAGAGTTATTATTTAAAGTTTTTATTTAAAGAACAAACAACAAAAACAAAGCAAATGTAAATCTGATTGTATAATACCTTTTCGTACGGGGCTCAGAAAGTAGAGCGCGTCATGTAGTGATCACAGTAGGACAAAAAAGTGGTGACTCCCTGACTTTGAAGCAGTCTTGATGCCCAAATATGTGTCCATTCTGCAGTTATCGATATTTCTTTAGTCAGTAAGGGTCCAACAATGAAAAGAATCAAAGGGGGGTTTCATAAAATGAAGCTAAGGTGTGAATATTGGTGGGCTTAATATCCATCTTTCCTCCGCTCCACCGCCAGCTCATTGGTGCTGCTGCTCAGTGCCTTTTTTTCCACCTTACCTTCACCCTGATACGAAATCAGCCTAATCATTACCTAAGTTAAACACATAACGCATATGCATTTCTCTCATGGTCAGCTCTGATCACGGGTCTTCTCAGATCCACTTGCTTATTACATGTAATGATAAACAGACCTGGGACAAGTGGTAATAGAATGGGACCTAACACACATTTGATAGCAGGGTTGGTGGTAGGGGTGGGCGATATGGCCCTAAAATAATATTACGATACTCCAGGGTATTTTTGCAATAATTATATTCTTGACAATTTGACAAATTAGTAAAAATATTATTATTCATTGAAGACAGTAAAATAAGTGACATAGTTTTACATGTAAACAGTTTGCCCTCAAATATTCAGTACAAACTAAACAAAAATCATCTCTCACTTCTTTAGTTTGTGAACAACAACAGTAGCTCAGAGTGAAATTGAGATTCTGTATACAATATTAATAGTTCAACAAAATAAAACTTACCACAAATTACATTTAAACAGCTCCTAAATACAAAAACAGTAATGTATAGTCTGGTTTCCATCCACCTATTTTTATTCACATTTTCAACAATTGCGAAAAAAAACTTGAATGGAAACGCCAGAAATTCTAAAAAAAAAGGCCAAAATATCACAAATAAGTTTTTACGCTTGGAGGGGGTGGAAAAGTCAGCGTATCGATATTAGGAAAATGCGACTTTTGGCAATGGAAACAGATTTAGCAAATAAACGATGACGTAGGCTACTGAATCCTACTTCTACTTCACACACACACACCTGTGTGAACTTAGAGAGAGGTAATCACTCCAGTGTCAGGTGAGTGTATTTCACAAATTACCTGAATAGACTGGATGTGTTGAATACCGCTGCATCATGTGCGCTGCCTGGTGTACCAACACAGACATCACGGCATTATGTAGGCTACGCTGATAACGCTGGTATGAGTGTGATGAGAGCTCTCGCAATAGCCAAGAAGTTCCCAAGGAATCTCTCCATCTCGTCGTAGTCATGGATGTGCCGGTAAAAACAGTTGTGGACTTGAGACGCTCTCAATGACGTCATCTCATGGCGCCCTCTTCTTCTACGGGTGTTCTTTTGCTTTTTTATTTTTCATGCGAAGGGCCACCTTCTGCTCGACCTGTTGACTCCCAATACTCGCAAAACAATAATGAATGGAAACGTGCATAAATTTGCATTTTCTTTTGCACATTTTCACAAAATTCGCTTAAAATTTGCGATACATTTGGATGGAAACCCAGTTTATGACGCTGTGCTGCTGCCGGAGGAGCCGCTGAATGAGTTCCCTCTGAACGCTGAAAACATGTCTGTAATAATTCCGCTTTCAGCCATGCTTGTTGTTGCCGTGGGTGACAGTATGACGTCAATATGTCAACAAGTCGAAATATCGCAAGTATCACGATATGAATTTTTCACATGATATTAAAAATTATACCCGTATTATCATGAACGAGATGATATGGCTCAGCCCTAGTTGGTGCTTTAATCCCAACCTCCTTCAATCCACATGTGAAACTCCAAACATCTCTCCATGCTCAGGCTGCCTCTAGTTTCTGTGGATAAAAGCGCTATATAAGATGAAACAGTGATTACAATGAAGCCAGGTAAACTCACTCTCTATTGCCTGAGGCATTGTGTAAGATGTGCACATTACAAGAGCATCTCCTTTATTGCCTCGGTCTGTATTCTTGTAGCAGGAAGAACAACCTCTGACTTAAAGAGGACAGAAAATCAACCTGAAAGTCTGTTTAAAATGATTTTGTTTTTCAGTGACAACAATGAGCCTATTCCAGATGGAAGGTTTTGAATGTATATTTGGAAAGTTTTACTTGTTTTAGTAAGAGACACACTGGTGAGTAGAAGACAACATGTACACCACGTGTTTTGCCTCCTGCAGAGAATCAGTTCCAAAGAAAAAGTCAATCCCTGTACACACTCAACACCTCTGCCTGAGAAAGGTCCCTGAGACCAAAACATCGACTCTTTCTAAATGTATGCAGGCAGGGGCATTAAGTGTGTGCTGAAATTGACTTTTTTATGACTCTTTACTTGATTGTATTTTGTGGTCTGCCTCATCTGTTTTGTGATTAATGTGACTTGGCTGCTGTAACACTGATTGGGACTGATGAAGCTCTCTGTTTATCTATTTATGTTATTTCAGCAGTTTTGTGATTCTTTGCAAAATACAAATGCAGAGGTTGGCGGGATATTGTATTTGTGATGTCTCTGCACGTTTTGTGCCACAACAACCCAAATGCCCGAAAAAATGCTGGCATTGTACGTTTCTGCAAACCCCAGATGTATTGCATTTGTGTGTGATTATATAACAAATACATTGAAACTATGTTAAAACTTATCAGCAGTGCTATATGTTTATGTTTATGGTTATGTTTAGGCACAAAAAAGATGATGTTTTGTCTCTAAATACCCAGTTTTGGTTCCGTCAAAAATATCCCCAAAGATCCAAGGGTGATTCTCCTCGGAGCGATCCCTTAAGGATTAGAGGGGAGGGCAAAAATGTATCTATTACAAATCCTCTTGTGGACTGCAGTTAAATGTATCACAGTGAGATGGTTGAATCCTGAACCTCCAGTGTACAACATCTGGATTAAAAAAAATATGGGAACTGTATGAGATGGAACAAATCACATATGCACTGACGATGCAAAGACCAAAATAATTTTTGTTCTCTTTTTACTCATGAGTGTACATGTAGTCAATCAGGTATGTTTGTATGTAGACATATACACATTTATTTAGTTATCATTATGAATTGTATATTATTTTCTTTCTTCTTCCTTGCACGTTTGAATCTCAGGTACATCTTATCACACTTGAACACACTTCAACAGATGTCACGGCAGCTGAAAACTTTGCACAATGATCAAAGTACTGTACTATATGAGCTATGTAAAAACTGTATTAGGTCAAAAAAAAAAGAAAAGAAAGAAAAATCCCAGTTTTGGTGGCACAGTCCCGACAGGAAATGCAGAGTTGTCTCGGTACAAAAACAACCGCTTTTTGTGGCACTATCCTGACAGGAGACGCAGCAATAGGCCCGTTTCCACCGCAGGAACTTCGTGGTAATTTTACGGGGCCGGGGCCATTGGTGCGTGTCTCCACCGCAGGAACCAGCCCCAAAGGACAGAGTTCTGGAACTTTTACGGGGGCTAAACAAGTCCCTGCCTCGGAGTAGGTACTCAGAATGCCCCCGAAAGACTCCTGGCTGGGGCTTGGGATTTACTTGGTGCTGATTGGATATACTCAAGGAGGGATGTGATGTCAACAGAAAGCAACAAAAGAGCCGGCATATTTAAAACTCAGCAGACAAGGGTTAGCTCGTTCATATAGCTTCCGCTGCCATGTAAAAAAAACTCACTAAATGGCCCGTGAAAAAAATATTTTTTCCAGCGGATATCTTAGTTACAACATGATTGAGCTAGCAAAGCAGTTTTGTGTTGATATGTGTGGCATGTATTCAGTTTTGGGAAATCACGATGTCTAGAAAGCATCTCGGTATAAACATGGGCCCATCCCGGCAGTAAAGGCAGAGATGTCTCTGTAACAAAAAAACAGTTGTTTTCCGTTGCACTTTTCCAGCAGGAAATTCAGCGGTGTCGGTAATAAAACCAACTGATTTTTGTGGCACTATCCCGGCAGAATATGCAGCTATCTCCCCGTAAAAACAACCGCTTTTTGTGGCACTATCCCTGGTGGCAAAACAGCAATGGGTCCCTGAAAACTAGCAGTTTGTTGTTTGCTGGTCTTAAACAGTGGTCTGCAGCTGTCTTGCCTAGATATCACGCCATTGATCATCCCCTCTCCCTCCACTTGACAAAGTCAGCTCATATGCTACATGACTTAAGAAACATTGATATGATATATGAAATATACAAATGTACTGTATTCGTGGTTTGCACAAACGTACAATGCCAACATTTTCGTTTTGGTGACTGGGCTGGTCACACACAAGCAAAAAAAAAACATGCATACACTCATTGTCTAATTCCCTTCCTGTCCCTGTTTCTAAGGTGTGTTCATCATCTGCTGGCTGCCTTTCTTCCTAACCCATGTGCTGAAGGCCCACTGCAGGAGCTGCTGTATCTCGCCCTCACTGTACAGCGCCGTCACCTGGCTTGGATACCTCAACAGCGCTGTCAACCCTGTCATCTACACCACTTTCAACATCGAGTTTCGCAAAGCCTTCATCAAGATCCTGCACTGCTGAGAGCTGGAGAAATGAGAGGCAGCAACTGTCAAGGAAAAAAAAAAAAAAAGCCAGATGTTGGTTTGAGATGCGAGGTGAGAAAAACAAGGAGAGAAGAAGTAGTTGTCAGTTTTGGTACACAGGAAGGAGGGACAGTGGGGCAATAGATTGGATGAGTGATGAGTTAGTGGTAAAAGCTTCCTGGGAAATTAAAGACGAGAGAAATGTAACCAGCAGTCTAGACGAGACTGAAGACAGCAAACATGGTATACACAGGGAATAAAGACAGGCTAAGACAGAACCAGACAATCACAACGAGAGAGTGTGTGACAAGTAAAAGACAGCTGTGAGCACAGAACCAAGACTGGAGACATTTATGGAAGACACCCACTGTGTTGTACATACAGTCTGAGAGGGGAATATATGTGAGGACTGATCTCTCCGCACCATCCAGACTGACAGACTCCCTAAGACGTGACTGTTTTTCCAATACTTGCTGTGTCAGACTACTGCTGTTGTATTTTACTGTATTTTACTGTGATCTCCGCAAACAGCATCTTGTTATTTGTTCGCATGTGCTCGTCTTTCTCAGAGGACTGGAACAGCTCTCATAGCCACGGCTCAATCCTTTTTCACACTCTTTGAAAACCTGAAGTTGTATAAAGAAAGAATTATTGATTTGGTTATTAAGCGAACATACAGCATCAGCAGACAGTGACGAGAGTGCTAATTTCATTTAATGTGTCCACTTTTTGCTTTCAATAAGTGTGCATACATGTGGAATTTGGTGTTGTAAATAATTTTACAGACTGAGAGGAGGCATCACAAGTATTGTACAAACCACTAATAATAATAAACATTTTCTTTCATTGCTTATTTTGTTAATTTTGCTCATTTTATTTATCCATATAATGTTTTTTTCTTTACCCATGGTGCTTAGTATACTCTGTGTTTTTAGTGAAATAAAATTAAATAAGTAGAATAGAACAAATGTAATGCATGAATCAACGTCTGGAGCTGATTCTGTGGACATTGTCCAAGGACTTGTGTAAAGTTAGTATTCAGACAGGAACACTCAGCATCTCAGATAAGACTTGCTTTAAAGCCTTCATCATCCCGGCTATCAATACGATAAAAATTTTGCCATGGGCTTTTTCCCTGTTTTTGATAATCTTCTAAGACTAGTCCATACCCACTGGTAGCTTTGTCACCTTCTACCTATGCCAATCCTCAATGCCTATTTGCAGTTTCACATAGACTGACCATGTCAGTGAGTAGAAAAACGTGGGACAGGGGCGTCGGTGACTTAGTGGTAGAACAGGCGCCCCATGTACAATGCTGTTGCCGCAGCGCCCCGGGTTCGACTCCAGCCTGTGGCCCTTTGCTGCATGTCCTTCCCTCTCTCTCTCCCCCCTTCACGCTTAAGCTGTCCTATCAATGAAAGGCTAACACGCCCAAAAAATATCTTAAAAAGAAAAACGTGGGACAGACAGAATAACTGACTGACAGTGTTTTTCAAAAAATTCAAAATGGCAGAAAATCTATAAACCGGAAGTTATGGGTTCTTGACGCAAATTTGATCCTCGTGAGGAGAGGCATCACTGTGCAAAGTTTCATGTCTCTACAACATACGGGGCATGAGATATGCCCATTCAAAGTTTGCAATTTCAGTCGGTTGCTATAGCGCCCCTGTTGGCCAATTGATGTAATATCGCTTCATTCGCATCCTCCCATGACCCTCTACCACTGTGCCAAATTTCACATGGATTGACCAAGTCAGTGAGGAGAAAAACGTGGAACAGACACACAGACACAGCCACAGACAGAGTTTTCGTCATTATATAGTAAGATGGAGTGTCAGTAGGTGTGTGTGTGTGTGTGTGTGTGTGTGTTGACCTATCATTTCAATAATTTCTAGAAGATTTAAGCAAGTTGTGTTGAATATTTAAAACATTCTTTGGCCTCTGAAGTATCTTGTTTTGTCTTATTTATTGAACACCCTGACACTGAACACTGGTGCAAAGTTGGTTTATTGCCAGAGTCTACAATGTTTTTAGGCCAAGGACCCGTTAGCTGAAAGACAGTCGGTGCAGGGATCCCTTGCTACATACACTGTATAAAACCAAATTGCACTTGAGATGATTCTCTGAATATTTTTGAGTCTTCTCTCATTTACCAGGGTGTCTACAGGTCCTTAAAAAGTCTTATAATATTTTAAATTCAGTGTTACAACAGTAAGGCTTTAAAAGTCATTAAACAGTCTTAAATTTGTGAGGTCTTAACTACAACGTTTTATCTAATTTAATTTATCCATTTTTTTATATCCTTTTGTGAAAATGAGTGAAGCCTTTCTTTGTAAAAGTCCACATTTATAATATTACAAATTAAAAAAAAAAAAAACTAAACTAAAAATGCCAAAAATGAGAAAAAAAATCTCAAAATATGGAATACATTTATAAAAAAGGGGGTTACACTTGGAGGTTGTATTAAGTAACGTTACAGTCATGATGTACCATCATTGCGTCATAAATGCATAAAGAGAACTAAATACAGTGCTGAATATGAGGCCCAGCTCATACCTATAAAATTTGCATAGTGGCACATGAGGCCAAAAAAATTCAACCGCCACATATAAAATCACCCAGATGATCAGCAATACTTCTGCACTGTGTGGCTCATAGAGCAGGCGCACTAGAGACTTGGCCAGCTGAGGCGACTACCTCCAGTTCATCGCTTTGCTAACTTGAATAAGGATGGGGCTTCTCTAGACTTTTCACGTTATTGGACGAACTGGATCAAATTCTGATCGTGAAAGTCATTTCTCGAAGGTTGTGATGCTCAAAAAATGCATCCATCGATTTACAGGCATCTCTTTCACCATGTAAGTGAAAGGGAAAATGTTGGTGGCATTCTGTGACAGATGTTATTACAGTGTTTACATGAGAGTTTGACTATCACAGGATGTAAAAGTGTAGTTTACTGTGAGTAACAGCAGCTTCCTGTCAGTAACTCTGCTGTCCTGTCAGTAAATCCCACTGAAGTGTCTGTCTCCACAGAATAAAACAAATGCTATTAAGCAGCAAGTGCCGCAGCTCCTCAGGGGCTGCTGTGAAAACCCTGAGCGAGGGGCTCCTCTCCCAGCTGATACCACAGAGAGGGGAAACTGGCAGAGCTGTGTATCTGAGGAGTTCAGATTGATGCGGGTTGCCAGTCAGCCTGATTGGAGTAAACAAGGACCCTGACACCAATATGTGAGCAAATGAAGCCTGCACGCTTTATTTATTTATTCATTCAGTCAGTCAGTGTCATGTGCAGCTGGGGAGGGTGCAACTCTGTGCTCATGTTATAAACAAGTCAGCTATACCCACACATTTTAAGCACGTTTGTGTAGCTATATTATAGATGTAGCCCTGTACTGCACAAAAAATAAGTAAAAACACAGTTGAGTAAATAACAAAAATAACACAACAGCAGCTCAGGAGAAGGTTTAGTACAGGGTGAAAACACTGTGCCTTTGAGAAAATAGAAAACTAATAAGATTTTACACGGCTAAATAAAACCTGAACATTTCATAAAAACACATTTCTGAAACAGAAAACAATAAACATCTCACAAGAGAAGACTAGTCTGTATCTACTATTTCCAGGTGGTGAAATGTTGGTTTGTTGTGAGTTTAATTTTTACGCCTGTGGCATAACTCTGTGGCTGGCAATGTCAGTGTTTCACTTGATTAGTCCACCAATATTTTTCCAGACTGAAATATACTAATGTTCCCCTCAGGATGAATCCTACTGACTGTGGTGTTTCCCTGACTTTTCCGTGATTGTTGATTTTTTATTTTGACTGAAATGTCTCGACAATCATTGGATGGATTGCCATGGCGTTAGCCCAAGGCGTTCCCAGGCCAGATGAGATTTGTAATGCCTCCAGTGTGTTCTGGGTCTGCCCCGGGGCTTCCTACCAGTGGGATGTGCCCTCTAACAGGAGGCACCCAGCAGGCATCCTGATCAGATGCCTGAACCACTTCAACTGACCCCTTTCAATGTGAAGGAGCAGCGGCTCTACTCTGAGCTTCCTCTGTATGTCCAAGCTCCTCACCCTATCTCTAAGGCTGAGCCCAGCCACCCCACGGAGGAAACTCATTTCAGCCGCCTGTATCCATGATCTCATTCTTGCGGTCACTACCCAGAGCTCATGACCATAGGTGAGGGCTGGGACATAGATGGACCAGTAAATCAAAAGCTTTGCCTTCTGGCTCAGCTCCCTCTTCACCACAACAGTCCGGCACTGTGCCCACATCACTGCAGAAGCCGCACCAAAGTGCTGATCCATCTCATGCTCCATTCTACCCTCACTCGTGAACAAGACCACAAGATACTTGAATTCCCACGCTTGAGGCATTAACTTTCTCCAAACCCAGAGGGGGCAATCCATTGGTTTCAAGCAGAGAGCCCTGGCCTCAGATTTGGAGGTGCTGATTCTCATCCTGACTGCTTCACACCTGGCTACAAACCACCCCAGTGTTTGCTGGAGGTCATGGTGTGATGAAACCAACAGAACCACTTCATCTGCAAAAAGCAGCAATGCAATTTGGAGGTCACCAAAAGTAAAGTTTAAAGGTTTTCTATCAAATGATTTCAGAGATATTCATATAATTAAAAGCCTGACTGTTTTTTTTGTTTGTTTTAATTATTTGTTTCACCTATTTTATTGTAGTTTTAGGAAACGATTAGGGTTTTTTGGGGGGGTGTTTTTTGGCTTATTAATTTCATGGGTCACCTGCAGTTCATTCATTCATTCATTCATTCATCTTCTAACCGCTTCATCCTCTTGAGGATCGCAGGAGGGCTGGAGCCTTTCCCAGCTGACATCGGGCGAGAGGCAGGGTACACCCTGGACAGGTCGCCAGACTATCACAGGGCTGACACATAGAGACAAACAACCATTCACGCTCACATTCACACCTACGGACAATTTAGAGTTACCAATTAACCTAGTCCCCAATCTGCATGTCTTTGGACTGTGGGAGGAAGCCCGAGAGAACCCACGCTGACACAGGGAGAACATGCAAACTCCGCACAGAAGGGCTCCCACGCCCGGGATCGAAACGGCAACCCTCTTGCTGAGAGGCGACAGTGCTAACCACCACACCACCGTGCCGCCCCTGCAGTTAATTCTTGTTTATTTATTTATTTTTAAAAATGTTCAATCAATCAATCAATCAATTTTATTTATAAAGCCCAGTATCACAAATCACAATTTGCCTCACAGGGCTTTACAGCATACGACATCCCTCTGTCCTTATGACCCTCGCAGCGGATAAGGAAAAACTCCCCCAAAAAAACCCCTTTAACAGGGAAAAAAAACAGTAGAAACCTCAGGAAGAGCAACTGAGGAGGGATCCCTCTTCCAGGACGGACAGACGTGCAGTAGATGTCGTACAGAACAGATCAGCATAACAAATTAACAGTAATCCGCATGACACAATGAGAGAGAGAGAGAGAGAGAGAGAGAGAGAGAGAGAGAGAGAGAGAGAGATGCAGGTAATGACAGTAGCTTACAACAACATTAATGAAAGTAATATTATAGTTATAGTTCTGGCTACTGTGGTACAATATGTTGGAAGTATATATTAATATCTGGCAGTATACATGTGTGACAATAGTCATCCAGGCACCGCTACGAAATGTTGTCAGTTTGTTTTGTAAAATGTGTTTTGCACCATGTTTACCCTGCTGCAGACTCTCTGACATATCTTCCCTCAGGTGATGGAGTCACGTCTCCTTCCCCATGTTCTCTCTGAAGTGAACTTGCAGTGTAACCTAGAAGATGCTGAGTAACACCCCAACTGGGGCTCCTCATTGCGGCCAGCACCTCGCACTGTCTGAGGCAGTAACATGATAGGATGAACAAAATACCTTTGAGAAGATTGGACACGCACACACACACAGAAACACACACACACAGAAACACACTACGCCTTTTCAGATTCATAATAGCAGTATGATTATTGGATACATATCTTTCAACTATGAGAAATTCAACTCCTTGACTGTGTGAATGTGTGTTTGTCCGTGCTGCCATTATGTTCCTCAGTACTTGTGAGTGGGAGCAAGTCATTGGTGTGGTGTACATTACCCTCTGTTGTTAAACTCTGACCCAAGCTCACAATTATCCCCATGCATATTTCATAGACGCCCGATGACAAGAGTGCATGTATCCGTTACTGACCTGACTGCTGCAGCCGCGCCTGTTCTGACCAGAGGAGAAAGATTAAGTTGGAGAGGGAAGAAGAGCAGAATGGAAGGAGGAGGAAGATGAAGAAGGGGGCGACACAATGAAAGGATTAAGTGGTAACTGAAGAGAGGAGGAGGACAACGGTAGAATCATAAGAGAAGAGGGTGACAAACTGCAGAAACGTTTGCCATCTGAAGATGGTGGATCCACAGTAATGGAGTGCATGTCTTTGGATTAAAGATGCTGCAGAGTAGGCGGGCGCCACCCGTGTCTTATCACTGACAGTGTGGCAGTGATGCTTTCTTTCCCCACAGTGGTACAGAGCTGCTTTAATAAGTGGAGGAGACGCACTCGGATGAATAACCCCCCGCATACAAATGAGGCTGACAAGTGTAAATCTGTTCGGCTGACATTCAGGTGAGAGCACATGAAAACATGTTTACAGAACACTGTTATGATGAGATGTGAAGATGTGAGCCGGTCATGGAGTGCTGTATGTTGAACAAACAATGGGTCTCATTCACCAACTGTTCCTCGGAAGACACTTCTTCAAACCTACTTACACTGTTTTCACAAAGATTCTCATATTCACTGTTTTTGTATTTGATCTTAGGGGAGAACTGAATAGATGCACTTCCAAAAAAGGGTGTGTTTTTCTTCAGTTCTACAATTGTATAATATTATAGGATTTGATTTACAGGAATAAATAAATAGACACTATACTTTAACACAAAAACTTTGCATCAGTTATGGTAAAGAGGAACCATAAAATCCAATAATCAATTTTTTTTTTTACATCATAATTTGATTTTTTGCCTTTATTTGCCAGGGTGGTTTTGGGTGTTGGGGAGTGGGATGGCAGGGGGCCACAGGCTGGAATTGTGCCTATGGCTGCTGTGGCAAGGACATTGCCTTTGTATATGGGAAGCCTGCTCTACCTACTAAGCCACCAGTTGCCAGCAATTATTGATGATTGATTGCGCTATTTATAAGCCCAGAGTAGGCCTATGTCTGCACCCTAGGTCTGCTCACACAACGGCATATTTACTGTTGATGCAACACGCTGCAGATCATGCTCAGAGGAGGAAACGCATCCTTCACTAGTATGTAGATTTATTTGAGAGTGATGAGAGCAAGCCTTCAGTGGTCCGCATCACTCGTCTGTGTTTGGCAATATTTTAATTGGGCTCAGATTTGAGATCGAATCTTCCCTTTTTTTCTGCATGTTATTTTACATCCACCACTGATGCTTCTAAACATGACAGCTTGTTTGATGGTTTCTTCCTGCAGAAGTGCCTCCACTTTAAAGCTATTGAGGGATTTTTTTTCATTTGGATTCTGGTGCTCCATCCTTGTTAGATTTTTGTTTGGGCATTCCTGATTAATATTCTTACCTTTTCTTTTCGGTTTGCGTGTGAGCACACGTCCCTGCCTACAGTCTAATGCTCTTTTGTGTGTGGATATGCAGGGTGTTTACTTGCGCTAATTAGGATCGACTAGCATGTGCTCTCAGTTTACAAGGACAAGGGGATTCAACATTTTAAGAACATAGGTGTGTCATTTATGAACACGTCATGAATCTGACATAGTATTCGTAGGACCTTTGTCAAGAAAAAAAATTAAGAAAAACTTGGGAAGATACTGGTGAATGAGGCCCAATGTGTGCCATCACATTTGTGCTTTTTTCAATTTAGTTATCGATAAAGCAGCTTGAGCAATTTAATCAGTATTCTTCTAAGAGTGCTTTTTGTGAACTTATTTTGTGTTTGCTCATGAGTTTCATTTTTTCATCAGTATTTTATGCAGAGCAAGCTTTTTCTCTGAAATGTTATCCAAGCCAGACTTTCAGTTTCCTTTGGGAAAACCATCTTAATGCTGTCTTATAATTCCAGCAAGTTTAATTAACAAGATCCAATCTGATATTTGCTACAGAAGAAGCAATTCATAGAAATCTTTTTTGAGTAATGTGAGATAATCAAGTGCACGAATTTTTGTTCCAAGCTCATAATCTATTGTTGCTTTTGTTTCTTTTGCAGGACTCTCTTGAGGTTTCAGGGTTTCCTTCCATGTCTATGTCTCTCCTCTTAGCTCAGCCATGTCTGACATCCAGCAGATCTTATCCAGACCAAAACACGTATGCTGCTAATGAGACCCCGTAAGCCTCACACTATCAAGCCAAAGAGCATGAACTTTTAAACATACATTGTATTTAATGACAGCCACCAGCGATTTTACAAGTATGGATTTGCAGGTCCAGACAGGCAGCACTGGTGCCTCTGATGCACAGCGGCTAGTTGTTGCGTCAATCTATCCATCCCTTGAACACTGGTCATCAACATCTTTTCAAAGTCCAGTCAGTCGTGAAGTATTGAGCGTATCGTCTCTGGTCCCTTCTACAGTGCTCACACTTGTGCCTCATTATAAACCACCAGCCAATGGAAAATTATACCCAGAGCCTCCATCTTTTTATGAAGTAACATCAGAGCCTCAACTTCCAGGAACTTCCTCTTCTCCCTCTGGTTCCTCAGAGGCCCAGGATCAAAAAAACCCAACTTCATCACTTCCTCGTGACGATAATCCCCATGAAGTTCAGCAGAGGAAACCATCAGATGGAGGCCTGCTGGAGGAGGGATCAGTAGGTCTTATGTTACCCAAAGATCTCCCAGACGAAGAGCCAGGTATGGTAATAATTCCGGGTGTTGATTTGATGTAGAGGTTTCATTGGGTCTGATATGAACTCTGCTTTAAACCAACACCAAGCATGACTGAAACACACTGTACACATGAGTGACACCATATCCATATAATATCCAATATCAGGCAAGTATTTCATAGATGGAGAGGAAATTTTGCTGATAGTTAAGCCTTCTGCTATCCGGAGCTAAAGGCTTCAAGTCCACGTTAATGTTGCTAACATGAGCGTGAACCTCAGCTTCACTCCCTGCTGCTACAGACCAGCTTTTCAGGAGAAGGGCTGGCAGCAGCTTCAGAGACAGACACGCAGTCAGCAACTGTAGCAGCACAAATCCAGCCAGCACAGAAAACCCCAACTCGTGGGGAGTGGACAACAGCCGTACTCTCCACTGAATCAGCAAACTTTCTGTTGCTGCCTTTACACAGTTTGGGCCAGGTGCTGCTGTTGACCACCAGCCCACTGTGACACCTGGCACTGAGGGGTTGCGCTGGTCGAATCTGAGCCACTACAGCTGCCGACTGAAGGTCTGTCTCCCAAGCTGCTGCTAGCTCTCTTCATAAGGACACAGTCCACAGCGGTAGATAGTGAGACGGTAGATTTCAGCCATCCCCAGCTTTAATCAAGTGACAATTTTTGAACCGTGTTTGTACACCACACCTTTCCACAAACACTATTGTTGAACACATTTGGTTTTGCAGCTTACTTCTAATTAAAATAATTCTTGAAGGAAATGTTTGACATTTTAGGAAATACACTTACTTAGATAGTTAGATGAGAAGATTGAAAACATTCTCATTTGTGGAGGTCCGGGCTCTGTGCAGGTCAGTAGTTCTTCCACACCTAACTGGGAAAAGCATTTCTTTATGGAGGTGACTGGCTGGAGCTTAATCCTACTGACTGTAGTGATCCTTGGACTTTTCCTCTTGTGCCACCATCAGGTTGGCATTTATGATTTCAAATGAAATGTCTCGACATCTGTCGGATCAAAATTGGCAAAGACATGCTCCCCTCAGGATGAATAAATTATGATCTCCTGACTTTTTATAGAGTGCCATTGTCAGGTTAAAATTTTAATTTCTCGTGCGTAGATTTATGTCCAAATATCTGCAAAACTAATAAAATCACAGCTGTTGTTTATCTTTAGTGCTAATTAGCACATGCTAACGTGCTAAACTCAGATGCCCTTGCCTTACAGCTTTGTTGTAGACCCTTTGTCATATCAATGTTACCTTTACATCAAAATAATAACCTCCATCTCCATCTGTAATACTCAGATATCTGCTCACTTCTTTAGCCATGTAACCAAATGAAAGCAGTCACATTATTGATTTACACTCCGCTGAAAATCTGATCTATGCCACATATAATGAATCCCTTTGAATAAATTATTCAATGTATATCTTAAAACAAAAAAAACCCCAGCAGATTCAAAGCCAGGAGCCTGGGTATGGAATAGATCAGAAAGTAAAAGACATGAGGTGACTATGTTGCTGAGGAGATGAACATTAAACACACTCCCAGGTTCTTCATCTGCACAGAAAGGCCCTTAAAATCCACTCTTGTATTTTTAAGTGATGACGTACAAGGTGTTTGCATCCTCTGTGGTCACATTAATAAACAGCAAAGATTTGGCCCAAGATTTCACCTCATGCAGTGATTATCTGCTCTGCCAGTTCTTCAAAGGTGTTAAAGACACTTCCACTCCATCTCCTGTCAAGGTCTTGCTGATACAATGTCCAATACAAGCTTCACTTGAAACACTAGACACACAAGTGTCTTACCAGCATTTTCACTTAAAGATATAAATCATGTTCCCTGTAGGATTGTTTCTATTACGCAATGTTCTCTCCCCCGTTTGGAAATGTCTATGATTTCTCCATATGAGCTATTTCTCAGCCTCTCCCTAGACAGCAGCGTTGACCCATTACAGAGCCACCCGTATGTTCCTGACTCCTATTCCCCCGTCTATCAAAGCAGTTTCTTATCAGCTCTCAGGCGAGATAGATACAATAACAGAGTTTCGCCAAAGTGCTGAGGAAGTTGTTCACAGCTCCAGTAATAACACTATAATGCAGGAGAGTGCTGGTGTGCAATCTATTTCATTGCTATCTGACCTCAGACTGGCCTTTGATGCTATTGGCCACAGCATCTTTTAAAGGATTCTTGGTGATAGATTTCTCACACCGTCCTATGGATTGCAACTAACAGATTGATTGTCTATTGAATAAAGTGATGAAACATTTTCCCAGAGGTCTATTCTTTGACCTATTATATTAATTACCCTCAGGCGTATCATATGTCACTTTAACTGTGCTTTTTACCAATGCTATGTCAGCCACATGGACAGTTTTACCTATAATCAGAGAAGCATGCAGCATGTTAGGCAGTTCTTAGCTTATTCCTTTTCCTTCAAACTCTGCCCTAATCCGATCTGTTTGTATCCTCATGATTTAAAGAACGATAAATAATTAAATGCTCCACCTTGTTGGCACAGGGAGGGTAAACCCAGCTTATCAGCTTATCCTCCATTTTCATTTAACGAGTAATGTTTATCACACTTTCTTTTTTTAGTTTGGTACATTGTTACAGCATATACTCATAGTATACAATATGTCACACTGGCATCAAACAGATATAAGTTATACAAGGAAAAGACCTCTTAGGCGATAAAGTAATGAATTGCCTCCCAGAGGTTACGTTTGACTCGCTTTAACATTTACCACAACATCACCGTCGGTCCCAGCACTGCTGCAGAAGCCTGCCACGAGGCTTTTTATCAGAAACTACTGAGAGACTCGACGTTACACCAGCGTTCATCCGCCTCAGGTGGCTGTCAGTCAACCATAAAATTGATTTTAACATTACAAGGCATTGCATGCAGCTCATGCTTTTCCTCATATTATGGATGTGTTCTGCCCTCAATTCACTCAGGTCCTCTGAACGGAGACTTTTGATGATGAAGCTTTTAACAGCCGGCTCAGAGAACCTTGGGAAGCATGCCTCTAAAAACTAGACTGACCAGCTCGGTCTCTTGTTTTGAGAAATTGCTTACAACACCTTTTCTTTCAGGCGTTCTTTTGCTCTGTGTTGCGTGTTGTTAATACATTTTGTGCTTTGTATTTATTGTTGTTTTATAGTGTATTTGTGCTTGTATGTGCTATACAAATATTTTTTACTTACTCACATGAATATAAAGTTTTATTCTCATAGTCATATTCATATTAGCATGAGCAATTCCAGATTATTAAGTATTTAGCTATAACCAATATTTTACACTAACAGTCACTAACAGAGCTTTATAGTGAATCTCAGGTCATTGTTCAGCTGTAAAGCGGCTCATGGATGTATTACTTTGGTTCACTCTCGCCATGTTTCAGCTACAGGAGGCTGTTTGCAGCAAAAGAGGTTAAAAACAAACTAACACTGTACACTACCTGCTCGGCACCAAAAAGCAGCCAGTCACAGATTGCATATATACCAATCCTCACTCAAAAAAGCATGTCTGAGTGTCATTCAGACCGTGCAGACTGATAAAGGAGGAGAAACAATGAGTGCTGGACAGAGCAGCGACAACAGTCCCCACCCACTGTTTGCAGTGGAAACACTAGGGTCTAGCTACCATGTCTGAAGGGTTACTTTTGCTTTCAGAGGTACCATACTGAAAGTGTTTGATGGAAACGGGGCTTTAGTAACTAGCTGGTGAACATAGTGAAGCATTCAGCAGCTAAAATACAGTTTATTTCTTTAAAAGGTTATGATATGTTTATTTCGTGTTTACAACTTGTTTCCACTGCCCCCAAGTGGCCAAAAAAAGCAGTTACTGCAGGTTCAACACTAGTGCACGTTTTGGCAGTTGTGAGTGTAACTTTACATTTAATGCTGAAGCTGTACATTTGGAGCTGTTTGGAAATTCAAACGTAATGTTGTTGTAAAGTTAAGTGTTTGATACTGTAAGTAGTTATCACTAAATATTTACCAAGTAATCAGATTTTTTTGACACATTCTACACTAAATTTGTATTAACCGGTTAACTCTTCAAAACACACATATTTTCCACATAAAAATAGGCTGTATAAATAAGACAAAATAATGCTCTAAATGGATTTACAAACAGCTGGTGCATCCCAGTCCTGGACCTGAAAATTAGGACAGATGATTAACTCAGTCTTGGTATTTGTGGTTTAAAGATTTGTTTACTGGTTTATTTATATTTGTAGATTCAGGACCTAAATCATGTTCATCTCGGGAGTTGCTACTGATCGTGAGCATCCCCGTCATCCTCAAACTGGTCATCACGTCTACTCTTCTAGGTAACGTACTGATCATCATTTTAATTGTTCTCTCTGATGCTTTCTCCTGAATCTTGCATGAATTTAAATGATTTATCAGGAAAAACACAGATGGTTTAACCGTCTTTGGAACATTTTGGGGGGTCAAAATAATTTGCTGAGGTTCAAATCTGTGTCCCTGGTCATTTTAAAAATGTAGACAGGGAATCTGTTTTGGGAATTTTGATCATTTGAATTCTGTGACAATTTTGTGATTTAATTATTTACTATTCAAGCCAGCGTGTCATGTCACTGTTTTTCTTCTCTTTTGAAATCAGTCAAGTACCTGGTATTCCCCTCTGAGTTAGGTGAATCGCCTCCTCCTCTCTGTGCTGTGAAGGGGAACTGCAGTGTCCCGACTCAGCAGCCTCTTCTGTCGAAGAATCCAGTGAACCAGACAGACAACATCACTGCAGGTAGAAAAAAAAAAAACTCTCTCTATATATATATATGTATTAAGGACTGTGGGGATTAAAATATTAATATCATTTTTATTGTCTGCTTATTGATCTTGGACAGCAGATTATTATACATCCATCAACTGTCTGGCAGTAACGGCCTTCATTTTAATAGTTAATAGCCTTATGATGGAATATTTATAACTGGAATATTATCATGGGCATTTATTATATCAAGCTGCTCATATACTTCTACTGACTTTAGCTCTCCTTGTATCTTGAGTATATCCTCTGTCTTTGGCTCTTTTCACTTTGCATACATCCCATCTTATTCATCTTCTCGCATCCAGACTGCCCCGCTCTGATTAGTGATGGTCGGCGTATTGTTGGGGGGACCTTTGCGACTAAGGACAAGTGGGGCTGGCAGGTCAGCATGCACTGGAGAGGGAAACACGTCTGTGGCGGTGCCATCATCTCTCCTCGCTGGGTCATCACTGCAGCTCACTGCTTTGTTGAGTAAGAGGTGGACATGGGGAATGAAAGTAAGACAGATGAGGAAGCTCAGAGTTAGATACAAATGGGCAGTGCTACCAAACCACAGTCCTCAGTGGGGAGGGCTGTACTCAAGACCGTATTGGTCAAGTCTGAGTTAATTCTGCTAGAGCAGTGCTATTTAAAATGGTCCTGTTGAGAACAGGGCCATTGTTTGGCCTCCAGAATTAAGCCAACAGTTACTTTAAAAATCCTGACAGAGATTTGGATCATTTGAATTCTGTGACTCTTAAAACCAGTCAAGTACCTATATTCCCCTCTGAGTTAGGTGAATCACCCCTTCCTCTCTGTGTTGTGGAGGGGAACTGTAGTATCCCAACTCTCAAGAAGTTATGGCCATTAGTTTAATCGTCTCATCATGAAAGAGGCATCACTGTGTTTAGTTTAGTTTAGTTTAGGTTAGTTTAGGTTAGTTTAATTTAGTTAGTTGAGATTAGTTTAGTTAATTTAGTTGCGATTAGTTTAGTTTAATTTAGTTTAGTTGAGATTAGTTAAGTTTAGTTTAGTTGAGATAATCTAATTTAGTTGAGATTAGTTTAGTTTAGTTTAGAATAGTTTAGTTTAGTTGAGATTAGTTTAGTTTATT
Source organism: Epinephelus fuscoguttatus (assembly GCF_011397635.1). Classification (NCBI taxonomy): domain Eukaryota; kingdom Metazoa; phylum Chordata; class Actinopteri; order Perciformes; family Serranidae; genus Epinephelus; species Epinephelus fuscoguttatus. The sequence continues at coordinate 21,709,911 of NC_064759.1, forward strand.
TTACTTTAGTTGATATTAATTTAATTTAGTTTAGTTGAGATTAGTTTATTTTAGTTTAGCTTAGTTTAGTTTAGTTGAGATTAGTTTAGTTTAGTTTAATGTAGTTTAGTTTAGAATAGTTGAGATTAGTTTATTTTAGTTTAGTTAAGATTAGTTTAGTTTAATTTGGTTTAGTTGAGATTAGTTTAGTTTAATGTAGTTTAGTTCAGAATAGTTTAGTTTAGTTGCACATATACATGTAGAGAAAATACAGGGAAAAATGGCTAATGAAGATACCCTCTCTATTAAATAACAACAATCATACATAAAAAGAAAATGATAAAAACAAAGATTGCACAATTGAATAAAAGTTCCAAACTAAGAAGTATTTCAATATTGTTAAAGATGTACAATTTTACACACAAAAAAACACACAAACAAATTAGAAATAAATCAATGAAGTGTTATGAGTCTTTGCAAATAAGAGTCCTTTTCAGATGTTTTTTGAATAACGATAATGTAGATGATGATTGTAGAGATGGAAGAAAGTTACCCCAAAGAAATGGTCTTCTGTATTTAAATGAATATTGATTAAGAGAAGTCCAACAAACCATTATCATTCACTATATTAAGCTGCTAATATACTGTCACTCAGCTCAGCTATCGTAACTCTTGTGTCTTTGGCAGTTTCCCTTTACAAATATCCCATCTTATCTATCTTCTCCCAAGAAAAGCTCCTCCAAACAATTTCACACTCGACACTGCGCTTCCTTGAGTCCAGAGCAATGCACCTGCCATAACATACTTCCTAGAGTTCCTAGTAATGCCAGAGTATATGTGTTATTTGAGTGCAAAAGTTCACACAATCATTTATGGCCTCATCAAAGTCAGGACAGGAGATCTCCAAACGTAGCTACTGCTGACGGCTAGCTGTTTGGGACCAGGGTGTTCTGAGGACAAAAGTGTTCATTTCTAAAGTTCAGCACTGATGCCTGAAATGTTTGAGTTTTTGCTTTGGTGTCTCTTTTGTCATCTGTTCTTAAAAGTACTGCAGCAGGCTGGATCGGATGAATGGTTGATGAGGAAATTGAAGGACAACCATAAAGACAGACAGACTCCTCAGTTAGATGTTCTCATCTAATCAAATCAAGGGCAGGAACAAGAGAAAGTGAGGGTAGTTCACTTCCCAAGTCATTGCATTGGGCACATTTAGAACATCACGTCTGTCTGTAAGACCTGTTTACTACTCTTTAACATACAGTTCGGATTTTGGGTCATCAAACCAAAGACATTCTGAGCCCAAACTTCAAACTAAGCAGCTCGGAAAATCACGTTGACTAAAGCTGTGTGCAGTTTGGGTATGAATGGACAGTGAGCTTTACTTGTGTTTATTAAGCATATATATGTAAAATAAGTGCAATGACTTTGTGTTAGTATAATAATATGTTGCAGTAATATTATAAAGTAACATATTTAGAATTATTAGTGTCATTTTCTTTCTCTTAGAAACTGTGTTAATGCTGTGTTTTGATTTATCATATCTGTCAAAGAGCTAGTTTAGGCTGGAAATAATTAATTTTTTTTCTTATCTAATACAGCAGAACTTTTAAAGCTTGGCAGACATTAATGACAACTACATTTTTTTTCTTTTGTACTCAGCACCGGGCAAAAAAGATGTCTTTGTGTGTGTGTCGCACACTAATTTATAATATACACTAATCTACTAATTCCGTAGTGATTTATGTCAGTAACACAAACCATAAAAAAGGGGTTTATTTTAATAATTTTATTGGCCCACTGCAGTTCTTGTTTGACACTGAGCAGTATGACACCAGACAACATCAGAGGAAAAGCAGCATCAGCATCATAAACAGTCTCAGTAAGATAAAGACAGCATTGATCTGTGCACACTGGGGCCACTTAACTCAGACCACAAACATCTGTGTGTGTGTGTGTGTGTGTGTGTGTGTGTGTGCTGTTTCTGCAGAAACAACATGCTTGAAGTGGCTGACTGGCTGGTGGTGGTGGACACAGTCAGCATCGCAGACAGCTCTCTGGGGACACGTTACAGAGCACTGCAGGTCCTCTACCACCCTCGCTTCAACAGATACAACAATGACTATGACGTGGGCCTGCTGCGCACCATCACTGACATGGACATGAACGGTAAAAGGAAAGGGGGCCATCTGTCGGTAGGGCTGGGAAATAACACATAATCTATTATGTTACATTTCATAAGTTGTGTCTTCACATGTCTGCCTAACAAAGGCTAACCACATTAACTGCAACTTAACCTTTGGATATCTTTTCTATCTTGTGACAAGAATTCCTAGTTCAGTCTTGTAGAGAAAATAGTGTGGATGCAGGATATTGGATTCTTTGCCGATATCCAGTATGCCGATATATAACAACTTATTCGGCTGATAAACAATTCCAGTATCGATACATTCATTTTTTAAAGCCAATGTCAGCTGATACCAATGATGTACCAATATCATCCCTAGGAAACAGGGCATAAAATCCAACCAAAACCCAAGACAAACCGCAGTTAATGTGGATTTGGGATTCACTGATGCCAGTGACAAAATAATTGATAATGTGACAATAGCAAGATCAATCAGTGACGAAGATGATGATGATGTCAAGTTATCCTAATTTAATTCAAACTTGATGAAGTGAATATTACAACAGAATCATACTTGAGGGTTGCCTCAGATTTTCTTTTACTACTTTTAAAACAGATAAATGACACCAGCACAAATTAAATTTGGTAGGAAATGATAACAGTTTTCCAGCATATGGAAAAAGATTAAAACATCACAACTGTAGTAACTGCACTTTGCCCTTACCTTTATAGCTATTTAAGGTGAAACAAATGCAGTACATTTTTGGGGTCACAGGTCAAATCACTGATCATGGCTTTTTGGCAGAAGAAATACTTTCTGATACCTATTTAATTAGTGCATTACCACATTTCTACCAAAACACATTTGGCTGGAGAGTCAAAAAACTGGAGCCATTTTTCTCATTTTCAGTGTTTGCATAGTTACTGTGGTTAGCCTTTGTAGGGCAGATGAATAGAATTACAAAATAACTGGCATCACTGGCAAGAAATGTTTTAATCAGAATTATCTTGTGTTTTGAGTTACTATTGCATACTATTACAGCTAAAATCCATGCTTCCAACTTGTTACTTGTTACTTGTTATCTGTCAAGTGTGCTTCACTGGCTCTTGCTGTTAATTAATGTTTTCTCTGTGTTATGATTGTGAAATAAAAATAATTGTATCCCTGTCTTGGAAAAAAAAATCACAGTACAGTGTTATTGTCAAAACTAAATGACACAGTGCCTGGTCAAATACCTGCAGCTGATGCCAAGTAAGCATTCAGCTTCCAAATTTTTCACACCATAAACTGGGCTGGGCCTGAAAATTTAAACATCCCATTGGTGTTGAAACACGTGCTTACATCATTGTACGCGCTATCAGCCCAGTATTGCGCAAATAAACACTTAATTTTCTAGAAATATGACATATTGTGGATTTTTTTGAAATATGAATTTGTGGGGAAGTACCTTGATACAAATTAAACTACATCTAAGTTCTAGCAAACGTTTATACAGCCGAGTATTTAGTTTTACTGTAAATATACAGTCCTACTATCAATATTTCTCTCTTCTTGCACATTTCTTCACAAACTAGCACTTCTATAAACTGCACAGCTCTTTCATTTTAATTTAGTTATTTGTAAATATTTTTTAGAGTATTGTTTTATATTTTTATTGTTTTTTATTGTCAATGTTTCTTGTTATCGTTTTAATACTTGCTAATTATTTTTAATTCTATTTTCTCTTATTATGTTTATGTTATGTCCAAATACACCAAAGCAAATTCCTGTATGTGAAAACCTAATTGTCAGTAAACAAGATTCTTCTACCTCTATGTATAACACTTCTAAAAGCCTAATTAAAAAACAAAAAGACAAATTCCTCTATATGAATGTTAGATGCTTGTAAGCAAAGCAAGAGAACTGGCCAACATTTTATGAGTATGCCGAGGAACCTGGCTCAGAAAAAAGATGAGCATATGCAGTCTCATATCATACGTGTGATAACCTTTATGTCTTTATTACTTTGCTTATCAATCTAAGATTATGTTACAATCTGATTACTGTGTGTTGTTTGCAGGTGGGGTGCGACCCGTCTGTTTACCCAGTCCGAGGGAGTCCTTTCTTCCTGGAGCAGCCTGTTGGATCACAGGCTGGGGATATATTCATGAAGGAGGTGTGTTACACTGACACAAACCTTCTGACTGTGCTCTCTGTTTCCCTTTTCACTGTAATAATTTACCCCTATTATCAAATTAGGAGTGCAAAAGTAAGTTCTCAAATACATCCTACGCTCCTCAAGGCTGACTCAAACCCTTTGAGGATCTAAAAATAATTTGACCCAACCTGCCACTCTTAACAATTTCAAATAATTTCAAATGTGTAATGATTTATACACTCACATCCAAATACCTGCCTAGTCTTTATTTACTCCTTTCTCTTCTGTCCTCTCAGGCTTTGTGTCAGATGAGCTCAGGCAGGCTCAGGTCAGGGTCATTGCTCAACCTGTCTGCTCCCACCCGAGCGTCTACGGAATCCACCTAACTCCTCGAATGATTTGTGCAGGCACCATGGAGGGAGGAGTGGACTCCTGCCAGGTACACACCCAAAGATATACAATCTCTATAAACCTGGATGATAAAGGTTTATGAACATAATCTTTTAACTTTACAAAGATCACCCGGGTCATACCCGCACCACCTCAATCACCATTAAGTGTGCAAGCATTGTTTAAAACCTGGTGTATAATGTTGGCTAAATGATTTGGTCCTGTTTTAAAGGGAGACAGTGGTGGACCCCTGGTGTGTGAGACAGCCGGTGGGGACTGGAGGCTGGCGGGGGTGGTGAGCTGGGGAGAGGGCTGTGGACGGCGCAATAAACCAGGCGTCTACAGCAGAGTAACCCAAATGATCCACTGGGTTGAAAGATATTTAGAGGTACTGTATAAAGTGTATGAATGTGTCATGATCAGTCAGTCGAGCTTTGTTTCGTGATTTTGTTGTTAAGTTACAGCTGTGCCAAATACAATTGTTTATGTGCTGCTCTCAAATTGTAAATGCAAATTATATCAACATGGAAAACAATGAGCTGTGCCCAAAATGTATTGTTTTGATCACGAGCCATGAACTTGCGAGGGAGAGCAACTTGACTTTCTTTGAGGACATCCCATAAAGCAGGCTATAGGGGTGAAATTGGAACGCCTCATAATAACTCTTGGGATTGTCATATAACCTAAAAGTGCCATCTTCCCTGCTCATCCCTCCCTTTTTATATCTTGATGGATTTTTTATTGTCAGAAGGCACACAGCACATTTACTCACATTTCTTTCTTGAAAATATATAAAACTATACTTTAGGTTGATGCTGGCATTTTCCCTTTTGTTTTTTGCTGCAGGGCAAACCAGGGGACTTGGAGGAGACCACGACAGCTGTGACTGACACTCCACAAGAACCTGACACTCATAACTGAGACAGTTGACAATAAAGAAGCAAATCACCTGTATCTGCTTGTTTGCCATAAAACTGACAAAAACATTATGATATGATGGTAAACGGCTTAGAAAGTGTTCTTCTTATCTTTGTCACAGTAAATAACAAATTTAAGGGATTCTGTTAAAAATGTCCATCTATGTCATTATGACAAAACAAACTAAACAATAGCATGCTTATGTACAATGATTAGTTTCAGTTATCAGATTCTTAAATTTCAATATTGGTATCAGCCATGTTGGGAAAACTACACTAAAACTGTAGTTTACCAAACGTTTATTTACTTTACAATGAAAAATAATTAAACTTCATCTTAACTCCTCAAAAAATTGTAGTTTGTGAGCATAATACTAGTTTCAAAAGATAGTTCAGCTACAACTGGAAACTCATACAGTTTCATGGACGTATAACTGAACCAACACAGCACAATGTAGGTGATGATTTTTAAAAAGAAACTGTTTTATTCAGTGTTTTTACCAATTTAATTCACTGGGTCCATTTGTTTTGGAGAGGAAGAGACCTCTGCAGCTACTATATTAACTATATTAAGCTACCGATAAAAACCTCCTGAATGTCTAGAGCTTAAGCTATAAGAGAAAATACTTGAGCACATGTTAGCAGGTGCTGGACTGGCGGCCTGTCTCTGACATGCTGAACAGTGTAGGAGAAACACCGATTTTTAATCTGAAACTGCTTTATCCAGTGTTTTCACTGGTTTTAATCACCTGCTCTATTTGTTTTGGAGAGGAAGAGACCTCTGCTGATAATTCGGCTCTTTGAAACGTCCTCAACAATGAACACTGTGGGAATCCTAACTAGAAGAAAGTTTCAGCTGGTAGAAATCTGCAATCCTAAATGCCCCTCAGTCCTACACACTGTTCTTTTAAACTGCCACCCAACAACTGCAAATTGTAGTTAAACTAGTAATTGAACTACAAGTAGTAAACTGCTCCCCAACATTGGGTGTTGTTCAGAAAAACCCAGTATAAGTTTAACACTAACAGCTTTTCAAAATACCTTTTCTTCTTTGCTATGCTTTACACTTGATTTGTTGATTCAATATAGGCTACTGACTTTAATATCCTCCTGAGGCCCTGTATCTATCACATTTTGGGTTTGCTGCACCTTTTTCTTCAATCTACTTAACTTAGACCCATTGTCCTCATTCAAGGACACTTTTTGTGCCATCCAGTGGTAGTAAGAGCGTAATACACTAATCCATCTAAAAACAAGATGGTAGCCATCTCTGTCAAGTCAGTCTGAAGCCGATCGAAACACAAAAGTGGACAAGGTCCAAAACCTGATCAACTTTTTATGGTTTAAACTTGTTTATTTATGATTAATAATGTTTATAGTTTGATATGGCAACAAGTTTGACCAATTTTAGCAACAGTAACAAGCTGAGACGCTGTTAATTAGTACCCGTTTGAAGACATTGGGACTTTATTGTCATTTCGTCTGGGGACACTAGGTATTTATTATTATTGAGAATGTTTCAGTTTTTTATAGTTATTGGGTCCTACTGATCCCAGATAGCTAGGACAAAAGTAAAAATGTATACCAAACAAACATTCGGGTCTCAGGAGGATACACCAATCCATGTAGAAACAAGATGGCAGCCATCCTTGCCAAATTAGTCTGCAGCTTATAACGACACAAAAGCTGACAAGATCCAAAATCTGATCACATTTTATGGTTGAAATGTGTTTATTTATAATTAATAATGTCTATAGTCTGATACAACAACAAAGCCTATTTTAGCAACAGTAATAAGCTAAGACACTATTAATTAGGAAGTACTTGTTTGAGGACATTGGGTTTTTACTATCATCTCATTTGAGGACACTGGATATTAGCGTTGAGAATGTTTCATTTTTTTTATGCTTATTGGGTCCTACTGATCCCAGATGGCTAGGAGAAATTAAAAATGTATACCAAACAGAAGTTCAGGTCTTGGGAGGATACACTGATCCATCTAAAAACAAGATGGCGGCCATCTCTGCCAAGTCCATCTGCAGCCGATCCCGACACAAAAGTGGACAAGGTCCAAAACCTGATCACATTTTATGGTTGAAAATAGTTTATTTATTATTTGAAATGTTTACAGTTTGATATGACAACAAATTTGGCCTATTTTAGCAACATTAACAAGCTAAGACGCAATCAATTAGGAAGTACTCGTTTGAAGACATTGGGTCTTTATTATTGTCTCAGTTGAGGACACTGGGTAATAATTATTGTTGACAATGTTTAGTTTTTATAATTGTCAGGTCCTACTGGTCCCAAATGGCTAGTAGAAATTGAAAATGCATACCAAACAAAAGTTTGGGTCTCAGGAGGATACGCTTATCCATGTAAAAACAAGATGGCAGCCATCCTTGCCAAATTAGTCTGCAGCCGATCTTGACACAAAAGTGGACAAGGTCCAAAACCTGATCACATTTTATGGTTGAAACTTGTTTATTTATGATTAATAATGTTTATAGTTTGATCTGGCAACAAATTTGACCAATCTTAGCGACTGTAACAAGCTAAAACACTGTTAATGAGGAAGTACTCGTTTGAGGACATTGGTACTTTATTAATGTGTGGTTTGAGGACATTGGAACTTGATTATCGTTGACATTGTTGAGTTTTTTATTTATACTTATTGGACCCTACTGATCCCAAATAGCTACGAGAAATTAAAAATGCATACCAAACAAAAGTTCAGGTCTTAAGCCAAAAACAGAAGATACACAGGATACAAAGATAGCTAAATACAGTAAAAGTATATGAGCAGCTTAACATAATAAATGATCATGGTAATATTCCAGTAATAAATATTCTAAGACTAACTATTAAACTTAAGACCATTACTGCCAGACAGCTGATGGATGTATAATATTATTCTGTCCAAGGTCAATATGTAGGCAATAACAATGCTTTTGATAAATATAAATATATCATTTATACAAATGTTCAGGTGTGTTTTGCATGCCAGGTGACAGCTCCTTTTATTTTGGATTGTAGCCTACTTTATTTTGGGTGATATGAGACTTCTGATAAAAGTATATGTCAGCAGTCACGTAGGCCTCCGCCACAGTCAACACACTGTGTGCGTGTCTGTGAGCGTACATGAGCGGTGCTCGTGCACTACAACACACAGTAATGATCGATAATGACTGGTGAAGGAGATGCGCGCGGAGCAAGTTGACCTGCTGGACTGCACTGGGTGAAGTGAACGTTTGGTTGCTCAATAATAAACATTTGCTATGACAGTAACAGCCGCTGTAAAAGCGACTGACACTGTAACACCACTATTGTGTCTCAGTTCATCCAAGGTGAGCGTGAGGCTTTGAAACCCTGGCTCCCTTTCATGGAGGATATTTGACATTATCTTGCACAAACCCGAGCTAAACGCGGCTGCACATTGTGACAGGCTCCCACCAGCAGCCTCTCAGGACATTAACGTTAGTCCCCGTTTAAACAATTATCTGGTAGAGCTTTCAGGAAATTATCGACGAACGACAATGTGCTCGGTAATAAGCAGGGTGAAACCGCTCCAGCGGGTTCTGGCTGTCACGCTTCGCCTCAGAGGAATCACCGAGGGCTCAAGTTACGCTGCGGCCGAGAGCAGATGCCTCTTTCCCGGTGTCAGTGCTGGCATTGATCCGATACGAGCTACCAGGAGGTCGTACTGCTCCAGGATGGCGCTGGCCGGAGGACCGCTCTTCAGACAAGTAGGTTCATATATATACATATGTGCTTTTTCCATTCACTTTAAGTTGTTGTGTCAGGTCGGATATGTTTTTGAAGTGTTTGTAAATAGCTGGGCTGCTAACGTTATCTTAACGTCGCGTGAGCTGACAGTAAGCTAGGCGGAGTTAGCTAACGTTAGCCGTTAGCTTAACTAGCTTCCTGTTAAGTTACATTCAAAGTTGATATTTGTTTAAATTTGGCCAAACTAAGTTATCAGATTCATATCTGTGGATTGTGGTGGTGATTAATATCAGCCAAACATGCCCCTCACTTCGCTCAGTCTGCTCTGTATTGTTTCAATAACGTTGTAAACCCGGAAGACTATGTACTGTATGTATGTAATGGCTGTAGCATGATGGCACTAACGTTACAGTTGACATATGCATCCTGTCCAGCCTGATGTATACTTACAGCAGAGGACAGATTATTTATTGTTTATTATTGACCTCGGAAGCAGCAGTTGACGAAAAATTTAAAAAATAAACTTTTTCTGCAGCTAGCTGTATCTCACTGTCTACATTTCTATGGCAGCTAAGCAAACTGAGTCCAATGAAGAGGACTGTGTGGTCCTTTTAAAAACTCCAGGACAAGCAAGTAAGGGGCCTTGAGCTGAAATTGAAAAATCCCTTGGCTGCAAACACTAAATATACACTTATCCCTAACACTGCAAATTGTCCAAATACTTCAGAGGCACACATTTTGCACTGGCAACAAGTAGCTCCACATCCTTATCTGTTACATCTTTACATGCTTTCTTTCTCTCTTTTGCAATTTCACACACATTTGCAAGCAGACACTAGTGGAGAATGACAGGGAGGATGTGAATCCTTTATTGCTGAGTCACTCCTGTGCTCTCACCTGTTTTTTTTTTTTTATCTGTTCAGCTGTTTGAGTGCGAGAGCAGCACCTACACCTACCTGCTGGCAGACACAGAGACCAAGGAGGCAGTCATCATTGATCCAGTTCTGGAGACCATTGACAGGGACCTGAAGCTAATAGAGGAACTGGGGCTTGATCTAAAAGTGGCAGGTATCTGAAAGGATTTGGTGCTATTCCATTAATGTAGACACTGTTTAAATATCAGTGTCCCATTCGCTTTAATGTCCAATACAAACCTTTTTGTTTATTTACATACACGTCTGCTGCACATTATCCTGTCAGCTATGAGGTGTAGGTTGACTTAAGGATAATTTAGCTCCTGTACTGGAACAGTGAACTTCAGGGAAAGCTTATCAGATGATTTTGCTAACTCTGCAAAGCACGGGAAAAACTTTGCCCAAGAGCAAGGTAAATATAAAGGTTATTATAAAGTCACATCTGTATTCTGTGTTCTGATATGAAACCTCACTCTTTCCAAGACTTTGAACTCAGTTAGGCCAGGCTCATACACAATTGTACACTGTAGAAAGCAGGTTACTTGTGTCAAAAGACTCACAGGACTGGGCAATTTGGCTGGAATAAACATCACACTATTAATAAGAATATTTTCCATCATTGCTTTATGTAACAGAATATCAAAAATGCATGCAAGATTAAATTAATATTTAATATAATGGCTTATATATAATCACAAAACTATACCACCAACTCTTGAATATGATATTCTTGAATTATTTCCAAAGCCTGTGGTAAAACACTATTTCCTTTTTCTGATAGTGAACACCCACTGCCATGCAGACCACATCACAAGCACTGGGCTGATGAAGAAAAGACTGGCTGGACTGAAGAGTGCAATCTCCAAATTCAGTGGTGCTGCTGCAGACATACACCTGAAAGAGGGAGACAAGATCACCTATGGAAAACATGTAAGAACATGTGACTTGTTTCATCACATAAAATTGATCCATACAACCCTCGTTTTAGAAAAAAATAAACTGACTTCTGATTGCAGTATAGTTTTGAAAGTCTTTTCAGCATCTTGTATCTTGATTGTGCTCTTCTTTAGCTTGGTAATGTATATGGACATATCACTATTCTGGACATTGTATTTTGGATCTGCATCATCTGTTGCTCTGTAAAGAACTCAAACTTTTTCTGGCTGCTTGATAAAATATTCTTTACATGCCTCCCTTGTAGTATCTGACAGTGAGAGAGACACCGGGACACACTGATGGGTGTGTGGCGCTGATCACAGAGGATCAGAGCATGGTTTTCACTGGGGACGCTCTACTCATCAGAGGCTGCGGCAGGACAGACTTCCAGCAGGGTAGACATACTTTTACTTTGTCCTGATAAAATACTTTATTCATTTCTCCTGACACACTGGCTGGAAAAGGAAGCATTTATTTTTGTAATTTAGCTAGAGGAACACAAGAGGGCAGTATTGCATCTTTTATGTCTTTGGGATTGTCTGATCTTTGCCACATGTTGTCTCTTTCATTCAGGCTGCGCCAAGAAGCTCTATAAGTCAGTCCATGCGAAGATCTTCACTCTGCCAGACCAGTGCCTTGTCTACCCAGCGCATGACTACAAAGGTTGGCTGAGAACCCACAAATCTCAATGTCTTATGGAGTCACTGGTGTAAAATTTAAAAACTGGTTACACAAAAGAAAGAAATGTGAAGCACCAGCACAGTGTTGAAAAGCTGTTGCCAGTATATTCCCTCCCATAGCAGCCAATACTGATGTGATACACGTGTTGTTACTAGAGTGTGTTTATACAAATGCAAGCGCGAACAAGTTAAGCTTCTCCAACATGCCTCTCATGATTAATACTTCACCTTTTGTGTAGAAAAGAAGAAGTATTCTGATCTTTCATTTGAGTAACAAAAAAGCAATACTACAGTGTAAAAACACTTTGTTACAACTGAAAGTCCTGTGTTCAAAATCTTACAAACGTAAAAGCACAAAACAATGACCCTCAAACTTTACTTAAAAGTATCAGAAGTAAAAGTAGCCATTATGCAGAATGGCCCATTGCAGAACTATATATTATTGCATTACTACGTACATAGCATTAATGTTGCAGCTGGAAAAGGTGAAGATAATTTTAACAACTTAAGGTTATTCCAGGGGGCCTAACCTATGTTAATATATTAGGGCATTATAAAATGGAAGAGGGTCATGTTGTTTCACAGTAAACAAAGCACAGACAGCTCCACTTTATTGCAATTCATAATAAATCCAGTGGTGGGAGACATTGTACAGCCAAATGAGGGTTCTCCTCCAGAGCACATGTAAGGCCCATTCATGCATTCATCTGCAGTGGTTTTTTAAGCAAAACCACCCTCTTATATTAACAATGGTGTGATGATATAGTACAGTCAAGACTTTTTTAAATAAACCTTGGACACAGGAATAGGCAGGCAGACAAAAGATCAAAGTCTGATAAATTATGAGATAGGGATTCAGATTCAGGCAACTTACTAATCCCACTAGGGGCAATTTGTTTGAAAAGCTTGCCTTGCACACGTGCCATAATATACAGTACCATGTAGACACATAAAGATGAGTATTTATTGAAATAAAAATATGCTGAGGAGTTCAGTGTAATAGAGGAATATATAAATAGAAAAAAAGTCAATAGTTTTATCATCGCTAAAATAATTAAAATCAATAACAAAAACATTTATAGAGAATTAAAGAGACGAATCGTAGAGGGAAGTAAATATTTCAAATAGTGATTAGTCTTACAAGCAGGTTATAATGTAACAATGCCCTGACGGCAACAGGGAAAATTCACCTGCAGGAGTTTGAACATGTCCAGAAGAGGCTAAAATACTTGTTGCTTTATGAAGGGCTTGTTGAAAAACAGAACAAGTACCTTTGTGTCACTCCTTTGACCTTAGAGCAGATCTTAATAAAGCTACTGAGACTGTTTGTGTCTTTCAGTGTGAGGCTGTGAAACCAGCAGATACATGAAAACCACAGGAAGCTCTCAATAAGAAACTGATAAAAACAGCAGAGGATGTCAAGACTTCAGTTTAGGGTTTAAAATTTGCATGTCTGTCATATGAAATACAATAGATAAATGCTGAGGTTAACACAATGAGTGGATTGCCGTACGAGTGAGTCACTATGACGAGCGCAGAAGAAACAGTGGAATTGTAAGACCCAACTGTGGGTTCGCTGTGAGTCGACCAGCTACAACAGCACTGCAGAGAGTTGTTTAAAAGGGGGATGTAAATGGGAAAACATCCAACATGCTAACGCACAGCTGACAGCATCACCCAGATGTGCCGATCACCAGGACAAGGGGAAAAAAACAGCTCATCCTCCCCTCTGCCTTCTAGCAGCCTTTAGACACAAAAGCAGAACGGGATATGTTCAGATGTTGTATCACCCAGATGTGCTGATCATTGGCACCCCACTAGAATGCAGCCTAAAATTTCATAACGAGACACGCAAACCTTCAGAGGATATTTTTTGTGGTGGCACACTGGTGGAAGTGGCATATCATTGATGATTGAAAATATAAATTTCTAAACACTTAATTTTGGGTGGTAACACGTTACGTGAAATAGTAAATGTAGTAACATTCCTCAAAACCCTATTAGTAATGCGTTATATTACTTTGTTTCTGCTTAATGTAATATATCCCTTAAAATAGCAATAAATGCAAAATATTTAAGTAAGTGAGAAGTACCTCAAAAATTGTGGTCAAATGTACTTGTTGCTAATTTGATACTAAAATGATAAGATAAGAAAAATGCCCTTCCTCAATCTGTCAAATATCAGTCAGAAATTATATTTGATGCATACTGATTTTAAGATGATATCTGATAGAAGTGAGTGGGCTGATATGTCTGTATATATCTGCTTAGGTATTTACAGGCTGTGATGTCTTTGCACTTACAGAATGTTATATTTTCATTTGATTGATCAGTGAGGTTCAACATTTGGTAAATATCACACCACATCAACCACAGATGACATCATATCTATCGGAATCTGTCTTTGCGTGTCAGGTCAGATGGTGTCTACAGTCGGTGAGGAGCGCAGGTTTAACCCACGCTTGACCAAGAGCCTGGAGGAGTTTGTGAACATCATGAACAACCTGAATCTCCCCAAGCCTCACAAAATTGGTACTGAAAGTATTTTTTTTCTGCAGTCCAACCTAGTAAACATAAGTCTAATTCTTCCCAGACTCGCACATAGAACATTGATATGCTTGTGACCATATATATATTTCTGTAACCTCTCTTCTACCTTTGCAGATATTTCAGTGCCTGCCAATCTGGTTTGTGGAGTACATGAAGTCTGAATGTCCAGCGAAAAGGAGGATTTTAATCAAATCAAGAATTCATATAATCACAATCAACCTTATTGGCCAGGTATGTGTACACATACTGTACAAGGCATTTTGGTTTTTGCATATAGCAAAGTAATTAATATTTACACGTTTGTATCTGAGCTGAATTAAACAAACTCTGTCATTAAGTGCTTTAATGTGTGTATTTACGTAAATGTAAAGATGCATATTTGAATAGCTGCTGCCATGTGGAGTGAAGCTGCTGACATAACTGTGATGATGCTAAAAATGAAAATGATATCAGTTTTATTTTAACTGTTAGAAAGGAATGCTAAAGATCTGCTTATGAAGAAAGACCACTATTAATATATATTTTTTTGTATTTTCATTAAATTTAAATATGGCTGACTCTATTTGGACGTGTTGTTATTATGAATCGAGGAGGAAATTTACGAGCAGGAGAGCTCAGATAGGAATGTTCCATTCAAGGTTTGGTTTAGTATTCATGAATGCTTAACTGGGACAATTGAGTTCTTCCACATGGCCTTTCCAGTGATTCCGGACTGCTTTAGCCAAGGCCTCACACACACACACACACACACACACACACACACACACACACACACCACTCAGTCTGCTGCCAGCCACAGCCTTTTTGCATAGCAGGAAAATGAAACTACGCTTATTTGCATCCAGAATCTGAGAGCCAAGTTTCCATTGACAACATGCCACTGCGGTGCATTTGTGTTCTCGTTTCGATGTCTAATAGACAAGGGTGTCTATTGAAATGTGTTTTATTATCTCAGTACGATATGAAGAGGAGCATCATCGCCAAGTTTCGACACAGTGAAGTCTGCTTCTGGGTGTCCAGATGTTCTCTGCGTGCTGCTCTCAGCGTGCGTTTAACAGCTCACCAGCCAGTAAGACAGGTTTGTTTGGGAGTGTCGGCCTGTGACTCAGCCACATGCCTCTGCCGGAGAAATGCGCTCATGTGATAGTATGCTGTATGATGGTGCTGGACCGATCACAAGCTTTCAAGAGCCAGTGTCAAAATATTTCTGTTGAACTGTTTTTAAGTGAATCTAACTATTCCCCTGCAGCTTTTTACTCTCGCCAGGATTAAAAGGAGCGCTGGACTGATAATGCACACTATTTTGTCTCGGGGAATACCCTCACCATGTGAAAACAATTCGACCCAGGATATTTCTGCCTCTGCTGTCAAGATTCTGACCATTCTTTTTTCCCTATATTAACTGAATCCCACACCTTTATGGAGTAAGCCTTTAAAGGTATACTGTGCAAGCATTGTTGGCTACTGCTTGTAAACACAGCATTCAAACTCGGCCTCTCCCTACAATGTTTGTACGTACACTGCTTTGAGCTTAAAATTTGCTGCGATGGAAAAGGCACCTACCTGTCCAACAGGAAACATGCCCTTCCTCTCCTTTGGTGCCCGCCAGCAAAAGTGAAAGCCAACCTCAGATTCACTCTCATTTTCAACAAGTACCGTCTGCTTGGTGTTTTCTATATTTGCGTTTATTTTGGTGCTGTGTTCATGATTTTCATAGCTTCCTCTTAGCTGCATGCTACTACTGTACCTGGTTGCTACCTCTTTATAAGGTCCTAACTTCACCTGCATGCTGTTTGTAGCTTAGGGAAACGCACCTATAAATGTCCTCAACATACTTCTAAGACCATTACAGTGAAACTTTAAATGTTTCACAGCAACTCATTAAATTCTACCGAATGGACTGAGAACTCTTATATTACCATAACCTACAGTACCATGCAACCCTTTCACGTATCTTGGTCACTACAGTGGACAGCTATTTAAAAGCCATTTGCTTGTATATGCATAGGTTTTGATACTGTAGTTGCATGCAAGGGTGTTTCAGACCCAGAGCTGACTTGCTTTAGTCTGAATCAGGGATTCATTTTGTTAGTGTTCGTGTTCTCACGGCAGCATTTACAAGCGGACCAGGTAAAATGCCTTGTGTGACAAAGCTGCTCTTGATTGGTCAGAATTACCATGTGGGAAAAATCCAGGAAGTAAACAAAACGTAGAAGAAGAGTACACTTGCAAGATAAATGCGACACTTTCTAATGTCATAATGGAGGGACAACTACGCAGGTTGATTTTTTGGTTCGGATCGAGGTCGGAACACGTTCTCACCACAAACAAACCGCACCAGAGTTTGTTTGTAATCGGACTCTTCAAGAAGGTCTCGGTCCAGTTGTTTTGGTGTGCACCTGAGTGTGATTGCTGTGTTCACAACTGCCTAAACGAACCACACTTAGGGGGCAATGAACTTGAGATTGATTGAAACCAAGATGGCTGACGGAAAGCTAGAAACGTCGTGCAGCTCAATAATATCTTGCCCATCCTTTTATAATAGGAGCCCCTGGCAGGTTAATAAAATCTGGTAACATCAACTAACAAGGAGTAATACGGCTGATAAATTTTCTAAGTGCTGACTTTATGTTGTGAGGAAATTACAATTAATCATCTGTCCACTAACCTAGGCATCATGCATCGCTGGCTATATTTCAACTGCAATAAAAACTATTACTGCAACTTTGTTGTTCTTGAAAACACCTCATCTGCAGTGACTTTTTGGCTGTAAATCAATTGATTTATGAGAATGTAATGTTCAGTTTTTTGTTATTTTTGCAGAAAATGTTCATTGAAAGAATTATATAGTTCAACAGGGAAGGTGTGTGGTAAATTGAAGACTTAAACACATGCTGTCCCACTGAGTGGATGTGGAAAAACTCCTTGAAAAATGCATTTCACAATTTTTGTCATGCCTTAAGAGCGATAGAAACACTCATGACTGAGGCAGTAATAATTCATGCATGAAAGGGTTAAGAAACTCAAGAATACATGTAGATTATCTTAGAAGAACATTACCAGACAACTGAATTGTGCATTCTATGTCCATTTTAATAGTTAGGGAGGATCCACCATCATAGAAATGGACTGATTGTTAACTAATAAACAAGGGTGTGTCGATCTGACACGCTGCACTGCAGTGATACTGACAGCTCCGTCTGCCATGATAGAACCAATCCACATTAAATACAAACCCTCTATTATCACAGTTTTTAGAGCAGCAATCTCTTATGTTTCAAAACATAAAAATCATTCTAATGACTTTTACACAGTGAGGTATGCAGATTTTAAATTTCGGAAAGAGCACTGTCACTAGATCAGTATCTGGTATCTGCAGAGTTGACGTATTGGTGTCAGGAGAGAAGGCTTGGATCAGTGCACACAGTACATGAGCCCGATGTATTTAATTGGATCCAGTTCCTTTCAGCTGCACTTGTTATTGTTATTTGGGTGGGTCATTACATGAACATCTTTTATGTTTTGTCCGTGAGATGCCTGCAAGGTTTCAGAATCCTCAAAAGAGGCACAGCAACTTGGCTTTAAAGACAGACTTGTTTAAGAATAAAAGAAAGTGTCGGCTGGAGAAAAGGTTATCTGTCGGTGGGTGTTGGCTGGTCACATGCAAGTTAATACTGTCAACACACACACGCACTCGTACACACCATCTACCAGCTGTCTCTGTCAGCACTTGAGACAAACAACATGATTTAGACAGCCTCTGCCTCACCTTGCGTCCCCGCCGACAGACAACTGCATTGTCTTTTTATTCAAAACAGGAGGTGTGTGTGACCGTTGTCACCGTCAAGCTGAAGATATGTTGCTTCAGAGACACGGTGCTTTCTACGTAAAATGGTCCCATTCTCTCGGTCCTGTTTTGCTGCTGGGAAGCGAAGGTGCCAGCTGTTCTTTCACCCACTCTGTGTCACCCATCTGCCAGCCCCCTTTCAGTCTCTCCCTCAGCCCACTTAAACTGTGCCACCATGAACCTGCTGCCCATTCTCTCTCACACCGTCCACATGTCACAGGAGAGAATCTATTACACTATCAGCTCATTCAGAAAGAGCTGTAAAGAGGCCAGTCAGGGTGATAAAGCCCTCACAGTGAAGTGTAGATCCTGCCCAACAGACCCTAAAGAAAATACTCTATAGGGTATATAAGTGTACCTCTATACTCAGTATTCAGCCCAGAGTCGTCTTGTTTAAATTGTTTTTATCTCCTATAATGTCATTAAGAAATTCAGACTATTACTAACAGGAATTCACATTGCTGTGGTACTAGGTGGTAAACACAGTAACTGTCTAATACTTTACGGTATTTTAATCTCTACTGGGATCACTGTAAGGCTGCTGTAAGGACTTACACTGTTACTCACATAGGTACATAAGGTAGTCTCAGTCATCCAGGTCATGGGATTTCTAATAGCCACATTGCCTTGATGGTTGTCGAATATCTAATTGTATGTTTTTGCCACTACAATATTCTGCCATGACTGTTGGTGAGTTTGTTGTGTTCTATAGCAGCACTTTATCATATTTTTTTTAATCTCTGTTGCAGTGGTTCCCAACCGGAAAATGGGCTGAAACATCCCTTTCCTCACATTTAGAAAGATGCTTTAGTCTCTGCCCTCTCATTTTCAATTGAATTCCCTGTTTGCACACCAAGAAGCAACACACATATTTTCTCACATATTAAAGTTTTTTTAAAGAAAGCCTGATTTTCTCTGATTCTCTAATTTTATTGTTTTGTCTGATGAGACCTTGGCTGTGTCCGAAACAAACTCCTCATCCATTTTATTTCAGTGCCCAAATTCTCAGTGTGTAAATGTATCCACTGTATAGCATCCTAACAAACTCGCATGACAGAAGGAAAGACCTTCTGCTAACACTCCCACAATGCAATGCACCACAGTTTATAAATGTGAAAATCACTCTTGTGCAACTCTGCAGCTGCACTAATGACACAAAATGACACTGATTCATAAGTGTTAGAAATCTAATTTAAGTGCCCATTGTAGAGTAAACTACTCAGTGGTTATCATAGAAGGAGTGGTGAATGAGTGCATGAGGGAATGATTGTGGACGTGGCCTCTTCTCGGAGGTGTAGATCCCCCCACCTACAACCTGTGCAAACATGTAATCAGCCAGAATAACTGAAAACACCTGTCGGGGGTTTGTGTGTAGGATTTGAAAATCTCCAACGTTGGCACTCTCCAGTGGTAGTATCAGAAACACATGCTGATAACTGAGCCACAAGTGTTAACACTGATTTTACTTTACTTTACATTCTCCTCTGGCACATGCCGAGGGGCTCTAAGCCAGAACCTCTGTGCAGATGCTTTGTATATTTCACAATGCAGAGCAGAACAACTTAAAGACCTGAAAAACAAGAAATTCTAAACATTCACATTGAGTTTGTCACAAGAAAGATCCAAACATATAGCACCTTCAGAGGGAGTGTTCAGACCCTCAGGGTTTCTCCCTAGGACGTATGAAACAGGTCTGGAAAGTCTCCAAGGACTTTCAGTGTTGAGGACTAGTGAACTACATGTCATTAAACCCGTAGTTTAACTACATTGTGCAGTAGCTTGCTGGTAGTTTCTACAGTAACACAGAATTGACAGACCCCAAACTGGCTCTAATTAGGGCCAGTCTTGTTCTGTGCTATTGTAGAAACATAGTGGTGCGACACGGCGAACTCCGTAGACGAGCACCCAATCCCTGTGTAGACTTAGTGATTCAACATTTTTTGCGCATATGTGAAGACTCGAAGAGGACTCAGCCCCCTCTAAAGTGAACCGAACTCAGACCACCTCCCAAGGTGGCCCTCTAAATATCATGCTATTGCACTTTGACGCCTGAAAAAACAGTTGACACCACATCGGCCTGAAATGCCTGCAAGGACGCAGGACCAGGAATGGTTTGGTCCATGGAAGATACTGCACGTCTTCAAATGTGGAATGCAGAATACATCAAATAGCAACAGTCTACAGCACAGAGAAACATGAAGGCTTTCCTCCAATTTTAAGTTCATCTGAAAACGAGGGGCTTAATAACCACACTGCAGGGTCAGGTCAAAGTAAAAAAAAAAGAACCAAACCGCCTGGACAACATCACGCAGTTGCAACAGCTGCTCGTTTGGGAGCGGTATTGCCAGAAACGACCACTGACCAGGAAGAAAAAAAAAGCATGAGGAAGGAGAAAACCCAGCTCATGGATTGGCCAGGACCAAAAACGGAAACCCATCTCCTGCAGTCGGCTTGGTCACCACGAGACCTTTTCCAATTTTTTCTTCTTTTTTTTTTTTATTATTATTTTTTTTTACCTCTGCTTCTCCCAGTTCACGCTGTTGGCTTTGTTTTTTTTCTTCTACCCAGAATGCACTGTGCTTTACGTCACTTCCTCACTTTGGATCACTTCCTGTCTTTGGTAAGCTGGATAGTCCGTTTGCATTTCCGACTGTAAGCGAACCGCACCAGGGATCACTTGCAAGTGAACTGAGACCCCCAGTTTTCAAGCGGACTAGGGTTCGAATGAGCGTTCACACCACTCCAAACGAACCCAACTATCCGTGGAAGCGGACCAGGGTTCGTTTAAAGCGGACCAAATAGCGCCAGTGTGAATGCGTCCTAAGAGGACTGAGTTTGGTGTGTTTAAAAAGGTCTATGTGTGAAACACCCTAAAGCCATGTGATGGGATTCTTCACCTATGTGTGGTCACTGACAGTTTAGGATTGTACCAACTGACTTTTGTTGTCTTAACATGTGAAAACATTAAAAGTAATGGCACTGACCTCGAGTTCTCCTGGTCTACTCTGACCTATAAGTTCAGTCTCCCACTACATCGCTATGATATTAAAGCATTCCCATGGGAGCTTGTCATGAAAAGTATTTAAGTGGCCTTTTACTCCACAGCGCACTGGCAGTGTGCCTGGATGCCTCTTTAGCTGAGCCACTCCACAATGAGAAAGCCCTGTCAGTTCCCAGAATAGAAGTCCCATTTCGGTGCAGGACTTGAACGGGACTGTGGCTGTTTGTACAGCGCAGGAACCGGCGGTGAAGTGAAGTTTGCGTTTACTCAACGTGGACACGGTATTTTCTTTCATTGACGCCTCCAACATCAAACACTGTTAATAATCGGCCCCCGCCTCCGTCGTCGCCCTGCTCCGCGTGCGCTCAGTCCAGTCTCACCTGTTGACGCCGACACAAGCACCGCGCCGTCACTTTCCTCCCGGGGAGGAATTCACTCACACCAGGTGGACATAAAACAACCCAGCGGAGAAATAACGTGTGTGTGAGTTCACAGCAAACAGTCGGTGAGCTCGGAGGAACTTAACTCGGTGCTGGAGTGTGTGTGAAAGTGAAAGCGCTTTAAAAGTTTGCCGAAGTGACGTTTCGCTTGTTTTTTTTTTAGCCCTCTATTTAATTTCACCCGGCTCTACCACTATGTTACACACCGGAGGAGACACAACTGTTGCTGTTTAAGTTGGAGCACGTTTTCCAGGTAAGACACACTGTTTGCTTTAATTCCTGTGTTCTTTTTACCATGTCAGCAGAAACCTTCACATAACTCACACAAAGCTCGTGTAGTTCCTGTTGTAAAGTCCCACACAGACAAAATGTTTCAGTATGTGTCACTGACTTGGGAAAGTTAGGAGTCCCTGTCTGCCGCAGACTACACCAACATCTACTTTTAATCCCTGTGCACCCACAACAAAAGAGGAATTAATGCAGCTTCCTGATGTAGACTGCGTTCACAAAGCAAAACTACCTGCATGTTTGAAACTTCTGCTGTGACTGCACATTGATTCACATTCACTGTTTGCCTATTTTTTAGCCTGCACAGACCTGAATAATAAACATTATTCACTCCTTATCTGTGGATTCATCACTGTAACTTTCTCCGAGCTAAACTGCTGCTCCCCTGTCAAACTCCTATCCCATGACAATAACTCTGGCTTACATAAATTCCCCCTTTGTTTGCAATGACCCTGAGATATCTTCGCTTTTATCCTTCCATCAGCACGCAGGGTAAACACAGTGGGTGGGAGTGTAGGTTCAGGGTGGATTGTGAGGAGAGATTGCCTTGGGTCGGTAGGGTTTCCAGTCAGGGGAGTTCTGCCTGTAGTTGTTGTCTGTGTCACACACACACACACTCACCTTGTTTTGACTGGCCTTGGACAAATCTGTGTCTGAGCCCTGCATCCCAGGCTGACATTAATGGATCACTCTTTTCTTGCATCACAGTTACCATAGATTTACTCAGGCCTGAGGAATCTCTCGTCAGTGCGGTTGAACTGGTGCTAACGCCAGGAGTTGCACACGTAGCAGGATGGGGCTTTAATCAGTGCCCCAAGAGATTTTCTCACAGTGTAAATGAATTTATGCATTTGCTTTTTCTATCTGACATTTTCTAACGTTAAAAGCCTAATTAAAGCCTACAGGTAGATGTACATAAGGCTTTAAGGAACTTTCTCACACCTTTCAGTGATGCTCAGTGCATTTGAGTAGCACTGCAGCTAATGAGGCCTTTTTCATAGCTGATGTTACTAATAACATCAATAATGGCTCTCCCAGTTTCCCAGTAATCCATGACACTTAGCCAGTATGCATAAAACCGTGAAATGGCTTTTCATTTTTGAGTCAGTGTATCACTTTTCCTCTGATAATCTCCCATCACAGTGTCCCAAAGCTTCAAGTCTTTGAGTTGCATCTTTAGTGCGACCAGCAGTGCAAAACAAAAAGACACTTAATGATATAAAGCTGAGGAGAGCAGCAAATGGTCAGATGCTGATAATAATAATGATAATAAACTTTATTTATATAGCACCTTTTATACAAGAAAAGCAGCGCATAGTTGTATAAGCGTAGTATAAGCACTGAAGCACATGAAAGTAGACATAATGGACATAAAAAAAGACAAAGCAATTCAATATAAATGACATTTAAAACATGTATTAACTGATTCATAAAATCAAGTAAGATTTTAAAAGAGTTGCAGCAGCATGAAGCGTAAAATGGAAAGTAAATGTGTACAAAGAAAGAGCTTCAGACCTGTATCAGGAAGTCAGAGCTAGTTAAAGGCTAAAGTGAACAGATATGTTTTTAGCTTTCTTCTCCTCAGGTAGTGTGTTACGTAGCTTTGGCGGGAAATTGA
Organism: Epinephelus fuscoguttatus; assembly: GCF_011397635.1. Lineage (NCBI taxonomy): Eukaryota > Metazoa > Chordata > Actinopteri > Perciformes > Serranidae > Epinephelus > Epinephelus fuscoguttatus. The sequence continues at coordinate 21,733,460 of NC_064759.1, forward strand.
CAAAGGCTGCATCCTTGATCTTCTTCTGGCTGTTGCTGGAACCTCCAATAAACCAGCAACAGTTGATCACAGTGTTCTTGGAGGCAAATAGTTAACAATGGAGTTAGCAGCAATGTAGCTCAGTCCCAGGCTATGTAGGGCTTTCATGAATGATTGGTATTTCTAGCCTTCTTACTATCATTGCTTCTGATGAATTGCTATTTACAAAGTTATAATCTTCCGCGGTACATTTCAGGAGCCACTTTGTGAAGAAGCATTGTCTTTTTTAATTTTTGATGCCCTGCTTTGCTTCAGTTTGTGTCCCACATCTGACTCGCTGCATGTTGTTTAAAGTGAGAATAAAACACTGAAGTGGGACAAGATGTTGATTTGCACCATTTAATGTGAGATATGCTGTGGCAGCGTTTGATTGTGGTCACATGAGGCTCCCCGAATTAGGGATAGATATCCAAACTCAGGGCTTTTTTTAATTTTGTTTTTATAGACCATTTAACTGGATTTGCCCATAGCCCAGAGTGTCAAACTCTACTGAAAGCTGGCATCAAATGTCTGGTCAGAGTTGTACTGGTGTTTTCTTATTTCTTTGATGAAACAGCATCTGCTTTGAATCCTGATTTTTTTTTTTTTGTTTTGTTTTGTTTTGTTTGACATTTTAGATGACCTTACATATTGTTCACGCAAAGTTCTGGTATGGCTGCTCATGTCCAGACAGGATTTAACATTTGAGAAAGTTGGCTTTGTTTCTTGAATCATAGAGAGTTTAAATCCTGCAGAGCATGGTATTTAAAAGCAGTATTTTGGCACTGATAAAGAAATGTGGGTATTTGGCTTTGCTATTTGTGGTGCTGGAGCTGGAATGTCCTGAAGTGTACAACTGATGATCGATATTGCTGAAAAATCTTCTACACATAAAGCAGCTATTGTAGTCACAGCACAACATTTTACTCTGGCATCACTTCATCAACCAATTTTCCACAGGAATGTAGAAAAATACACCACAAAACAACAAAATGAGCCCAGAACTGTCCAGTAGCCCAGTACCAACAGCTTCTTTCTTAAACTGAAGTGCTTGTAAGTGTTGTAGATTGTTTTCCTTTAATAGTCACTGTCACATACAGTTAGTTAGCAGGTTGATTCAGAGCACATAAGCATATGTTGTTGGTATTTTCTTGCATGTGACACTGAGCATCTGTCTGCATCAGTTGTTTTGTCAAATGTGTTGCCACCCAGGTGTCAGGCAGGGTTTGTCACTTCTCGCAGTGACAGTTGGGCGACAGCCAAAACTCCCTCCTCTCACCTGCTTTTCCTGCTCATGAACTTGTCCTGTGACGACAGCTTCCTGGTCCTTGGTGCCAAGCCAGCAGGATCCACATGCAGCAGGTCCAGAGGTCGCTGCTGGGTAGCCCACAACGTTTCATCTGTCAAATGACAGCGTGCTCTTTCCCCTAATGTGAGGTCCATAAAAATGTCAAGATCTTATCCTATTTAAGGAAGCAGGACTCGTGCAACATTTTAATGTGTAAAGGTTGACGTAATACACACATGCAGAGGCGTAGCTGTTGCAGCCATTATTTCCCCTTTCTTACAATCTAGAATAAACCAATTAGTGTTCTGTAACAAAAGCAGAAGGTTTTCCAACCAAATTTCAGTCTTATAAAAAGAAAGCAAGACATTATGTGATTTTTCTTTGGTTTGAGCCAAAGCGTGGCCGGGCCAGAGCAAGGAAGTGGCAAAAAAAATAGGGACTTCAGTGTCTAAGTTTTGATAATAAAAACAGGAAAATTACTTATGCTCTGTGGAAACATTGTGAGCATGAGATACTAATGTAATGATGTCAGCCCTGCTATTGAAGACAGAGTTTTAAAGACTGGAGATTTGGTCTGTTTGGTTGAAGCCACAGCCTGTAATTGTGGCCAATAAAAAAGAATATGTGACTTCCTAGTACTGTAGTTCACAAGACATAATAGCTGGTTTTGGTCTAAAGCCTGCTGCAGATGAGAGGACACTGCTTACAGTAGCTAAAGAGGCATTTTATCATCTGGATCATAGATGCCCCTCTGCTCTGTGTCATGCCACTGTGATCAAGTCAATGCAACACTTGTAGAGTACAGTAGAATGAATGCATGCTGTGGTGAGCAGGACTGATTTCACAACCTGCTAATCCTCTGAAAATATTTGAGTCTGTCAACATGACAGTCAGGTGAAGTGGAGGTTTAGAGTTTTATTTTTCAGTCCTTTCAAAGTCTGCAACCAGGAGAAGGTCTGGATTTGGTCAGCGCAAGATTTATTCAGTTGCACTAGGGCTGGGTTAAAGTGATCGATTTATCCGATTCAAATCAATCTCCATTTGAATGACCCCATATGGATTCATAAATTCCAAGATCGATTTTTTTAATATACACTTTTTCCCATAGATGTGTGAAGCTTTAACCACTTTAATCTCGTGGGTAGTAAACGGGCTGCGGCACTAAATTATTACCAACCCAGGTCTTGAGAAGCTCCGACATTACCGATTCTTTTATCTGTAACTGTAAGCTTACTTTTATTATGTTTTGGTGTAATTTATTATCATGTTGCAGCAGTTGTTATTTTTTATGTCAATAATTCCTAAAATTCCTATTGTAAAATGTACAGTATTAGTTCTCTGAGAATCACTGTCACATTCTAGCAAAACTTGGTATTGTAACTGAAATATCCTCAATGGATATCGGATTGAATCGTATTGAATCAGAAATTGAATCGAATGAGGACCCTGTGAATCAAAATTGAATCGATTCAGGAAATCAGTGGTGATACCCAGCCCTTAACTGTACTGTTTGCAATCTTATAGACAGACGTGTAGGGTCATAAATCCTGACTGTGAACGAGCCAATATATCCCTGCACTCTGTCACTTTCTGTCCTTAGACCTTCATCAGGCAAAATCCATATAGGAGTTGTTTGCTTGTATGTGTTTTACCAAATGAATAAAGCAAGTACAAGTCATATACGGTGTGCCGGATTCAATGGAAAACAAATAGCCTTTCTCATATTGTGCTAAATTGGAAATTTTGCGTCAGCCCACAGAACTAACATCACCTGTCTGCTGTTTGCACTATTTGTTCCAGTCAAAACTGGGTCAGTCCATCTGCGTCACTCAGACCTACTTGTTGCCACATTATTGTTTTATTTAATTCTATAAAGAAACTCCATTGATATCTGTTAAACTGTAAGTTTAGCCATCGATTTATGTGGTCTGAGAGCAGCTAAGCACGACCTCTGTGGATTAATTCAGCAGTGTGCACTGCCCCCCTTCTCACAGGGCACTTTTGCTCACATGCTCCATGTGTGACATGTTTTCCCCATACTGCCCTGGCATTGAATGCATACTGACAGGCTGTAATCGACATTCACACCCACACAGAACATGCCACCGTCAGAGCTCTATTGTCCTGTGTGTTGCTGGTGGAATATAGCTGTTGTCAGTGTTGACTTTTTTCCTTTGAGCCACTCGCCAACACGGGGGTCCCGACAGGGACGGGGTCATTTCAGGGTGCTACTGTGTGTTACTTTCATCGTGTGGGAGCTACAGTATGCTGTTTTCATTTTCAGTTGCAGATTAGTGTTTAACTTTAAATATACTTAGCACCAGTGAGGCAGACATACTGACAACATACTAACATAATCAAAAGACGGTAGTACAGTGGAACATAGGGACACTACAACACATATTGAAGGGCCACTCCCCTGGTTTTACACAGGAAGTTCAGCTCATGATGTCTTCTGTAGCTGTGGAGGAGTAATCCACAGATTTCACCCATCAAAATCTATTTACAGGTCTTTGGGAGTACTAGTGATTAAAGTTGTTTCAAGCCTTTTTTGGCTCTAGAAGGAGCTGTGTGATGTCTGAGACATTGCCTCTGGTGATGTCACTCAAGTCAGCGTTGGTTGGATCTGAAGACTTAAAGTTTGAAAATGAAAAAGCCCGCCCCTCATCTCTGCTTGAGGATAGCAGCTTAAGGTTGCAATATTCAACTGGGCCTATACAAAAAGTTATGAATGAATTTTTGATTGACTGTATCAGCATGTTGTGTGCGCACATCTCCCAATAAAGATGCAATCTCAAGCTATAAAATGTAAATTAATTAAAAAAAACCTTCACAGGAACCTATTCGTTGCCATTAGCGAGTGGGAATTATAAGTGTGACACATCAAAAGCCCTGCTTGGCAGCCAGTGTGAAGACTGATAATAATCAAAAGGAGAAAGCTGTGAGTGGGACGATGGATTGCTTAATTGTACGGAGCAAATTACAACAAAGCGGCAGAGAAAACGACCTACTACTGAAAGAAAAGAGAAAAAAACAGTGTCACGAAAGCTACCTGTCTTCATGCATTCATTCATTCATTTTCTGTAACCGCTTATCCTGTTAGGGGTCGCAAGGGGGCTGGAGCCTATCCCAGCTGACACTGGGCAAGAGGCAGGGTACACCCTGGTAAGGTCTTATGTTGTGATAATACACGTTATAGAAGCTATTGTGCATGTATATAAATACAGGCGTGCCTTGAGATTGGCTTGAGCTTTGACGTGCTCTGGGCACAAAAAGTTTAAAAACCACTGGCCCAGTGGAGTAGTGGCATCCTGAGCAGAGAATGAAGTCATGTTCCCTCAGCGTGCGTGTTGATTTCCGAGCTTCTCTGTTCAGTGTTGTGGTACACAGTCCGGCTGTGCGTGCACATTGATGCGTCTGAGTCCCTTTGTGTGTGTCCCATTGGATAGCTAGCTAAACATTGCTGCTATGTATTGATATTGGGATGCTGTCATCATGGAAGCAAAGCGCCCACCCTCCTTGTGCCCCAGAGGGTATCACCATTAGCTCTGTCAGCACTGTTGCTGTTGTTAGTACTTGTAAGAGACAAATTTGTATCTTGTATTTACTATGTATGCACACTAGGTGGCACTATATGGATATTTCGAGCATTAGTGTATAAACGCAGGAACAACATTATTGCCGTCAGGTGTTTCATCCCGGAAGAGCAAAAGGTTTTCAACCGCTGTGTTGTGGGACAGGGTGCTACGTGCTGAAAACTGTGTATTCGGTTCAGAAGACGTTTATTCAACCTGTGTTTGGTGGTATCAATAAACATGATGATTGTTTGGCAGTTGGAACCTGCAGTTTATTTTCCGAATGCAGCGCAACCAAGGAAGCTGTGGCATCAACCGTGCAACGCACATCAGCCAGGTCAGGCCGGGTGAAACATGCATGTAGCTGCAGGTAATAGGCTCAGGTCCTACAGTACTGTTTTGCTGTTGGCACTGTTAGCTGCTAGCTGCCCCCTCCATGTTGAGAGCTGTGTGCAGACAACCTCTGAACCTGTAGTAGTAGTTCTTGTTTCATTTTGAACATTTTGAAATAACAATTGTATTTACTAAAGGATATTGCTGCCAGGCTCAAGGAGAAAACACAACCCAGTTTCAAGAGTCTCTCATTAAGACCAGATATATTTTAATGTTGAACATATTTCCCCTCATGACATGCCAACTGAATTCATTGCTGTATGTCAAATTTCATCATAATTTAGTGTATGTGCTTCCAGAGTTATAGATTATTATTGAAAAGTCTTATTTTGTCTACCTCTCAGCTCTTCAAGTAACAAACATGACAGCTAATTGAATGTTCTGGATAAAGTCCATCAGTGTGTCTGTATGTGACTGCTGTCTCTGTAGAAGGCGGGATTTTCTTTACTGAATTTACTTTTCTCATGCAGCAGGACACATCCAAACAGAAGTCTGACTTCTGTCTGGATTTTTTTTTACATCAGACATGGCTGAAACTTCAACAAAGCCTCAGAGTGAAAGAGAGTGATAAGACTTTGCTCATTTGAGCACATGGTGAGACAATATGACACGAGGAGTATTCTGTTGTTGAACATACGTAAGTCTCACATCACTGGTCTGATTGTGTGTGTGTTTGTGCATGTCTGTGTTATGGTGAGTCAGCTTTTGCCAGTTATTGCTGTTCTGTGGTCGATGATTAGCGTTGCAGGCTGATACACAGAGTGCTGAACTCTTCCAGGTTTCTGTTTGAGAGTTTAGCGTTTTGTCTTGTGCTACCTCTGTGTAGTCTTCACATAACTCACACAGAAACACAAGCACAGACACATGCACACTGTGTTCACTCCCTCTTCTTATTCTCCAGAGGCGCTCCCCTCCCCGCAATCAAGTCCAATTATTTTGGGCACAAAACTGTGTTTTGTTCTTTGATCTGACGCTCAGGCTGAACTTTGCCCTCTTTTTTTAGTTTCCTGCATGTGTTTACTTTTTATCCATACTCGGTGCCTGTCTCACTGTCTCCTACTGTCTCACCATCTTGTGTTGTTTCAGTGCATTGTGTTTGTTTAGTCTTTTGTTTGTTGCAATTGACAAACCACTGTGTTAACATGAAAGCATGGACTTCACTCCTGAATGCCTCTTTCTCTCTCTCAGCTCCGCGGGGTTGATAGTGTATCTGAGTGGACTTTAGCTGGAGGTCAGATAGCGAACTCTTGCACTGATGTTTGTTTGGATAATAATGTAACTCAGTGTGGAGCTCTCCCTGCCTTGTTTTCCCCAGAGGTTAATAGCTTTTACTGGACTGTAAAAGGTCGGAGAGCACAGTAGGAATTATTAGTAGTGGGACAAATGATTGATAGAGTAATATATAGTAACATGTTCCCTCAGATACTGGAGCTGAGGTGCACATTTTCTTTTACTGCAGACCTCTGAACTCTTCTGCTTTCTGCTAGTTCAACATTTTACACATGAACACGCTGCTGTGTGTTTCTGTCAACTTTGTTACAAACCATACCTTTTTTTTTTTTTTTCTAAAGATATTTTTTTGGGCATTTAGCCTTTAATGGATAGGACAGACAAGCGTGAAAGGGGGACAGAGAGAGGGAGTGACATGCAGCAGTGGGCCACAGGCTGGAGTCGAACCCGGGCCGCGGCGGCAACAGCCTTGTACATTGGGCGCCTGCTCTACAACTAAGCCACCGGCGCCCCACTGATAGTGGTTTTTTTTTTATTGGTGACTGTCTTTCAATAATTATTGTAGAATCAAATTATCCCTCTTAGCAATATGACTATAACACAGATCTGACAACCTGCCAGCTAATTAGAAATGACCCTTAACAGAGAAAATACTTCTTTAAAACACTGTTTTTGATTAACTGGCAATGTCCAATCAAAGAGATTATTTTTACCCTGTTTTTTTCTTTGACTGGAAGCATAGTCTGAGCTGTGAAATAACCCAGTTTACTGTAAACTGCTGTCGACAGTATCGTCTTGCTGCAGAAAGACATAAAATCTGCATTTTTGTGCCTCAGTGCTGGAGACAACAGTGGCCAAAGGCATTGGTGTTTTTGGGTTTCAGACACCCGTCCGTCCATCCCTTTCTCATGAATGCAATATCTCAAGAACTGTTTAAGGGAATATCCTCAAATTTGGCAGAATCGTCCACTTGGGACTGAGGATGTGCTGATTTTAGATTTTTGATGGTCAAAGTTCAAGGTTACTGTGACCTCACACAACCACACAACACCGTTTTGGACATTAGTCAAGAATTTCTCTGCTAATGATGACAAAACTTCCCACAAATGTCAAACAGGACATAATGATTAAGTGATGACATTTTATGTCCAAAAGGTCAAAGGTCAGCTTCAGTGTGACATCATAATATTTTGCAGAAAACACTTTTCTGGCCTTTATTCAAGTCATAAATCAGGAACAGAGGGGGAGACATTTGGTTAGAATTGGTGACACTAATCTTGAGTGTCCACCTTGGAACTGTGCTGATGGTTCAGTATAGAATGTCTGTGCTGCCGGGTTGACGATATGTGTGAAGCATTGTGGATGGATTTGTTGCTTCTTTACAGCAATGTCAATATTTTAAAACACTGTCAACAGTCAGGACTACATATGAGTCTGGACAGACATGGATATAAATTGTAACTTGACCGGTTGGCGGACAACTGTGAGGCGGTAATTCTAGTTGTGTATTTTAACCCTTTTTAAATAATTATTTAAAGTATTTTTAAATGTTAAGACGACACATAAACACCATAGAGAACATCGTGTGGGGGCACACCAGTTAAGTTATCATGAGTCCACGTGTTAAATGTCCTTTTATTGTCCAGACACTCAAGGTAAAGCTGCGTCAATAAAGAAATAAAGACAGTCCACTTCTTCCATATTCTGGGGAATATTGCTCCTCTAGACCTCAGGGAAAGTTATCTTTTCCATTATAAAGATCTCCTTGATTAGGAGACAGATACCAGTCTTTTGCATTTGGTATATCCTTCCTCACTGTACCAAAATACAGGACCTTAATATCAGTAGGTATTTCATATCCCAAGATCTTTTTTATAACTGCTTAACTAACTAATATTTATATTCAGATTCAGATTCAGAATACTTTATTAATCCCCGGGGGGAAATTGTTTTGTTCCAATGCTCCGTGCAAAGTAGAAATAGAAATACAGCATGAATGGAAACAAGAGATAAAGTGTCTAACACTGCTATTGTGACTGGGATAGGTGGCCCTTAATGTTGGGTGTGACGAAGAAGTGGATCAAGTTTTTCCAGCTAAATTCTCTGTATCTCTTACTTTTTGATGAGGAATTTAGGTATTTTTCTGTGGAAATCTGTTAAACCAAAAAATGATGAGTCAGTACAAGTGTTAACCATTGCTCTATGGCCACATCAGGCACATCTCTTCATATTGGGTGTTAGTGCTTTCCCTATTAAAATATAGGCCTATTTTTTTCTATGGAAAATTAAGTCTTTTTTTAGTAGCTTCCATGTCATGAGACCCTGTCTTTGTCTTGGTTTGTTTTATTAGTCATCGAGTGGAACTTTCCTTCCATGAAGGACTCATTAGGATCAGATCAAATAAATAATCCCACCACACAGACAATTATATCTTATAAAGGTAGCTGTTTCACAAACAGTTGTCTCACACTCATTTTAAAGGTGCCGATTTCACTTTTATTCACAAGGTTATAGACATTAATGATCAACCAGTAAACATGATGCTTCACCAGTAACATGAAGTTGGAATTATACCCATACAAATATCCTCATGGTGTGAAATATTTATACTTTTACTTGGAGAACATAAATCTTTATCCATGGACACCTCTGTGAGGCTGCATCTTGCACATTTGATGCATCAGATTAAGACACTGCCGTTTTGACATTTAACCGTCCACTTCCTGCCGTTCTCATATCTCTGTCTGTCTAGGCCAGTGGTTTCCAGCTGGTCCAGCGCTGGGGTCAAGATATCTCCTCACTCATTAGTTCAAGGTCCAGTTTAATACAGTATGCTTCATACTTGCGCTTAGCCATGTTGTTGAGCTAGTTTGTCTCTGTCAAGTAGCTGTCCTCACTCTACAGCAGGAAATGGCACTTCAAATTAAAAGCTCTATGCTGGAAATTCAATGGACTTAAGTGTTTTTTTCCGCTTTACAAACGTGACATGTTTGCAAGTCACATGCAGTCCATTCAGAATGGACCCATGACCCACTTTTGGACCGCGACCCACTGGTCTAGGCCTTCTCCTCTCCAATCTCCTTCTCTATGTCAGTGTGCCAGGCGTTGTTTGGAAGCCCTCACTCATATCTCAGCTGTATATTTATCTCTGAGCTTCCCCTCCGCCTGCATTCCCTGCAGCCTAATAAGGTCTGGATACAGGGAGAGAGGCAGGGCACAGAGGGCGAGGGTAGATGGTGGGAAAAGGTTGGACAATAGGAATCGAGAGTATTTTCCCACAAATTGGTTTCTGTCTGTGCATGTGTGCATTTTTCTGTTGTTTTTTGTGTAAAGAGAGACCACACAGTGGAGCACCAAAGGGCAAAATAAAGTAAAGAGACCAGGATAATATAGGCCTTTAGGTTAGAATATACCCTCATGTTGGGAAGCACTTTGATGCAGGGCAGTGTAAACACTATACAATGATATGTGCTCTGGTTTATGCACGTGAATGTGACAGACAGAACAAAAAGTAGAACATGAAAGTACTTCAAAGTCTACTCTGATGTGCTCAAACATTTTTGTGGGCGGTTTCTCTAGTTCCTTAGGCGATTGTTCTGGCTCCATTCATAGACTGTGTCGCTGCTGATGCACGTCTAAAGCCTTCAATGGAAACAACTGTTATCTATCACTCTTGTGTCCACACACACACACACACACACACACACACACACACACACACACACACACCAGAGTCCCTCATGAGAGAATGGAGTCCCTGAAACACAACCACAAACCATCACCCACATCCTGAACTCTCCCCTCTCTTTCACTATTGCTTCCTCATCACCGTAAGGTGTTTTCTTCATCACACACTGTTTTCTGGAAGCCGGGGGGGATTTCTGTGTTTTAAAGTGCTTATGCAGTACTACTCAGCTGTGAAATCCCCTCTGTGAACTGTCACCTGATCCCTGTTACGCCTTCAACCGTGCAGCAGATTAGATTACCACAATACTCACCAAAGTAAGTAGCTCTTGTTAACTGCCTCCCCCTGTCTCTGCCTTTAGAAATGCCCCAACATAACATGGAGAGCAGCAGGAGCCCGTGGCAGCAAGGGCTGCGGCCGCCGTGGATCACCAGAGTGGCTGGAGGTCATAGCCCCGCCTCCTCTGGGGCGGAGTCGGACACAGAGAGTAGTAGCACAGAGAGTGAGAGGGTAAGTGTGAGTGAGATGATGGTGATGCAGTAATGTGGCTGTTTTATGTCAAAGAATGGGGTAGTGGAACGTGAACTCATCCTCTGTAGTTCCTGTATGTGACAAGAAAGAAGTGTCTCGCTTCATGCAGTTAAACCAATGAATCATCTCACATGACCGGACTAAAGTGTTTTAGAGCTTGCATGTGGTGACTGTCTACTTTTCTTCCTCTCTGTCTGTCAGTCCTGCATTAAAAAGCTGGAGGTGGGCTCACTGAGGGTCCTGTCATCGCCCTCAATGCTCCAACAGCGAATCACAGAGATCGACCAACAGAAGGAGGAGCTGAAGATTGAGGTGAGCATGTTGGACGATTTTGGACGAATCATAGACAGGCACACAAACATCCACTTGTCTGATCACATTCAAGAAATCCAAGTGATTTAGTTCAGTGAGCAGTAAAATGTGTAGCAGACCACTCAAAGAACTAGCGCTGACACAGAATAATCGTCTTCGAGAAAATTAATTGGCAATTATATTTTCAATATAATTTAAACAGTTTCAATAGTTGACCCTTCACTAAGTCCTTCCCCCAGATGCAGACTGACCAATCCTAACGTAGCATCTGGCCGGCTCAGACCAGGGTCCGACAACTACACAGCTGTGCTCCATTGACTCTAATGCAGTCGTTTCAGATTTCCTTCATTTTCAGGCTGGGTTTGTGGATTTGGAGCTAAATGTTGTGCCTGGGACACGTTGTGTATTAATGATACTTGTTACCTGGAGAGATTGGAAACAGATATACGTTTCTTCCCTGTTCCAAAACCAAAATCAGACCCTGAAAAGTGTAGGGTTAGCTAGCTAGCTACTGAAGATATAGCCTACTGAATGTACACACATGCTGCTTTTGCTTTTTAATGATTATAACAGTGAAACAAAGACTGACCCTGCTGTACAGGAACCAGTGAAGGGAAGCAGGGAAACTTTGCTGATATTCAACCAGAGTGTGTCATTGCATTGTGCGCAGATGAGCGTTGTTTGACTTTCCCAGGAGATCCCGGATGCTGGCAGTGGCATGGGTGGAAGCCAAACACTGTTCATCTGCACACTCTGCGATGCCACACAGCTGGTTCCTTATCAGCTGTGTATCCCTTTATATTCATTGTCTTCTGTGGCGATCAGCAGTGATGTGGTGGTTCACTTTTACACTGTGATCTGTAGCCTATAGTTGGGCTTTAGCTTCTAATTATCTTTGTCTTTTTAACCTGTTGTTGCTGCTGAGTCAGTTTGACATCCTGGATATATCCTTCAAACACAGACTGTAGACCCCTCTGTCTGCTTCTCTCTGGAATCACTGTGTGAGTTTTTAAAAGTTGTTCTGACAAAAAAAAAAGCTGTTTTAAAGTTCTTAGCAGGGGCCGTTTTCACAATTCTTTGACATTTTGTAGACTTTAGAATTATTCAATCAATCGAGAAAAAGTCTGCAGATGAAACGCTACATATTGCTGCAATACTTGCAGTTGCAGCTCTGGAATGAATTGACGAATATGTAGTCTTCACTATCTGTCACACAACAGGTCTCTATGAGTGCTGCAACAAATGAACAACCAAAACAGAGTTTCCAAGGAAGCACTTAAATGATTTTCAATTGTGTCTCTGCTGATGTCTGCACATTTGAATCTCCGAGCCGTCTCCAGACATCAACACAATCACGGTAGAGGAATGCATATCTGTGACTTGCTCAAGCTCTGGTCAGTATGATTCAGCACGGCGGCGTCTCCTGTCCTTTCAGCTGCAGCTGGAGATCGCCCTGCTGCAGGGAGAGCTGCAGACGGAGAAGGACCAGCTGCACAGACACACACAGAAGCTGCAGGCACTACAGCAGGAGGCCAGACAGAAGAAGCACAGGCACACCGACAGACAAAAGGTATCATGTGTCAGATTGATATTCATGTTTGTTTTTTTATTGCTCACATATGTGTGTTGCATTTGTGATGTTTTATGCCATGATTGTTTTCTTCTGTCATGATAATGACCAACAGACTGATAGTGTTGATTTATATGGCTTATTATAGTGTCACAATCAAAACAGAAAAAGTTGGCTCAAGGGATTTCACACGCAGAGATGCGTGGGCTCAGTAATGGTCCACTAACATCAACACAAGATCAGGTCAATGATAACTCAATTCCCATGCAATGACTGTTGGAGTAGATCTGGTTTGAAGTTGGGTGTCTGAAGTCACTCACAGCGAACTCTGTAAACATGGTTGAGAAATCGATTTGTTCTTGTGTGAGAAAAACAGTTTTGCTTTTAAAAGTAAGGCGATGACTGTACCCTTACCTCACTGTCTGTAACCGCAGGAGCGAGAGAGGCTGGAGGAGGAACGACGCAGGGTGGAGGAACTGAAGGGGAGGTGTGAGGAGAAGGAGAAACTGATCCCCAGTCAGCCAGAGAGCCAGAGAGAACAGCTGACTCTGCAGCTGCAGCAGGTGAGCGTCTGAGCTGCACGCGGCCTCATGAATGAAGCAATGGAAAAAGAGGCTTTTGCGATAAATTGATGATGATGTCTGAAACATATTCAAACATGTAGCGCCTTCTTTTTCAGACTAGTCTCTTAGATGTGATGATTCAACATGTTGGCCTCATGTCTGAATAAACTTCTGGTCACTCTTACGTAAAAGTCACAACAGCAGTCTTACTAGATCATACTCAGTAACATTTTCTTATCACTGTCAGCACAGCAGTAGTCTGAACTTAAAGGGGTAGTCTGGATTTTTTGAAGTGGGGTCGTACGAGGTAGTTATCCATTCCCAGTTTGAAGAAGAGGACAGGACTACCGCCACAGAAGCTAAGTGGTGCAACAATGTATTTTAGCCACCTAAAAAAGCAATTACAGTTTAAGTGTAGGCTATATTCAGAATATATTTCCACCACTTTACCTCGCTGACAGACAGCCCTTTCTGACGGGGAACTGTAGCCGTTATCGATGCTCTCTCCAAAGCCACCAGACTCCTTTGACTCCTTTCCAGAGTTTTCATTTGGGGATGTTAATTTGTATTTTTAAAAAAGGGAATAACTGGCAGTATAAATTATTCCAGTACTATTTAATATTGTATCGTGGGGCCTCTGGTGAGTCCCATCCCAAAGCAGCTATCCAAACGAAATCTAAAACTGAAACTGATACTGTGTGCGCTGTTTCGGCTCACGACTGTGTGTGTCTGATGCAGTGTGTGTGTGTGTGTGTGTGTGTGTTAGCGTCGGTGCTGACTCCTTTACACAATCTTGTCTTTTGGCTGCACAATGTGTGATTGTTTAGTACCTGTTCAACCTGAAATGTCAATGTGTTGAGACGTTTACACACACACAAACACACACACACACACACATAGGATTTGTATTGTTCCTTCCGTTTTAAAAGTAGTGTTGGTCCAGCTGCATCAGTGTTGTGACATGCCAGATTTATTTGGAGAGATCTTTTTAGAAACTGGTTTGTCACATATTGCGCCACAGAGAAAAACTACACACACACACACACACACACACACACACACACACACACACATGCACACACACAAAGAACTGAGGTACACACTGCATAGGAACAAGAGCACAGGTTCAGTTATAACACAAAGAGGCTGTCTTATTTTCACCTGCACTTGCACCTTTATATACTGAACTCTACTGACTCTTTTGAAAATGTTATTCAGGTTCATTTTTGCATCAAAGCTTTAAAAGTATACTCTGCAGGACTGTCTGTTACTGTTGGTAAATGTAACTGGGTCAATTATACAGAAGTAATATGTGCAACAAGTCACATGTACATTTGTAACATTGAATATTATAATTCCACAAAATTTGGTTCAGTTGTTATTACTTGACACACTTAGGCCTCCGTACTCGATATGTGGAACGTTTGATAGCCAGTTTTTGTACCCCTACGTTCTCCTTTGCTATAAAGGTCTGCCTCTCGCCTTACCTCTCCCCTTTTGCTGTTGTGCTTTGTGGGAGAGGTAGGCAAAATTGCTCTTATGGTAATTTCCGTGTTTTAGTCCTGGAGTTTGTATGGTTGTGTATGACGGAGGCTTTTGTTTTGCCACTGTTGTCAGTGGAGGAATAAACCAAGATCGCCTCCAAAGATATCCACAGTCTGGGCCTCTTTGTATCTACACAGAGCAGACGTCACTAGAGTCCACCTGTTACATAAACAGCATCACCAGTGAAAGTGAAAGCCAACCCCAGCTTCACTCTCTTTTGCTATTTTTCATATTTTCCATTGCTTCCTCTTTGATGCGTGCTGCTTATGGTCTGCCACCTGGCTGCTACCTTTTTAGAAAAAAAGTCCTGACCTCACCTGCACCTTGGGCCCTGTAACATCCTGTACACAGCAAGACAAGAAGAAAATTCAGGCAGGAGGCAGAGTCTCTGCAGATAAATACACAACCACACACTTCTAGTAGGTCATATGTGATGATAGTGAGGGATCACTTTTGTATGAGTCTATGCATTGTTTTTAAGGAAATCCTTCATCATGTACCGTTTAAAACCAGTGCTTACTCTGACAGATATCAATAGATACAGATTTTCTGAGTAATACAAAGTATGAAATTCAAGTGTTATTTGCTGTCTTCTGTTTGTGTGAAGTATACTGAAGCATTTAATTCTGTACTGGGATAGTTAATGCCTTGATGCACCATCTGCACACAAACTCCTTTGTCATGAAAGTTAAAAAAAATATATATATCTTAATATGAAGATATTATTGTTATTGTTTTTGGAAGGAATCAACAGTTTTTATAATACTGAAATAAAAAAAACTAAATGGGGATGCAGCATATTAAAATTAGCTCTATTTTCATACAACATTACAGCAACTTTATGCTTTATATGATTTTAATAGCTGTTACTGAAGTCTGTCTTTTAGAAAATAATATTTTCATGGATTAGTTTGCAAAGAAGTTAAAAAACAAAGTTGTTGCTTAATAAAATTGGAGTGCTGTTTTTTATCGATAAGAGATTTAATTTGTTATACAGCATTTTAAAAAAGTGAACCTACTGAACAATTGAAAATAAGAGCTGTTAAAAACTAGTTGTATTAGACCAGGGGTGTCAAATATACGGCCTGTCAGCCAAAACTGGCCCGCCAAAGGGTCCAATCTGGCCCACTGGATGACTCTGCACACCGTATATTGGTGCATTTGTAAAGGCTGAGAGGTGCCAGGTTTCAGGAGTAAGTTAAACACTGCCTGCTTTATGTAAAATGCTACTTCAGAGGCTTTTCCAATCAGACCAGAATACACATCTCCGAAATAACAATTATTGTGGTCATATTTAGAGATATTAAACCTTTGTGCAAAATGTTGTCAATAAGCAGCTTCATTCTTCTATCTTAAAAAAGTATTGTTGAAACCCTACTGCGAAGGCTCTACAAAAGTTTTTGATTTATAAATGGTTTGTGAGGCAGGGAAAACTTAACCTGCTGTCCCTGTAGCTACCACCTTAGTTTGTGTGGTGTGGTGACGTCAGCATTGCTACACAGGAGTGGACATACTTGGAAAAAGTGCACATGTTATCATCTGTTTTGTAAATGAATGATTGTTTTCAGAATGCACTTCTTTACACTAAAAGAACAGGAATCATTTGGAGGTGGTGTTATATACAGGTTTTATGCAGTGATTTTACTGGTCCAGCCCACTGGAGATGAAACTGTATGTTGCCCATTAACTAAAATGAGTGACACTCCTGTATTAGACTCATCTGTGTCGTCACTGCAGGAGAAGGAGGTGATGGAGGCGGCAGTTCGGGCCTTTGAGGACTGGGAGTTTCGTGTTCTGGAGCAAGAGAGCGGCATCGATGAGGAGGATGAGAGCGCAGCGGACGATGAGAAGGAGGGGGAGAGTGGAGAGGAGATGAAGAAGGAGATCTCACGTCAGCAGCAGGCGATCAACACAGCGCAGGTAAACAACAACAGTGTGTCATAGGAGGACTGTTTCAGAGAATTTCACAGCTGCTCCTGACGTGTTACACAAGTTTCCAGCTTATCTGCGTGTCATGTGCTTCATGTCAGTGTTTACCCTCGCAGGCTGACAGGAGGTTAACATTCACGCAGATCTGCCTTCAGTGCAGACTTGTGACGTCAGACTAGAGCAGGTGGACAAAATAATAGGAACACCACACAAAGTCCAACCTGTAAGAAGGAATCTTTAAGCTCTACATGCATTAAGTCTGTGTCAGACACATGTGCATATGCTTCAAATTACTGTGACTTGTAAGATGTTCCTTTCATTTTGTCCACTCCTTGGGCATACATACAAAGCTATAACAGATTTTATTTAGTTTGATTGTAGTTTAAATGTTTACCTCATCTGAAAGTCACTAATTTTAATGAAAGATTTTTGTTTCTTTTGTGTGTTAACAACCAAAATAATGGACCGAATCATGATGTTTGCACACAATAACTCGCAGGTAGAAAACCACTGTGTCATGTACCTACAATTTAATGGTGCTGAGCCAAC
Source organism: Epinephelus fuscoguttatus (assembly GCF_011397635.1). Taxonomy (NCBI): domain Eukaryota; kingdom Metazoa; phylum Chordata; class Actinopteri; order Perciformes; family Serranidae; genus Epinephelus; species Epinephelus fuscoguttatus. The sequence goes on from NC_064759.1 coordinate 21,750,648, forward strand.
AGAGGCAAGGAACAGATGAGATATTGAGAGAAAATAGTTAAGTCTTGTTGTGTATAGGGGGGCAGGGTAACAATAATTAGTGGAGAAGGGTTTGGGTTTTTTGTAATTTACCTGCTGAGCCACAGACTAAAGAAAACAATGGCTTGAGTTTATCCAAAACTAGCAGTTGGTCCGACCGACAGTGAGATAACGCTGTTGCGTGCAAACCAGTCGCTGGATTACATGTTGGCATTTCAAACCCTGGGGGTTGGGGAGCCCTTCTGTGCAGAATTTACATGTTCTCCCCGTGTCAGCATGGGTTTTCTCAGGGTACTCCAGCTTCCTCCCACAGTCCAAAGACATGCAGGTTAGGTTAATTGGTGCCTGTAAATTGGCCGTAGGTGTGAACATGAGCGTACCCTGCCTCTCACTCAATGTCAGCTGGGATAGGCTCCAGTCCCCCACTTACCCCAAGTTACTCTGCATTAGTACTTGGAAGCTTCTTTACCATCCTTTGATTCTGGTATTTTTTTTAGTTTTCAGTTTTTTTTGGAAAACATTACTGCACGTTACATTCATATGGTGAAACCTATCGAGGTCATTTTCACCCCAATGTGAAATAATTGAATTAAAACCAGAGTCATTCAAACTTACTTGTCTTTCAATACAAAAGAATTTACCATTTTGGATTTTTCAATTTGTACATAATGTTAAATGAATAGTGTTTACACAGACCTATGAACACCACATGCTTGCAGGCGGTTATAGCACAGGATTTGGCTCATTCTATGCTCAGGGCATCCTGACATGTGACAGGAGGAGCAAACATTTGCTCCACTCTGTGTTTGGCAGCAAAGGCAACACCCTTTTTGGATGGATGTTCCAGCTGAGTGTTGGACGTCCACAGCAGCAGGGGGAATTTCCTTGAACTGATCAATTCCATTTGATAGTCATAAAACATTTTAATAAAATTCTGTATTTCTGACTTCAAACATCATCCTACCTTAGTGAGGAGCAGTATTTACAGTCATCGACAGAGCACAAGGAAATCTGCGGCATCTATGCCTCTCCCATCAAAATGACTGAGCGGAACTGACTGATGAGCTCCCCTACCCACTGTTAGTGTGTGATACTTTAAATAGAACCCATGGCAAACATTTTTTTTAAACTGGAATTGGGTCCTTTTGACTGGGGACAGTCATATTTCTGTATTCTCCTATGTCCGTAAGTCAAGTCCTGTGGCAGGTGTTTACCTGATAGTTGTTGTTAGTGTGATGTCACAGTGATTATTTAGCATTAATAACCCAATAATAACTGAAACCTTTAACAGCCTCTACAACACCTCCATCCATCTCAGCTATTTGTGACCAGTAACTGAAACAAAGTGTGCATCTTCATGACTGGGAGGAGTGAGACAAACCATCGAGCAGAGCAACAGAAACCTTTACTGAAGCTTTTTTCTGTCCTTTGTGATATATCTTTCTTTAAAACAAAACAGTTGCTTTTCTTGCTGCAATGTTTTGCACCATCCCCCAGATGTGAGACTAATTTTCTTCTTTTCAGAGTTAAAATAAGGAGAGGGCAGAGCAGTAAGTCAACTTGAAAGCCACACATCTGAGCTCCTCCTACAATAATCACAGAGTTCTTGGCATTGATCAACAAAGCTATAAATCTTGCTCAGATTCTATTTTTTGCACCATGAAAAATCATCATTTTTGGCTTATTGGCCCTGAAGGGCTCACTACCACATCACAGCGCAATCACACACACACACACACACACACACACACACACTCTCCTCACAGTCCATGGTTGTCGTTGCAGGTTAAGACTCCTCCTCCCCCCCCCTGTTAAATCGTGACACGAGCATGAACTCTTTACCTCACTCTCACCAGCATCACCCCGACACTGTCACATGACGGCAAGCTTAATTACATCAGAGGCCACCATGAGAGAGGAATCAAAGAATAAGCACAAAGAAAGCTAAGCAGCGAGTGGAGAAGATGGAAAGATTAAATGCATGAGGGGATTTGGAAAATTTTGGAGCGAGGCTACATTGTCATGCCTAAAATGATCATCAGGATTATTATTGTTCAACATTGAGATACTGATTATTAATTAATGATAAGAAGCCATAGCTGTACTGCACTGGAGTATTTTAGATTGGTAGAAAATGGCCCTGATTATTATTTACAGCTTGATTTTAAATGGTTGAATTAAATGAAGTATCTAAATATTCATGAAATTGATGTGTCTTCCCAAGTACAAGTGGAAACCAAGACAATTAAAGACAATAAAACCAATAATGTCACCATATAATACAAAGAAAATTATATAAAATAATACAAAAAATATATTAAAAAAAATTATTAAAATATATGTAATAGATAAATAAAATATAAAAATCTAAAAAATATATGTATAAAAAAATGCATGAATAAAAAAGATTAAAAGTACTAATCCAGTACATTTACCTTCAGCTAAAAACCAGTTTGGGAAGTGAGCATGAAAAAGGCCAGACAGTTTACTTTTGAATAGAGCAGGCTTGATTGGACACACCAGAACAGGCACTCTAAATCCAGAGAGATAATACAGCACCTAATTAATCTGATTTACTGTGTAAGCCAAGATAATGATCGTCATTTTTAAGCCATTCATTCTGCAGCTTTGTGACGGAGAGTCAAGAAATAGAACAAATTGGGAGACAGTAAAACAATTTAGATTTGGCTTCACACGATAATTTGAAGAGACCTGGAACATGTTGGCACTTGAGTGATAAATCCTAAATATACCACTGCAGTGAGGCGCCAACTGTTGAGACACTGGCACCCTGGTGTGTACTTTATTTGGATAGTGATTTGTTGTGTTGAACATATGTTCTCAGATATCTAATTCAGTGTCTGATCTTTCGAAACAAGTGTATGTGATCACAAAACGTGGCAGTGTTTTGTACTGTATTTAACGCTCACTTCACATGCTCGTCCCAACGGTGTCTACATTGTCGGCTCTGTTACAAAGCTCAAGTGCTTCTCATTTTAAACTCCTGAGGAGGTGAGAATATAATCCATCTTTTGCAGTTTGAAGAGGACTCACTGTAGACAGACCTAGTGGCTCTGTGAAGCTGTACTTAGACACAGCAGCAGGAAACATGCTCACAATGACAATTCTAACACGCTGATGTTTAGCAGGTATGATGCTTATCATGTTCACCATCTTATCGTGGTGTGTTAGCATGCTAATATTTGCAAATGGGCACAAAACACAAGGCAAGCTACAGCTGAGACTGATGGGAATGTCACTAGTTTTTCAGGTATTTCATGAACCAAAGTATTTGAGAAGTGAAACATTTTGACCTGATGATGGCACTAGTTCATCCTGCAGGAGTCATAATTGTCAGGACTTAATGTGATGGTTATCCATCCAGTGATATCAAGACATGTAACTCAAAACCACAAACGTTAACCTTTTATGTGACACTAGGGTGAAAGTCAGGGGATCACTAGAGTCAGAGGGTGTCATCCTCTGGGGACCATGAATGTAGGAAATTTCATGGCATGGACAGTGAATGTGAGGAGTCCAAAGGTCAGTGAAACATTTCTTGAATCTCGTGTACCCACCAATAACTTCTGAGCAGTGTTGCGAACGTGACTAGTTTCTTGCTAGATTTAGCAACTTTTCAGACCCTCTTAGTGACTTCATTTCTAAGAAGTGACTAGCGACAAATTCAGTGACATAACCAGACCATAAGCCAAAAGCGAGAAATATATTATATTGTAATTCATTCCCATGTATTCTGCTCAGAGTAATTGTAGTCCACAGCTTCTCTACCATCAGTGCGGGGTGTCTCCCCTCTCTTTTTATCCTCCATGCAGTAGTTGTGGGACAGGCAGGAGGAGAGGTGACAAGGGAGTTCAGTTGTAGTGAGTTTCCATTAGGCCCAGAGCCAGGCCCAACCCTCATGATGTTTCCTGCTACCTTTTTTCATTATTATTATTATTGCTTCCTGTTCCTGTTTCCAGCATAAAAACCCCTTTTTTGGGACATATTTCTGGCGAAATGATGTAAATGCAAATATTAGGGCACTACGATGGCATAAACAAGTATGAAATTTGGTAAGGAGTATCCTGACACAAAGGGGACCCCCCCGTCCGTCCATTTGACAAATTCTCATCATTGTCATCACTTTGTGCTTAATATCACCGCTTCACTTGTACATAGAAAACTTTTCAAGTTGATAAGCTTCACTTTGAGCCTTTTTTTCTTTCTTGAAAATTACACTTGACTTAAACCCTCTTGCTCCTTGGGGAGCATGGGTCATTCACAAACTTTCTCCAGCTGGTCCGGTGTTGGACGATCTTCTCGGCATCCTTCCAGGATGTCCTTGATTCCTTGATTCTGCCTCGACAGACCTTCTCCAGGTGTTCTTTGGTCTTCCTGGCTTTCTTTTACCCTGTGGGTTCCAGGATAAGGACTGTCTGGTCGTGTTGGAGGGAGGTTTCATCAAGGTGTGCCCAATCCAGCCCCATCTGCTAAATTTCTCACTATACCTCAAATCAGAGAAAACTGAATTTTCAGTCACTAGCCTTCCAGAGAGTCTGCTTGCAAGCAATGTGAATCTGGAAGTGTTGAGCTCCCCAAAGTTTTATGTTAGAAATGTACAGAATGGGTGCCAGCATTTATTTTATTGCTCTTTGGATTTGAAGCATGAGAAAATGGTGCACTATGATAAAAGTGCCATAACTCCCATGCAATTCAAATGTTTGGTTGAGGATTTTTCTATTGAATCTAAGTCAAATTTTAATGCTCCTTGTAATGTGTCATGATGTCACCACTATGCAAATGAGCATATGGCATCATCGGGCAACTTTTGGAGCCTTTGCTATCTACTTTCATTGGAAACGAGTCTCCACTATTTCCAAGTTTGTTTCATAAGTGATCACAGCTGTAAAATCTTTCAACATGTGATTATTGTTTACATTCAGAGGAAGAGGAAGGACAGAGGAAGTTCCACAATGCCTTTTTTCCCCCCATTCACGCCAGACTCTACAAGAACATATGAAAATAGACAATGGATAAATGGTGAAAATAATATTGAATTTGTTCCCCAGTTATCTGGAGTATGTAAGAGGAGGAGCGCAGAGGGAGAGAAGAAGAGGGGGATTGTGTGAGAGGAGTGGGAGTTGACTCAGCTGCAGTATGGCCAGATGACTGCTCATCTCTATACCCTCTGTCTGTCTGTCTGTCTGTCTGTGTCACATATGCCGTCCCAAAGTGCTGATATAATACAAGTCCATCATTTCATTTGAGTTCCACTCACAGCTCTGCTGCTGTCACGTGTCCCACTCGTGTCTCTCATTAACTTGCAAAATGTATGTTTGATTTGCATCGTGTCTCGGCTGAGGACATCAGCTCGGCTCAGGGCTCCGCATTCGCCTGCACATCAGGGATGTTTTACCCACATCACACTGTAACACAATGAAAAGATTAGGTCAACTCAGGCCAGCCAGATGAATCCGATACAGCACATGCCTTTTCTTGTGAGGGGGAGAAAACATATGGCCGTCCACGCTGAAGTGTTGAATTATGTTGTGAATTTTCAGGATCGCGTCCAGCAGTTGGAGAGACAGCTGAAGGAGATGGAGAGGGAGAAGGAGAGGGAGCTGAACGCCTTGAGGAAAGAGAAGAGAGACCTCGTCCACACAAGCCAAACAGTAAGAGTGATTTATGATATTGTTGACTGTCACTGTAACCACTGTAGGGCTGCAGCTATTAATTTAGTGACTGAGTATTTTACAGATTAATCCATAAAGTAATGGGATAAGAAGTAGTTTTGCTTTGTTAAAGAGCAGTAATGGATAAGACAGGTCTCTTAAATGAAAACTAATTGGTTCCTTTGTAGACAAATTGCCCCCACTGCTACTTATACCACCTGATATTTTACTTTTCGGAATATTTTGTGCATCATTGTGAGGGGAGTAGGGGTGTGTGTATGTAGTTGTGTGTGTGTGTGTGTGTGTGTGTGTGTGTATGTATGAGAGACTGTCATACTAACATGAATGAAGCTCATGTCCCTGAGTTGGCTCACTTTAGCTCAATAAAAGTATTGCTGTCATGCTGTTAAACTAGTTTTGTTTTACAATAGACACTGCACAGGGTTTTTGTTTTGTTTCAGCTTGAACTGATCTCAAACTGTGGACACTTTCTGTCATTTTCTATGGCCTGGGTCTTCTCTTCGCCTCTTGCTGTTTCCTCTCCTCCATTTTGCAGTTAGCGTATTATATCAAGTCTTCTATTCTGAGGTGTCTTCTTCACGTCACCTGTCCACAGCATAAGTGCATTGTGCCACAGTAATAATTATTATTACCCAGCGTACTGTATATACAATCATGGGTTAAATGAAGCTTTGATGCAAAGAATTTGCATTAATGATTTTTAGTAAAAGAGTTGCTTGAGTTTCTCAAGGAATTGTTTCAACCCTAAACTATTGCTACTTAACGACAAAGAGGAATATTTAATTCTGATTCATTCATTAGTCTGGCTTTAATATTGGAAATGGCATTTGAATTTTGCCAAAAGAAAGAAACCAGTACATTAATGAAAATTGAGGCTGTGTAAGAAATCGACCCCATGTTCTTCCTAGTTCGCCTAGTTTATTTGAATGTCTGAATTCAAAGCATGACGTGTTACCCTTATTCTGACCTGAAAAATTCCCACAGAGCAGCTAATGTAGTGTTGGTTGAACAAATAAATTGTTTACAGAGACTTTTCAGATGCATCATTTCGTTTTAAGAGGCAAGATCAGATGAGATGAGATAAGATAAGATAATCCTTTATTTGTGCTACAGCGGGGAAATTTGCAACATTATAGCAACAGAGGGATAGTGCAAGCAGGAAGCATCAGTAGAAAAAAAAACACAAAGAAATATGTAAATAAGTATCAATAAAAAGAAAAACACAGGTCGGTATAATATGTAAACCCTACAAAATTAAAAGGAATATAAAAAGGAAGCAGTATATGAAAACATAGAACGATATGAAAGAAGCGAAATTGAATAAAGAGACAGATTTAAAGAGGGTTCAGTTTAAATTTTCACAATGCCTCATAAAAAGTAGTGTGCAATCTACTGTATATCCACTACCAGAGATATATATACTATGATGCATCAAGAACACAGAAAAAAGGTAAATTTAGATGGGTGAGAAAATCAACCTAAGGAGTGAAAGTTCCTGAGCCACAGTTGGCGACCTGAGATTAGTTTGTTATCATTACTATTATTACTACTCAATAGTGTGATTACCAGGGTAGCTGTGTATCCTTAAAAAGCCTTCAAAGGCACTGCATTCATTGACAAAAATTAAGGCCTTACTTGGTATTAAGATATCTTGAATCAGTCTTTCAGAAATCTTAAAAATAAAAACACATTGGAAGAAGAAATTTATAAATCATTTTTTTGATGTTGCATTATAAAATCTCAATATCTATTTAAAAAAAAAAAAGACTAAATTCCTCTCACATTAACGTCAGACAGATCAGAATTGTGGGTGACACAGTGGTGCAGTGGTTAGCATTGGTGTCTCACAGAGGGTAACTGGTTCGAACCCAGGGGTGGGGGGTTCGAACCTAGGGGTGGGGCAGCCCCTCTGTGCGGAGTGGGTATGTTCTCCCTGTGTCAGCGTGGGTTTTCTCCTGGGGCTTTCTTCCTCCCACAGTCCAAAGACATGCAGGTTAATTGGTGACTCTAAATTGTCCGTAGGTGTGAATGTGAATGGTTGTCTGTCTCTATGTGTCAGCCCTGTGATGGTCTGGTGACCTGTCCAGGGTGTACCCCGCTTTTCGCCCAGTGTCAGCTGGGATAGGCTCCAGCCCCCCCACAACCCCCAACAGGATAAGCGACTATGGAAAATGAATGAATACAGATCAGGATTGTGGAATCATCAATGCTCATATTTTTTTACAGCAGGATGCTCAGAGCTGAGGAGCCACTGTCTGTTGGTTAGCTGTCACTGTACCCAGGACGACATGGGGAACTGTGAATTCAACAAAAATTGTCTGTTTAACAAAGATTTGGCAGCATGGCTGAAACCAGTACAAAACAATGCATAGGAGGCTCGGTTTATTATATTTGGCATGATGGGAATGAAGGCAGTAGAATCGCACATCACAGTGCGAAACACAAAATGCCAAGAAAACAAACGTGTATTTCTGTGTTCTGTTTTACCCTCGCCTCGGCTACAAGATGAAAAAGTCATGTTTTATGTTACAGTAAACATTTGGGCAAAATCCCTGATGTGTCCCTAATTGGTCTTAAATGTCATTTTGAGTGGCTTTAAAAAGTCTGTAAGTCTTAAATCTAACTTGTCTTAAGTGTTAGAACCCTGGTGATTACAGAGCAGTGATCTCTCAGTCTCAAAACATATTGTAAGTTTGTTTTTCCCTGGGCTTTCAATTCGATTTTATCAAAACCATCCAATGACTGTGGTTTGTCCAACGCTGCCATGTGTTATCAATGTTTATTATGAACACTTGCAGCTCCAAAGTATGTGATATACTCAGTCACTAATTAAACTGAGCTGTGCCGGTGGTTTGCCTTTGATCAGTCTTATGACAGCACCGGTTAAAATGAGGACGAGACAAGATCTGGACGAGGAAAAAGCAAATCAGACACACGGAGAGAGAGACAGAGAGATAAAGAGGGAGCATGAGTGAGTGAGAAAGTGGGAGAGGGAGCGTGAGCGGGTGAGTAAGAGAGGGAGGGAAGGACAGCAATAGAGGGTGGAGTAAGCAGTGTGAGGGCGGGTGCTGCTTTTGTGAATGTGTGTAGACATGTGAGTGTGTGTGCGTGGATGTGTGAGAGAGACTGAAGCTAAGCTGGGAGAGGTTCCACATCATTTCAATAAGCGGTAAGCCCCCCCAAAATGCTCTTAAATGGATCTATTGGAGTGTTGAAATTGTGTCTGTCAGAAAATGTGTTGTTTAGTTCATGAGCTCTCTTGAATGGCAGAATGGGAACAGCTGGAGGGAGGGCAGAAGGGAGTGGCGGTACAGAGGAGGAGAGAGGGACAAGACAGTGTCAGACAGCATGACCAAGTGTGTATGACGACAATATGACTGTGTGCAGGAAGTGGTTCACTTTTGACATGTGTGTAGTGAACTGTAATGCTGAGAGCTTGAAGGAAATTGACTTGTGTAGTAGATAGTTCAGGCTAATTGAATCCGGTTGGATGTTGTAACAAGGGACATAAGAAACAGATGTAGAGGAAAACAATACCCAGGATCTGTTGCCGTTGTATAAATCTTCACTGTCCACACACTCCCTGCGGCTGTGGGCATGTTCTGGTGTAGAGTAATGAAAGAGAGAGATAAGGGTTAAACGGTGGACTGCATGTGGCGTCTGAATTGCTCATGTGTTTGTGAGTCAAGCAGGGAGGGAGGGTTAGAGGGAAAGATAGAGAGGCAATGATAATTTTTAACTCATTACAATCCTTCTTGGAAGTGGAGTTTTCATTCTCAGTCAGATGTGGTATGTCGAACGCAGCAGTTGATGTGTTTGCGGTCGTCCCTGCCGCCGCAGTTCATTCAAACTATGCCTTGATGCCAGTTTTCATTAGAGATATGTTCCTGGATTTCAAATGAAACTGAATCTGGTCCTACAGGTTCTCAAAGAGAAGAAGCCGCTCGCCAATTGGTCGAACGTCACCGGCTCAGCTCCCTGCATGATGTCACTCTCCCCTCTGACGGTTCACAAGCCTCCTCAGGTATTCAGCATGTTACCATGGATACAGTGTGTGTTTACAACTAACTTTTCATTATTGATTAAAATGCCTTCAAGCTTTTAGTCTGTGACATGTCAGACAATGTCCATCACAACTTTCTAGAGTCCAGTGTGACCTCTTAGAAAAATACTTGTCAGTTACTCAGCCCAAGTTACCTCAAGTTTGCAAAGACAAGTTTGTTTTTCTTGCATGCCCCCACAGTGAACGAAGAATCCAAAAACTCATGAACTCAAACACTTGATCTAACATTATGAAATCTTGTTATATCTTAATGTTGTAGTTGTATTGTTGCGATGACTTGATGTTGTGTTGTCTTGCTGTTGTTATTGCTGAAGCCGTTTTGTCATGAATATGCTCTATTTTGTTGTTCTGTTCTTTTATATAATGGTGTCTTTTAGCAGAGAAATGATTCTCTGTTTCCTGCCCAGGGACTACAGATGAAATAAATAAATACATAAATAAAGCAGAGAAAATTCTGATGAATTGAAGAAAATGGGCGCCACATTTAACAACAACAAAACTTTATCAAAACATCAGTTTAATCCAAGTCTCATTTATCCAGGCGTCTGCTTAGTGCTTCTTAAAGACATGCACTTTTGTTAAAACCTTACCATTTGATAAACTTATGCATATGAGTAGCACGCCAACACGTTTGAACTCTACTCGTACTTTCAGTTGAAATCCCAACTTCCAGCTTGTTCAGGTAGGTAGCCAGGTAGCACCAGGCGTCAGTGCCAGCAGACCTCTTTGTTTTGTAAATGGATGTTCTAATATACCAAATATAGTCTCTGATTCATTGTTCATATACACATTTCATTTGTGAATTCAATGCAGCACATGGTAGGTAATTGATATACACATTATCATTTTGGGGTGAAGCATTCCTTTAAAATGTCCTGATTTGTGCGAAACAGAAGGATTCTTCATTTAATGTCACAGACAGCAAAGAAAAACAGAAAATTTTAGCTGTGCATTTTGGTATATACGTGCTAAAAAAGCCTAGTAAATTAGATTTGTGATAGTTGTTTCATCACCTACTTGCTTCAGCTCTAGTTTAACAAAGTTGAAGTTAAAATCACACAGCTCATGCTCAACATTCTTTTGTTTCATTTCGCAGGAACCATGCAAAGAATCTGCCAGTTTGCCCAGAAGAAGGAGCTCGCATCGCAACAATAAACTCACCGATAGGCCGCTGTCAGCACAGGGTGAGCTGCACTACCAGCCCTCTTTTTCTCTTTCCTATTGTGCTCTTGATTGCTTAAGCTGAGAGCAGCATGATACAGAACAATCAACACTCGCTTTCTCTGCACTTATGTCCTCATTTTGTCTGTTTGTTCAGCTCCCTCCCTTTTAGTCAAATCAAAGGTGTGTCAGTAGAGTCAGCAGGTTGTTATTACGTTGGTGGAAAGCAGGATTTTCCTGTATAGACCGGATAAGCCACAGAAGAGCTTTTATTCTTAATTTCGTCAGTAGTATCTATTTTTCACGTCATGTCAAGTCTTGCCAGGTGTCCCTCTTCTTGCTCGGTCTGTTCTTAAAGCTGTAACTGAAATTTCTTCATCTTATGTGATTCATCATCTTGATACACAGTTGCACAAATTCTCTCACATCACACATCTTATATAAAGCTATCCAACCTGACTGATGCATGTTGTTCTCCCGTGTCTTCTTCTATCTCCTTCCCCCTTCAGGGTTGGTGAGGACGCTTCCAGACAGCCTGAGCCCAGAGCCTTTCACTTCCCCCCACCCCTCCCATAGGCTCAGCAATGGGCACAGCAGCGTGCACAGACCTGGGACCAGCAACGGTGGCGGTTTCCTCGCCCCGTGCAACAGTGCAACGAGTTCTCGTGCTGCCAGGTCAGTTACTGCTCTGCTGGTGTGATAAGCACTGTCTTAAAGAGAGAAATGAAGGGCGGCTTGTTAATGTGCTTATACTGCTTTGGCCTTTACGTGCAGCAGTAGGGACATTTTTATACCTTTGCTCACAGGATGGAGAAATCTGGATTGGTGAAGGGTTTTATTTTAGAATAGAAGGTGCAGTCACCGTAAAAGATCATTTCCACTGACATTGTCGCTGTGATCTTAGTACAATGCGCACCATGTTACTATAAACAGAGTCTGTCCTCATATGTGCTTTGCTTTTAAAAAACTGAAGGGTTAACTGGGGCTGGAGAGGCAGGGCCCACAGGGCATGTTGGAGGCCCCACATCCAGGGGTGTGTGGACACTAAAGGATAGCCGACAGCGGGCACTTAGCTGTGGGCACGGACACCTCAGACCTTCTGCTCTACCTCTCCTTGCTCTGCGGGCCTTAGCTCTCCTCTCACTGCCTCTCGGTCCCCGGTAAAGTCCACAGAATGTTCTGCGGGCCCTGGCTTGACTCTAAGCCACCTCGCTGTATGGCACAGCCCCTAAGCAGCCTCCAGCAAGCCCCACTGACCTGGGCTGTGCTCTGCTTTCAGCCAGAGAAACACAGGGAGGGCACAAGGGTCGCCAGGTTTGTGTTCATGGCCCAGGACCCTCTGCCAGCTTTCCTCCAGTGTCCTCATACCCCTTCATGTGGAGCTGTTGACTTTTATCGGGCATTTTTAGCCGCTGCTCCTCAAAAGTCTGTCGGTTATGATTGAATGAACATTTTGGACTCTAGCCAGTCACATTATGATCCATAATAACGCATCCCTCCCCTGTCCCTCTGGAACAAACATTATAGCATCAGCGTTCCCAGATCTTATCTTGGTAAGTACATTGTTATAATTAGGGGTAGGAATGAGGGCCAAACCAACCAGTATATTCATCTAAAGAATTGCACCATTCCCAGCCCAGAAACAAATAGTATCAGCAACTCAGTAAGGACTTTGACTCTGGACCCTCAGAGTGTAAATGTGTGTATCCACAATTAAAACACAGCAGCAGCAACAGTAAAGTGTAGTGTGCTGTTAACTGCTTGTAAATGGAGTACAAAGCCAGCCTATTTGTTGTGTCGTGCACACATGGACTCATAAAACACCATAAAATATTGTTGCAGTGGTGAAACATTTGTCAGACATGAAAATATGTTCTTACATTACACTGTAAACAAAGAACTTGATGTTCTGTCCTTACATCTATAAACAATATTTGCCACAAAAAAGGTTTCCTTCCTAAAACACAACTCAAGTTTTCTTTTTTATAATAATCTTTTCGGCAGACTAGTATGCATTTTAAAATGAATGCAGTATAAATTAGGGATGGCTCACTTTTTCTTGCCCCCCTTAAGTAACAAAACACACAGCCAGCAGCATGAGTCAGTTATGCAACACTGCCTCTTCTTTTTATTTTAACTTTTTCACATACAGAACTTTTAGCTGCATTTTTGATTGGTCTGCACCATTCAGACACTCACAATGAGACTGCAACTTGGTGCAAAGGTTTAAAGGTCCAGTGTGTAAGATGTAGGGGGATTCAGTGGGCTGTAGCAATTGCAACCAGATGAAACTCCTGGTTGGGCAGTGTTCATCGTTCAGGACATTTTCAGTGGGAGCTGAATTATCTGCAGAGGTCTCTTCCTCTCCAAAACAGACGGGACCAGTGATTTAAATTGGCAAAAACACTGAATAAAGCAGTTCCATGTTACAAATCAGTGTTTCTCTGACGCTGTCAGCATGTCAGAGATGGGCTTTAGGCCAGCACCTGCTAATGTGTGCTCATATTTATTCTCTGATAATTTAAGATCCAGACGTTCGGAGGGTGTTTATAGGGAGAAGAATTATCCGCAGAGGTCTCTTCCATTTTCAAAACAAAGAAAAAGTCAGTGTTTTTCTGCCACTCTTGTCCTGGACGGGCTGCAAACTACAGTGGCCAATGCAAAAACAGAATGGCCAAATCTAGAGCCAGTGTTTGATTGTCCGTTCTGGGCCGCTGTAGATTCAGATATTATAGTCGTTTTTTAAGCTCCCTATGTCAATATAAATGACTCCTTCTCAGGTAATGAAACCACAACGATTCTTACTTTCAGGTGATTGTAGACTAAAGAAAACATACTTACTGTGTTATATTCCATTGCCAGTATATTGCCCTTAATCCTACAGATTGGACCTTTAAATCTGAGTACATAGCTAACAAAGTTATTATAATGCCAGTGTAAAATACTGACTAGAACTCAACACTCAGTGTAGCTCATACCTCAGTGACAGCAAAAAACAAGTTGCAATGTAAACCATAACTTCAATTACTATAACTTAACATGTGAATTAAAGCAGGTCCAGTATAAACTGTTCAGTGGAACACAGTAGACATAGTATCTGAAGATGTCACAGCTGAAACTCTCAGCTATTATCATACCTGACATCAAGTTATCTGTATTGGAACAAAATAAGGGTAGACAGTCCGAGCTCAAAAGTAAGTCTACTGTTTAAGTGACACATGCTGCTCATCTGTGTTACTCATCACGTGACATGCCTCTCAATGGCATGGTGTGCAACCTGGCAGGGATCAGCAACCTTTACTATCAAAAGAACAATCTTTGACTAAAAAAGCTCTCAAATAATCTGCCCAGAGACGCAAAACATATTTGAGCCTTATAAGGAAGGTAACAGTGAGTCTAAACTCATCCATCAGTATTACTCATAAGTCTAAATGAGCATTTAATAATATGTTTTACCACAAGGTGACAACTCTACAGTGGGTTATTTATCACTGTTTGGTGCTTTAACTGCAGTGTTCAGTGTGATGTTCAGCAAAATTTAAAGGAAATGGTGATAGACTGTAGGACAATTATTTATTTGATAAAATGTAAAAAACTTTTTTTTTTTTGTTAAATTCTGTGTCTGTCAATATATGTTGAGTTTTGTCAGGATTTGATGATCTTGTTCATGATTTGGTCTGTTTGGACTGTTACTTTTCTGATGTCGCTGTTTTGATTGACAAAGTACAAATTAACTTCAGAATGAAGGTTTAATGGAATTTGATCATTTTGTTTGTTTTTATATTTACGTATTCATAATGCCGCATGGTAACTGTAATACCAGCTTTATTTGGTTAAAGCAAACACAGTTTATATGCTAAATGTGGAGAGTTGGAAATCTGTGGCAGGACGGTGCACTGATTATGTGAATAAACAATTTAATTGCAGTGCTGCTCCTGATTTTTACTTCTGAGGATTTAACACCCTTCCACACATACTAGGGTTGTTTGCATCTCAACCTTTGCTGTACGAACCTGATGCAGTTATTCTGATTTCTGACTTTAACTTCCCTTCCTTTCACAGCCCGTCTCTGTTGGATCTCATGGAGATTGAGAAGAAACTGAGGGAAGCCAAGGCAGAGAGAGAGAGGCTGCTCAGAGAGAGGGTGAGTCACCTGCCGTGGGAAACACTCGCTGACACCTCTAATCTCCAGCGACACACTGCATTAGACACGGCTGTCTGATCACTGACACCCACTCAGCTTGCACATGATGGTCCAGGAAAACAGCCAGCAGATGTGTGGATGTTTGTAATGCGTGTTTGCAGCATCGGCGAATGCTGTGCGATTGTGAGTTTATGTGGAGTGTGAAACAAGACAGGGAAATGTTCAGTGGTAGATTGATGTTAGGTTTCTTTCATCCAGGAATCCATCATAAACACAACTCTGTTAGAGCAGTTTCATCATTGTCTATCTAAGTTTCTTACACTGAAATCACATCATTTGGAAGAATAATAATGATCAGTGACACATGTGCGCACCCAGGAAGAGCGACGGCGTTTGTTGTTGGAGGAGAGACGGCAGAAAGAGCTAAACTCCCCCAAAACAGAACCACCGGAGCCAGAGACCCCACCAAGGCCAGAGCCAGAACCAAAGGAGCAACCAAAGGCCAGTTCTCTCCCAAACTCCCCAGAGGTATGTATGACATAATTACTATAAGGCTGTGTTAAGATAATCCTTTATCAGTCTCACAGCAAAAAAAATTACAGTATTACAGTAGCAAAGAGAGTAATGCAGTAACAAGAAGCATCAGTAAAAAAGGAAAGCAAGATATAATAAGTTGAGGCAGAGCATTTTGAGGAGGAAGAAAAAGAAGGAGGAAGATGAAAAGAGGAAGAGGAGAAAGACATGAGAAATACAGGAGGGGCCGTCAGCAGAACTGTCCAGACCATAACTATTATAAACTTCTTAGAATAAATATATCTCCATGTTTATTCTGCATCACCCAGATCTCAAACTCTGAACCTTAAACTCCAGGGGGAAGTCAGGATCAAGTTGAATTACCTGCCAAGTGAGAAACTATCAACTGGCTTCTCACCATGACTTCAAAAATCAGCAGGGTTGCATGTAAAGGCAGATTTCAAACTGGTGTTTCCCTTATATATCATTATATAAGTCGAAAAAATGTTACTTCAACTCAAAGCAGTTACTTTGATTAAATCTGGCTGATTTTTACACAGCCTGCTCGTGATGATTGTAAAAGTGATGACTTTAGTGTGGGATCTGGACAAGGTAAAGTAGACACAGAATATGTAGAAGAAAAAGCAGAACAAATCTTTTCAGGCCAAACAGAAATACTCAGTATCATGACCCATACAATTACATTTTTATCATCTGAAGGCCCTCCAGCCGTGCAGCCTGCCCCTTTTCCTGTCTCCGAACTTTGACCTCCGGGCCCACGTGGAGTCTCTGGGTCACGGAGTGACCAGCTGCACGGACCTGCGGCTGACGTCTCGGCGCTGCGCAGGCTTCCTGACGAAACGAGGGGGGAGGGTCAAGACCTGGAAGAAGAGATGGTTCCTGTTTGACATGGACCACAGACGACTCGCCTACTATACAGGTTAGACTGGCTGGGAGAGATGTGTGCGCACATACTGACTGTTAACTCACTGAAAGGAAGTCAGACATTTTGTAAAATCATATTCTATGAGTAGGATTATTTTCCAGCCTCCATCCTCCACTTACGCTGCTATGCATTCTATTGTTTTTCCCCAAAAGATGTTTTTCATGAAGAGAAAACAACTTTAAAAGCAGTTGTTGTTTTTTTTACTTTACCTTCGTGCAGTCAAAAAAAAGAGGACTTAAGATAATGATCCATCTTTTTTAAATGCATTATAAAGTTGCAAAGTGGTGATAACTTTTTCCCTTGAATAGATCCATCAAATCCTAATGGGCATGTTGTTACAATATATTTTTTCTTGTGTTGCAGACTGTGATGAGAGGAAGCTGAAGGGGGTCATATACTTTCAGGCCATAGAAGAAGTTTACCTCGACCATCTACGAACAGCCACTTCTGTGAGTTCTCATACACCAACATACTGACTCAAAGAAATCTATCAACGTCTGTGGAGTTTTTCACCCTGCTGAGGGTCTGTGCCAAGTGTCTAGATTTGATGGATTTTAAACTGGACTTCTGGAGACTTTACATAATGTTCAGGGCAGTCTAGACAATTTAGACGATTGATTGGTGCCTTTTTACACAATGTGCTTTCAGGACTAAAATAGGCCTTGGATGTCAGATATTGTTTTTTTCAGAGCATATCTTTGTTTGAGTACTATTTTAACTGAACTAGATCTGCCTCGGGATTTCAAGTGATTTGGGAATTTACTTCCCATGTGTGCTCACTGTGGTGTGCTCACATGACATAAAGTTTATTTTAACGCCTTAAAACCTGAGCAAATTGGCTTTTTAGAATATGAGAAGAAGGCAATGAGCAACAAAAGAAGAAATGCCCCTCAGAAAATTAGCAAGAAATTAGCAGAAAAGACAAAATTACAATCAAGAAAATTCATTAAAAATATGCGCTGCTCTTTCCCTTTATTCCTATGTTTTAAAAAGAAATCTCAACAATGTCCTCAGGGTTTAAAGGTTAAAATACTTGCAAAAGCCATCTGACAGCAGCACAAGAAAAGTGATGTCACTCCAGTTTGGAAAGGGTTAAAGATATGAGGTAATTTCCTCTCCAGTGGGTCACTGCATTGGCATATAGACACAGCAGATTTGCATGGGATTAACGACAGATGATCTCTACAGTCACTGTATTAGAAATCAAAGGCTGGTGTCAGGTGTCAGTAACACTGCAGAGTAGAGCTCTGTTTGCTGATGGCAAGTCCCAGTTTCACACGACACTGTGGGTTTAAAATTGCATAACAATTACGACTGGACACCCTGTCATTTGTGTGTTTACAGAACTCACCATGAGGAGTTTTTACAACTGCTCATGTAAAACAACAAAATGGTTTGCCTTCAGGAAAACTGCAGGTGTGGAAAGTAGCTAAGAGGTACATTTACTCAAGTACTAAACAATGTACCTGTAAAATTTTAGGTACTTTTTATTTGTTTCCCTTTAATGCTTCTTTCTACTTTATACTCCATTGCTTTTCATGGGGAAATTTTGTAGTTGTTACTCCTTTACATTTAGTAAATAGCTGTAGTGACTAGTTACTTTTTAAAATTAAGGTTCTACATTAAAAATACATTGATTAATTAACCAGTGTTTCACCAAAGGGACTTTTCCCCTCTGACAGGTAGGGAGCAGCCAGGTTATAGAGGGTTTTATAGATGATGAGGTGGAGTTTGGACTGTAATAAACAGATGCTTCAGCACTAACAATCTAATAACATAATGTATAATAATATGTATCAGTAATGGGGGCAATTTTTCTGCAGCAAAAGTTCTTTTACCTTTGATGCTTACAGTACATTTAACTGATAATACTACTTTTATTTTGGTAGGAATTTGGAAACAGGACTTTTATTTGTAACTTGTTGAAGTGGTACTTTTATTTCACTAGACTTGTACTGTCTAGTATGTTGGAGTTAGTGGCATCT